>NC_090265.1:1302075927-1302679498 GCF_040414725.1 Anabrus simplex
CAGGACACTGCCCTTGAGGCGGTAGAGGTGGGATCCCTCGCTCAGTCCGAGGGAAAAACCGAACCTGGAGGGTAAACAGATGATGATGATGATGAAAGGCATTCAGATACTTGGGGAAAAAGTGAAATGAAATGGCGTATGGCTTTTAGTGCCGGGAGTGTCCGAGGACAAGTTCGGCTCGCCAGGTGCAGGTCTTTCGATTTGACTTCCGTAGGCGACCTGCGCGTCGTGATGAAGATGAAATGATGATGAAGACGACACATACACCCAGCCCCAGTGTCAGCGGAATTAACCAATTATGGTTAAAATTACCGACCCTGCTGGGAATCGAACCCAGGACCCCTGGGAACAAAGGCCAGCACGCTAACCATTTAGCCATGGAGCCGGACACTTGGGAAGTTTGTTGACATGGAATGGGAGCTGTAGAGAAGAAATTAGAAGCAGAATATCTATGGGAAAAGAAGCCTTCGGAAAGGTGAGAGGGCTTTTGACATCTAAGGCAATCCCTATTGGTTTAAGAAAGAGGTTCGCAAAGTTTTTGTGTGGAGTGTAGTGTCGTATGAAGCTGAAACATGGACATCAAGAAAGTAAGAAACAAAGTTTTTGGAAATTTTTGAAATATGGTTGTGGAGAAGAATGGAAAAAGTGAAGTAAGAAATGATGAAGTGCTAAAGTAGGAAAGAAGAGACACCTGATTAAAACGATAAGGAAGAGGAAAATATCCTGGTTGGGTCACATAGGGCCTACTGCGTAGAAATTGTCTTCAGCAGAAGGTGATGGAGGGAAAAATAGATGGAAGAAAAGGAAGAAGAAGGTTTGGAATGTTAACAGATGTCAAACAAGGGAGATGCTATGAACAACTGAATAAAGATGCTCAGGAAAGAGAATCATTGAGGCTGTCCAGTTGATACCTGTCTCAAGACAGAGTCACAGAATAAGAAGAACTTCCATCTTTCATATCCTCTCTTCTTCAACTCTTATTCTTTACCCATCAGGATAGTATTAGTGTTGTGAGGTCAAGTGAGTAATCCATTGTGACGCCTGTCTTAATCTTTCCCATTCTTCATTCTTAGAAGCGTCGGATTTCTTCATTTCTCGCCCGGCAGAGTGGTTTGAACAATGAAATTCTGGCTTTCAGGGCCGACGTTAGTTCAATCATGTCTCAGTTCAGTGGTATTTGAAGGTGCTGAAATACGCTACCCTTAGGTCAATAGATTTACCAATACGTAAAGGAATACCGGGCGAGATGACCGTGCGGTTAGGGGCGCGCAGCTGTGAGCTTGCCTCCGGGAGATGGTGGGTTCGAGCCCCACTGTCGGCAGCCCTGAAGAAGGTTTTCCGTCGTTTCCCATTTTCACACCAGGCAAATGCTGGGGCTGTACCTTAATTAAGGCCACGGCCGATTCCTTCCCACTCTTAGGCCTTTCCTATCCCACCGTCGCCATAAGATCTGTCTGAGTCGGTGCGACGTAAAGCAAGTTGTAAGAAAACGTAAAAGAATTCCTGCGGGAGAAATTTCGGGAATCCTGGATTCTCCGGAAGCCATGAAAATTGTTAGGGGGATATAAAACCAATAACGTTATTACTATTATTATTATTATTATTATTATTATTATTATTATTATTATTATTATTATTATTATTATTTCTTTTTTGTAGAATTAGTGTTAAGGGATTTTGACTTTGTTCATGTACGTTCGCTTAAGGCAATAACCTTCATTCGGGCTGATAATCATAATCACGCAGGATTTTTATGCCGAAGCTCGTGGAGCAATCCCCTCTCAGTTCGGTGGTATTCATAGGCACTCAAATACGCCATGTTGGATCGATAGATAACGGCCATAGTCAACATCACCATCACTACCACAAAGCGATCACGTCACCACAACGTGAAAGTACGCCTTGGGTTAATATTACTTTACTTTACTATATTAACTTTACTTACTTAATTTGAACAATTAAGTTTATCACAAAATGTTTCATAATGTAGCCGCCGATGAAGCTATAATTTCAAATATATTAATAAAGAATATAATACATAAATGATTTGTGTACCCAGTCATTATCATAGAGTAGTTGACAATGTAAGAACGTTCTAGAACTCTGTTAGCTCAGTTTTCTCAAAAACTTTTAAGTACGAATGATAAGTAATGGTGCTGAACAATTATTTGTATAAAATGGTTAATTAAAAAGGCAGTTATTGATGTTAGCATTTCCATAGTATACATTCCGAGATAAGAAGGTCAGTTGCAGGATGAAATGAAAGCTCTATAAATCTGTGGTGAGACCTGCGATGCTTTATAGTGCAGAAACTTGGCCGGTCACAAAAGCTCAAGATATAAAGATGGAAGGGGCATAAATTAGAATGTTAAGATGGATGAATGGAGGTACAAGAAAGGATAGAGTAAGGAATGATTACATCAGAGGGTTGGTGAAAATGGGACCCGTAGGAAAGAAGATTCAAGAAAGTAGGCTAAGATGGTGTGTACATGTGCAGAGAAGAGGGGAGAACTATATGGAGAAAATAATTGGAAACCTGGAAATTGTAGGGTCAAGGAAGAAAGAAAGACCGATAATAAGATGGTATAACAAGGTAGAAGGGGATCTATGAGAAAAAGGTTGGAAGAGGGAAGAAGTAGTGGATAGACATTAATGGAAGAGAAGCGTACTCCAAAGCAACGCTGACCCTACGTGATGTGGGAAAAGGCTGAGATAAAGAAGAAGAAGAAATTCCGATTTTGATGATCTGACAGTAAAGCAGTCAACATCTTTCCTAGAAGTTTCTGACGTCGCCCTAACACTTTAAGGTTTTTAGGCGACGGTATGTTAGGAAAAGGCTAGGATTGGCAAGGAAACGACCGTGCCCTTATTAACAAGAAATATAATACGTACGCAAATGACTTATGTACACAAACATTACCATAAAGTAGTTGGCAGACACCATGGTAAACAATCTCGATGGCTGGCAACAGTGAGTTTCTAATGCACGTTCTGGCGAATGCGGCTTACAACGATGTGGCCCATACCCCGCAGACAACTCGCTCAGTCAATTTATTTCCATTGAATAAAGAAAACTAAATTTCCGGCTCCTTGACCCAATGGTCAGCGTCGTGGTCTTCAGCTAAGAGGGACCCGCGCTCGATTCTGCGTTAGGTTAATTTTTCTGGCTTGGGAACTGGTTTTTGTGCTCGACTTAATACAGAGATCCTCGTCTACACACAACATACCACACTACAAACCACCGCACAAACACACGATAGTGAATATATTCCACCACATTGGGTTGGGAAAGGCATTCGGTCTCAAAACTGGGCCTAATCTCTATTAACCGCTGACCCCGCGACATTTTAAAAAGGCCAAAATAGTAAGAATAAGAAAGGAAATTAACAGTGATTACTTGTTTCTTACGGTTTCGTACATTAATTTACGCGATTTATAATCACGAACATGAAAGCGTAGCTAGGAATATACTAGGAATAGAATTCTTTGAAATATAATAGTGGATCAGAATACAGGCTTACACCCGATCACATCAGATTCATCAGTACTTAGTGGTCACTTTGTGTGACGCATTTTCTGCGCCATATTCTTTGATTTATTTATTTACTCGAGTCAAAAACTATACAAATTTTAACATTACATAATTGTGTAAAAGAATGGAATATTGCAAAAGAATAAAGCACACAAGGAGCCTCCCGAAATTTGCCATTCCAGCAAACAATCGTACAAGGAAGCAATTCGGCATACCCTGGTCAACGTCAGAAAATGAAAGTACATTTACTGATGACTAATCCTTCCTATTCCAGAAGCGATTACTCAAAAAGGTATTTTTCAAGACCAATTTGGACAATCATATTCTTCGATAATAGCACCACAACGCTCAGGATTTCAAGTAGGCCATATTGGTTTGTCCATACTAATGACTTTGATGTAGATGCCTGGGGAATTAAATCAAACAATTTAAATTCTTCTCTGCCTACGCACGGATAGATAGAAAGATAGTACATATAGTAACAACCCATGAATACTAAGTATAGTGTAGTACAGTATACACATATGTTCTGAGCTCTCTCTCTTAATTGAAATGCAGAGCCTTTCAAAACTAACAAGATGACGTTCATCGTTATTTTTGGGGAAAGATTGACTCTTTCAAGGAGTTTTTCGAACGTTTTAGTAATTTCTGCCGTTGCTCCTTTCAGCAAAACCATTGCAGTGATAATCTGATGTCCATATTCCTGTCGGTAGAAAGGGATAATAGGTTCGTATTTTCTATTTTCTCATCGACCTCGCCAGTAGGATCTATGGCATATCCTTCGACTTTTCATCTGAAGTCTATGATTTCGATCCTGCGCGTACTTCCGTTCTCCGACAAAACGCTGACTTCCTCATGTACAGTACAGTCATTCTCTTGTAATCTCCGAGCGATGATGGACCATATTGTGTGGAGTTGAGTTAGGCGCAAAGTTTCATCGTGGGAGCAATATTGCAGGACACGAGAAAGTGTTCCGTTGTGGCAATGCTGACAACGGTTATTGTCTTGGGACCTGTCTTCTGGTAGGAGAATGGGACGCTGTAACTATGTATGTAACTCAGGTGCGTCAACTTAGAAGAATTGATTTTGGCAGCAAAGCTCGTATAATTTTACACTAACATAAGTACAATATTAAGAATGAGGTTGACATTTGGAAGTGAAAAGATATGTCATATACGTATCTTAATTACCTCAATTATACTAAACTCTGATAGGCCTACATACTTTTATGTACAGAAAAAGCTTCATGTTACATTAGGCATTCAAGGGATTACTTTAAATCGGGCATATCAACGTTAGGAAATGTCATTGCATAATACGATTTTTTAATATTTCTAATGGTGAAAATATTATCTCGTACAGACGCACACACAACATCGACTGTAGAATGTAAACCGCAGGATTTTGTCAATGTCTAATTTGAGAACGTTTACGTGAAACTGACTCGCAAAATCAGTTTCCGTTGTATGTGCGTTTGTTCAAAGTAAAATGGCAAATATCCGAGTTACCTTCGGTTCGGGGGGGGGGGGGGCCGGATTCGATTCCCGGCCAGGATGACGATTTTAAACTTACATGACTAATCCCCTTGGCTCGAGGACTGGGTGTTCGTGCTCTCCCCATCATCCCTGAAACTCATACATAACATAAAACTGTCACCCACCACTATAAAACGCACTTACCCATACATGGCAGATGCCTTCACCTTGTTATCAATAGTCACGCTAAATTATTATTTATAATAATAATAATAATAATAATAATAATAATAATAATAATAATAATAATAATAATAATAATAATAATAATAATAATAATAATAATAATAATAATATGGATGTACATATAACCTGGGGCAAATACTCGCTTATAGGTAGAGGAATTAGGGATTGGAATAATTTACCAAAGGAGATGTTTGATTAATAAATGTTGAACTTCTTTGATATCATAAGAAAAGACCAAGTAAAACAATCTACCGGGCGAGTTGGCCGTGCGGTTAGGGGGCACGCAGCTGTCAGCTTGCATCCGCGAGATAGTGGGTTCAAACCCCACTGTCGACAGCCCTGAAGATGGCTTTCCGTGGTTTCCAATTTAAACACCAGACAAATGCTGGGGATGTACCTTAATTAAGGTCACGGTCGCTTTCTTCCCACTTCTAGGTCTTTCCCACTCCATCATCGTCATAAGACCTATCTGTGTCGGTGCGACGTAAAGCAAATTGTAAAAAATAAACAAGTAAACGACCCATAGGGAATCCGAATTAGGGGACAGTACCTTTTACAAAGAAGGTAAGAGTGAATAACATGGCCCTGTACGCATATCTAGTATTATGAACAATTCGCACCCCCACTTCAGAAGTGACACAACTCAAAATTTGCCAATTTATTGTTAACGATGCAGCCGAAACAGGCAGAACGGTCTCCTTATTCAGATAAAATGACATATCTAAACCTCCCATGTAGTGTCCAACAAGCGACAGTAGTGTCACTTCTGAGCAACGGTTATTTATTAAATGAATTTTTCGTATATTCTTAGGAAAAATGTCTTAAAAATGTTCCATAATTAGGACTTTTAATCACTTGGACCCAGTTTTTCTGCTATTCATCCGATGCTGTGATTGATTGATTGATTGATTGATTGATTGATTGATTGATTGATTGATTGATTGATTGATTGATTGATTGATTGATTGATTGATTGATTGATTGGCATACTGTGACAATGTTGGGTAGATAATTTTGAGTTTGGTGTATCGTCGTTGCGCCTGGAAATACCATTATGCGACAATGTTTAGAGGAAAATACTGACCCGCAGCACATGTATCAATTTAGAAAGAAAATTTGTTGATCTATTTCATATAACACAGAATCTTGGGTGACAGAACGTTTCTGGATAGAGTTCTAAGCTGAAATATTACCACATGGCGTTTTCTCTAGACGAAACGACGATATATTTCAAGAAGCAAATGGACAATCTGTAGTGGTAATGGTAGGACAGTGTATTTATAAATAGGGCTGCAAAGCGACAGTGTGAAAACTGATATCTTTTATTTTTTGAAAATATCGTTTTCTTAACATAAATTGAAAAATACTGTTATGAAGCAGACAAATTTATTAAATCTCGAAACTGTGTATGTTTGTGAAATTCAAGTTGATGGTCAACCAGAATATTTTAACTCTTAATACTGAGTGGAATTACTGTATCCTTTCTGCTGAGCACAGCATATAGAACCATTTTAAAGAGCTTATCTCGGGGAAAAGTTGAAGGGTAAATTGCCGCTTGCCTCCAGCTGCACGGCGCTAATGCACGCTTATCTGGAGCTCCTGTGGTGCCCCGGGCAGGGCTGCGGTGATGACGCTCCTCGAGCTGGGATCATCATCATACTTAGCAACAGACATGTCATTTGTCTACGTGTACTACACTAACACACTTTACAGACATAATACGTAACTACGTCGGTTTTTCGAATATTTTCAAGATCAATCCTTTTACACGCTGTGAATTCTAGACAGTAATGATGATAAAAATGATTTACCAAACCTAGTGTGCTACGAAGAATATCGTCGCTGTGGTGCGTAAACCACGAATGTTACAATGCTCTTCCTATCCATTATTGCCTTAAGACTGGTCACACCTGCAGTTCATCAGAACATTTTTGTGTTCATTTCCCTATGCTACAGTGTAAAGGAAAATGAATCTTAAACACATTTTACTCTAGGAGTGGATAAAAATGTCATACAAATATACATTCCTACAGTACGGTACAGTAAGGTTCATTTTCCTTCACACACGCGCTCAAGAAAATGAACTCAACGAAAATTGTTCTGGTTGCATTGGCTTTCAATTGCATATCAATATGTGGCTGGGAGTCGTGACCTGTATTAAGGGCAATAACGGATAGGAAGAGCATTGTCACACTCGCAGTTTCGGCACCGCATAGACTTTACATCTTGTGTGATTTATTGCATGCTAATGTACATTCGACCGTAAAAGGGTCAACATAGGATCAAAGTACCAAAATTATTGTACTAAAGAAGGAAGGAGATCTACGGAACAAAAGTCCTGCTGCTCCCTCATCCCCCCCCCCACACCCACTCTAACCCACCCACTAAAAGCCACATTATTGGTCTTGGCCTTGTAAGACGGTAGATACCGAGCCAGATGGCCTGAGGATATCGGATTGTCAGGAGATCAACGCGATGATTTAGTCAACCATATCGCATCACCACCATCATAGTGTCCGATGCCACTCATATCACAGTCTACAATTTCTGAGTCAGATGAGGCTAAGTGAACGCCGTTCCAGGCCTCAGAGCAGGATTAAAGTACTTGGAAGTGCCAGGAATAGAATCCCAGACCATTGGATAAGAGGGAGATATGATACCCCTTCACCACGTAGTAGGAATGTCACTTTGTAAAGTTCCCACTCTCAGTCTCTGCACAGAATACTGCAGGAGAAAGGAGAGTACCCCACTCCGTTGACCCGTTTAGTTGTGCTGACTGGATAATGTATTCTGAAGAAGGTCTTTGATCAATTTATGGAAGGATAGAGTTATACCAACCCCATTTCCGTTTTCTGTTCTGCTGGTTATATTCCTCACAACGCCTTAGAACTTTCCTTTAGCCGATATATATCATTAAATTGTATGTGTCACATGGTGTTTCCCTTTTCTTGCAGTCGCTAGTGATATTATGTTCTCATATTTCCTTCGGTGTTCATTCTACGTGGTTTGTAAATCACAAACCAGTTTCAAGTGCTACAAATAAATAACTTCTGAATAGAATTCGGGACGATTCAATCATGAAATCATTCATTCAATTCAATTAATTGATTAATTCATCCATTCAGTCATGAAACTCTCTCCCAAATTAGTGGTTATCCGTGAATGGGTGAGAAGGGTGTTTATTCATTTATTCATGCATGAACACAATTGAATCACCAAATCATTCACTCACCGGCTCACATAGTCATTCATGCTATGTATCATTCATTCAATTCATTCAAAATGGATGTTGTAATTGTAGGATAACTCTATAAAGACTGATGACACACACACACACACACACACACACACACACACACACACACACACAGCAGTAGTACAACTTTTTTCTACTTGCTTTACGTCGCACTGATACAGACAGGTCTTATGGCGACGATGGGATACGAGAGGCCTAGGAAGTGGAAGAAAGCGGCCGTGGCCTTAATTAAGGTACAGCCCCGGCATTTGCCTGGTGTGAAAATGGGAAACCACGGAAAACCATCTTCAGGGCTGTCGACAGTGGGGCTCGAACCCACTATCTCCCGACTACTGGATACAGGCCGCACTTAAGTAGTACAAATTAGGGATGGTAAGATACATGTGTGTCCTACACTATATAATTCTGATAACATTTAGTTTAAAGAAAAACTACAATTTAGTAATTGGATTGAAATAGTTAATAAGTTCAATTGTAATGTTTGATGTAGGAATACTAATAAGGAAAAGAATACATGTATCAAAACAAATTTTGGATTAGGCCTACAATTAATGATCACTCCCTTCCCAGTTTCAAATGATCCGAAACTGGGGGATGGGAGTATTCTATCCTATTCTAAGAATACAGTTCGGATTTTGCCCTCATTGCCTATCTCATTGCCTTGACCGGTTTTATAGACTCATTATAGATAAATACGTTTCATTCTAATTACTTGAATATTGTTACATTTTGTAGTGCCTATAAAAGTCTATTTTGACAATTTTAAAAACCTGTAACTGCACAAATCTCACATCGAGCGACCAGGATTTGAACCACGGAACCCAGCGGTGACATGCCGGAGCGCTGCCGCCTGACCCACGGAGGCTGTAGACTTTTAAAAATATGTGGAAATAAATACCACTTACGTAAGATCCGTAAAGCTTCCGTACCCTTCGCGCGAAAGATAGGTTAGAGATCCAACATAGCGCGGCTCGGACATCGTCACAATGCACTACACGCACACGAGGCTTGCCAAAATCGGACCATTAAACGAAAAACCACATCAGCGCATTCTATGTCCAAGAGTGAACAAAACTTGAATGAATGAATTTCTCGCTATGCGGAAAAGATTATTGCTCTGCTTAGGAGTGCGAGTGACAAAACCATTTGCTTAGATAGGTCAACCGGGCGAGTTGGCCGTGCGCGTAGAGGCGCGCGGCTGTGAGCTTGCATCCGGGAGATAGTAGGTTCGAATCCCACTATCGGCAGCCCTGAAAATGGTTTTCCGTGGTGTCCCATTTTCACACCAGGCAAATGCTGGGGCTGTACCTTAATTAAGGCCACGGCCGCTTCCTTCCAACTCCCAGGCCTTTCCTATCCCATCGTCGCCATAAGACCTATCTGTGTTGGTGCGACGTAAAGCCCATAGCAAAAAAAAATTAGATAGGTCAGGGGAGCGACAGATCATATTTGCAGGGCAAGCAAAGGAGGTCTGCGGCGTAATACCTCAGGTTAGCTGCTGTGATGTGATGTACAGGCCTCTAGTGTTCTGTGGGAGTGTGCCCTTCTACTCCCGTGACAAAAAAGTCATCTGCATCTAGGGCTGTCACCCAGGTCGAACATTCCCTATCAATTGATTATCTAGTCTTTTCTTAAATGATTTCATAAAACTTGATAAATAAACGAATATTAGCCCCAGTTTGTCTGTTTGAATTCCAACTTTTATCTTCATGATCTTTCCTACCTTTTAAAAGCACCACTCAGGTGCTCAGGCTTATTCGTCTACTAATATCATTCCATATCATATATCAGCTAACAACTCGGAACATACCGCTTAGTTGACTAGCTCGTCTCCTTACTCCCAAGTATTTCAGCCCAAGGTTTTAAACATTTTCGTGACACTATTCTATTGTCGGAAATCACCCACAACAAATCTTGCTACTTTCCTTTGGATCTTACCCAGCTCTCGTATCAAGTAATCCTGCTGTGGGTGCCATACAGTGGAACGGTAATTGAGCCAGAGACTTACACGTCTACGTCCTCTCCCCCAGATCTTCACTATAACCCTTTAATGCCGTCATAACCATGTGAAGAGATCTGTAAACATTTACAACGGAGTTAATGTGATTACCCCAATGATGGTATTATTTTAAAATCTAAGTACTTCCAGTGATCCTCGTGAGGTACTTCACTCCATCAACGCTGTAATTAAAAGTGCGAGGTCTTTTCTTCTTAGTGAAATTTACAACCTGAATTTTCATATCGTTTACCATCATACCACCGTCTTCTCTCCATCTCACAACATTGTCGAGGTATTTTTGCAGTCACTCAGAATCCTGTAACTTATTTACTACTCTGTAAAGCATAACACCATCTGCAAAAAGACTAATCTGTGATTCCAGGTCTGTACTCGTAACATTTATATACAATAAGGAAACATAAATAAACAAGCGAGTTGGCCGTACGTTTAGAGTCCCATAGCTGTGAGCTTGTATTCGAATCCCACATCCCTGAAGATGGTGTTTCATTTTC
Organism: Anabrus simplex; assembly: GCF_040414725.1. Taxonomy (NCBI): domain Eukaryota; kingdom Metazoa; phylum Arthropoda; class Insecta; order Orthoptera; family Tettigoniidae; genus Anabrus; species Anabrus simplex. The sequence goes on from NC_090265.1 coordinate 1,302,086,948, forward strand.
ACATCAGGTAAACGCTGGGGCTGTATTTTAATGAAGGCCATGGCTTCTAGTTTCCCCATTCAAACCCATTTGCATCCTTGCGTCGCCGAACACATTCGATATGTTAGTGCGGCGTTAAACCACCCTAAATATAAATGTCAAATAATACTTCCTTGCAGGACACCCTTCTTAATCATCACAGGATCTGATAATGCTTTACCTCTTCTCTGAGTTCTACTTTCTAGAAGTCTAGCCACCCATTCAACCATTGTTTTGTATACTTTTCACGCAATGTGACAATCCTGTGGCCCTACATGTAGTGAGCTATATCGGAGACAATTTGACCATTGTCCTCATCACAGAAGCCAGTAACAAAACAGAAAATGGTCGCATTTCGCATATTTACGCAGTCTTCCTTTCAATTCTACTATATAACAACACTACTTGGGGTGGTTTGGTGGATCCCTGGTGAGCATATAGAAGGTTCTCTTCCCTATGCTACTTCAGGTATCGCTTATCATCATTTTCCTATGCTTCTCGTAGTTCCTAAACAGGCGTAAAGGGTAAGGAAGCGCCTCACACAAACACAAAGCAAACAAGGAAATCATGTCGTCGTTGCCACAGATTATTGCAATGGAGTCTGATAACGAGGAGCAGCAGCAATTCAAGGCTGATTTATGCGAGGCTTTGTTGGCCTCAAGCATTCGGTTCAATAAAATGACTGAACCATATGTTCAAGGAATTCCTTGCTAAGTATAACACAAAGTACTGTAGATGTTCGATGAATCCACGCGAAGGAAAAAAAAAAGACCTTAAATACATTATACTGTAGGAGTGCGTAAATACGTCACTCAATCGTACATTCCTATAGTACGGTACGGCAAGATTCATTTTCCTTTACACATCGGCGTAGGGAAGCCAACGAAAATTCTCCTGATGGATTACATTTCCATATGTGGCTAGGAGGCGTGACCAGTCTTTAGAGAAATAATGGATAAAAAGTGTTTTAGGAGATAAGAGGTTTTCTAATTAGGCCATCGATATTCTCACTCTGCTCTAAAGGAATGAAAACGTTCTTTAAAGTGTCACTGTAGAAACCTTGCATTCACACGCTACGTTATAACATGTTTAGCAGAAAATGTAATACTGATGGTTTTGAATGAGAGTCATAATTAATTTATACTTTTACAGTAGTTGCTCTGATTTCGTGTCAATACTCATTGCAGACCCATGGTTATTTACAAAAAAAAACATAATTGATGTTTCGGTCTCTCCTAGAAGTTGAAGGAAAATAAAATTCATTTCGTCACCATTAAGGCTGTGTGTGTCAATTTCGACCTTCCGTTTGAATCTAACTGATGGTAGAGAAATTGGAACACTGTTGGGAGATGTATGGTTGTGGTTTAATTATTTTTTGCTGGGTAAACATCAAATGTGTCTCCAGACAAATTGTACGATATGGAATACCGACTAGACGTTTTTTCGTTCACGAAAAATTAGACTGTCTTCATAAGATTTGAACCTGCGATCTTGGAATCTGCCACTGACGCACGGAATGAACACATATAAAATTTTTTAAAAATTGATATCTAGTAAATAAAGAGCACATAGAAGTAAAATTCATTTTAAGGTGCCACAAACATAATACATAGCTGTCACAAACAAGTAAGTGCTGACTCAGCAAGATCGCCAGAGAAAAGGTGAAAATGAGAAACAACAGTACAAAGCAGACTCACGCGTCCCTTAAACAGTGTTTCAGTTTCCTTTAGATAAGTAGGTGGTAACGACACTGCGATACTAGCAACTCGGGTAAGACTTCTCATAAGATTCATGATAATGTTCACACATGCTTTTGAAGTTACTATGTTCTTTTAGCCATCGCCATGGTGTGAGGGTGGAGTGCTTGTCTCTTATACGTTGTATGGAGGCACCGTTTTCAATTCCGGCTAGTCCAAAATTGTATTATTATGTTACTGGCTTTACGTCCAAATAACTACTTTTACGGTTTTCGGAGACGCCGAGGTGTCGGAATTTAGTCTCGCAGGAGTTCTTTTACGTGCCAGCAAATCTACCGACAAGAGGCTGACGTATTTGAGCACCTTCAAATACCACCGGACTGAGCCAGGATCAAACCTGCTAAGTTGGGGTCAGAAGGCCAGCGCCTCAACCGTCCGAGCCACTCAGTCCGGCAAGTCTGAAATGTTCTTGTAGGGTGTACATTCTTCCTGATGTTCCAGGAACAGTTCCGTTCCTTGACAAAGCATCCCTCATCCCCCTTTTTTTCAATGACGCTTTGACAGTCTTTCATGTTTTTGGTTTGTACTGTACTTTGTAGTTTCTGGGTAGTATGTTGTTCGAATATTGATCTATTATAAGCTTGGAAGCGGTATTTTCACGACACGTAGAATTGCTTGATCTATAAAAGTGTCTTTTCAATAGGTATTCAGTGGTTGGTAGCATTGGTATGCGTACGTATTTCACTTTCTTATCTGATTGTTTTGAATTGGAATAACATTCGCTTTCGTTTTTCTTGTAGCTCTTGTTGTATTGCACGGAAACGTGAACAATTACATTGAGAAGAATTTTAAGAATGTATGAACATTGTTCCAATATGCCTAAACAAAGATGGTGTTTTATTAACAAGATAAAAAGTTATTTTCCTTTTATTGTCGGTAGCCGAGAAGATGTAGGCCAGTGAACAGTATAGGGCCTATAATAAACTGATAAAAGCATAATTAAATTTGAAATAGTCAAGACTTGAGTCATTGCCAAACCAGATTTTAAAGATGAAATTCTATCATGTACTGACTTTTATGAGAAAGTCCCAAAAGAAACAGCACATTGACAAAATACACAAAACAGAAAAGTACGGCGACTAAGAAACATAAATGAAAACGGTAGAAAAGGATCAATACTAAATACAATGATGGATATGAATCTTCAATAAATAAATAATTGCCGATTAAATTTCAATCCCGTTTCTTTTCTTAAATGTCCCAGATTTTTCCTTTAACTCCTTGTAAATGTCCCATTTTCTTAAAAACAAAGTGGACAACGTATTTTAATTTGAACTGAAGGCTGGATTGGGGTTCGCTCAGCCCTGTAGGACCAACTGAGGAGCTAACCGACTTGAGAGACAGCGGATTCAGTCACGAAAGTCAAACATTGAATTTAGGACGTCATTACGCTGACCACGTGATACTCCAATATCTGCCGGCCACCTCACTGAACAGCAGTCGTTTTGGCAAGCCATGGCATAACGTAGGCTTTATATGCCACACATATTGTCTAATACCCTTTTAAATTTAAAATCCCTCACATAATTTCATGATTTGCATGTGTTTCTCTCTTTGCTTTATTGTCAGTACAGAAGATCTCTCCCCCCTTAGGTCATGTTTGTTGTTGATTTTGCTTAATAATAAAGCCGAGGGCTATCGATACATCGATGCTTAATCCGGGATCCTATGAACAGTTGGCCATTTCCGGTTTCATACCAACAATGAACGTTCGCCTACCTGCTCTCATATCAGTACCTAACATTGACCATCCTGTTCACGTGAACACATAATGTTGGCCAGACTGGACTTACAAGGATAATGAAAGTTGGCTACCCTGGTCTCAACGCTGGCATCCCTAGCCACATATAACCTGTCACCACTGACCACTCTAGCCTCATGTAAAGAGATAACGTTGTCTAGCCTAACCTCAAATCAACACAACGTTGGTCAACCTGGTCTCACATCAACACCCAACGTCACCCAGCCAAGTCTCATATGAATGCTTAATGTTGGTCACACCGGGTTCACGTAAACACCGAAATTTGGCTGCCCTGACCTCAAGGTAACTGTCAGTATTGGCCACCCTGTTGTTACTACCACTGTAAATGCTGGGCTCTCTTGCTTCATTTAATAGCTAACGTTGTCTACGGTACTCCAGCTTCACCCCCACTCTCAACGTTCGCCAATCTGGTCATATATCAACATCGAATCCATCAACACCTTGGTCACGCGTGAACCCTTGATGTTGGCCACCATGGGCTCAAAGTTAATCACTCTAGCCTCACAGGAACTGTCGATATTGTCCACCATGGATTAACATCAACAGTCATCGCTGGCTACGCTGGCTTAACATATGTAATAAACATTGGCCCGCCTAGTTTTAAATCAACAGTTAATTCAGGCCAGGCCTTATATTATCTCGGAATCATTTGTACCAGTCTTTAACGTGTAAAATATATACATTTTCCATTGAGCAAATTCATAATCTAATGTACATCTTCTTCTTCTCTTCTTCTACCGCTTTTCCCACTCTGGTACGGTCGCGGGTTCGAACTATGTCGCAAATGGGAACCTGGCCCGGTTTTACGGCTGAATGCCCTTCCTGACGCCAACCCTCTATGGAGGGATGTATTCACTATTGAGTGTTTCTTTAGTGGTTTCCAATGTGTTTGTTGTATTGCGTGAATATGAAGAGAAATGTGTTGAGACAAACACCCAGCCGTAGAAATTAACCACACACTTAAAATCTCCGTTCCGGCCGGGATTGTCCCAGAGCATTCTGAACCGAAGACAAGTACGCTGAAAGTACTACCAAGGAACCGGACTCATGTATTAATGTATATATTATGTTCTTCAGATATTCTTTCCAGCAGCCTTTTCAATGTTCACTAATCAACAGTGACTGATTGGACAGTGCATTAGTACGTCCTACCAAATGAAGATTGACTGTCACTCTCGTCAGGCAATTATATAGCCGGAGCGCCATAAATCTAGAATGATGATCTAAATCAGGGATTCTCAAACTTCTGTAAGATTATACCCCTCACTCATTACCAAAACTTCAATGTACCCGGGCGGAAAAAGTCCTTAAGGGATCGGTTTAATACATGTGAGTATTTGTCCAGTTTAAGTCAGCTCTAATTGATTGAAAACGTTTATTTTAAATACACAGACTAAATAATACAAGACCACGAAGTGGAACACAATTTTAGTAGCAAATTACAATAAATACAAGAGGAAATCCGTATTTTAAAATTTGTTTTGCGTCGCACCGTTACAGATAGGTCTTACGGCGACGATGGTATAAGAGAGGCCTGGGAGTGGGAAGGAAGCGGCCATGGCCTTATTGAATGTACAACCTAAGCATTCGCCTGGTGTGAAAATGGGAAACCACGGAAAACCATCTTCAGGGCTGCCGGCAGTGGGGCTTGAACTCACTATCTCCCGGATGCAAGATCACAGTTGCGCGCCCCTAACCGCACGGCCGACTCTCCTGGTCAAGTTTTTTATGTCTGAATCAAGTATTATGCGATAAGAATAAAATAATACAGCATTGCCTCTTTCTATGAACGTTTCACTAAACAATTTCAAAATAACAACTGAGAATGAATAACTTTAATCTTAATTCTGAAATTCAGAGATTACGAAATCGTCGATATTTGAATGGGTTAGGTGTGCCTGTATGGCGTGACGCAGTTTTCTGATCCAAGTGAAACTTTCAAGCGACGTATGGCTCCAAATTCAGCCTGCTGTGGTACTATACGTAAGTTTTAGATACACCATGGATGGAAACCCTCTCTACCATAGATACGATATGACAAACGGATCGTAAACTTGATGGGACGGTCAGCGATATGAAGGCTTTAAAGTTGATAGATTTTAATTTATTCGTATTTCTTTCCATGTTATTTTCCTCTTTTCGAATTTTCCCGTGAAGCCTGCTTGTGTACCCTACTAAAAATCTCAGGGGTACCTTGAGGGGTATGCGTAACACAGTCTGAAAACCACTGATCCAAATAGAACTTTTAGAATATTACTTAATTTCTAACTTTCGTTTCTCGTCATTCAAATAACGTTTACTTCTTTTGCAGAATATACAGGGTGATTTATATAAACCGGGTTGTTTCGAAAACGACCCCATTTCTGTTTGGTAGTAGACAGGAAAATTCAAGTGCGTTCCAAATATGAATAAACAGTGGGAGATTTACTTCCTATCACAGCAGTTGCTGGAAATGACCTCCATCTTCCTGGAGACAAAACCGTATCCGTCGTTCCATGCTTCTGGCAGTTTGGTGCAACATTTGCTCCTTTTCAGTTATGATGTTGGTCTTCAAATCTTTAACTGTTCGTGGTCTATTTCGATTCCCTTTATCATTGAGATAATCCCACAGGAAATAATCTGGTGTCGTTAAGTCCGATGATCTTGGCGGTAAGAAATTCTTAGAGATGACTATGTCCCCATAGAAGCTGCTGATCAGAGTGAGATACTCAGTTGACGTGTGGTAAGCGACGCTGTCTTTCTGAAAATAACCCGAGTTAGCTCAATGTCGTCTAGTTGCTTGACAAATTGCAAGAAAATGTCCTTGCGCCGGTCTCTGTTCATCGTGTCCGAGAAGAATACCGTGTGGTTTATGAGTGGTCTAAATGCAGGTATTATGTGAATTCATGTAACCAGTCAGATGGAACTAGCGCTCATCTGTGAATCACGTGATGTTCAGAATTTCCGGTAGCCTTGCCTTAATTCCTAATGTCTATGATTCCTGCAATTCGTGAACGGGAGTCATCTTGTACAGTAGCGATTTCTTTACATTAATCGCTCTTTGGCGTATGGAATATGAATAGCCCGCTTCCTGAGATAAACGACGTAACGATTTCCAAGGAGACCGAAGCAAACGAATCTGAATATCTGCCAAACCAGATGTGCCATGCTTGCCAAAGGATTCAGTTGTTTCCAGCTTTCTCACCATAGCCAGTATCGTGTCTCTATTAGGAAGATCGCGCACACCATACTCTCTCCTGAACAGCCTTTGAGTGGCTACGATGGACTTCACAATCCAATAATTTTTCACTAAAAACACGCACTGAGGCAATGTGTATTGCATCTTGAACGAATGTACTGTAAAACAACAAGCAAGCCAGCAACAAGAAAACTTGAGAAAACAATTGACGCCTAACAAAGAATAACTTGCGTATTGTTAGCAAATGCTGGTAAGTGAATCTCCCAGAATTTCTTCACATTTAGAAGGCAATAGTGTATTCGTATCTGTTATCAGATGGAAATGAAGTAGTTTTTTGTACGCCCCGTACCGTTTCCGCACTGAGATACAACTAAAATTCAAAGGTACAATTCCGTCCATAATCGTTAAATAAAACTAGTTCTGCATACTAAATTAGGTAACTCCCCAGGATGGAAACTCTTATACCTTCATTGAGGAAGCGTGTCACATCCCAAGAATTAGGTCAAGTTCCCCGGAGAAATAACGAGTTTGTAATGCAACGAATACTAAGGGCAAATTCCAAACAGTGAACGATGGAACACCCGAGAGTACCATTTAGATAATGACTTAGTAATTTATCTGAAGATTGTCCCGGTTTAGCGAAGTTAAACTTAATATCGTCGTTCCACACCATCACGAAATAACGCTTCCTTACAAAACACAAAGCAAGCATTATTCCAAATGAACGTGCAGAATTACGTGCTATTCTGAGATTCCCGGCATGATTGCCACGACCTGTACTTGTTCTTGGGGGCTACAGGCCTTTCAGTGACACAGAAGAATTGGCGCTGGTACAGTAAGCATAATTATAGACCTATCCGCTAAATTTATGGTGTTCTATTATCTAAATAAACTTTAATATATGACAGACGTAAGAATAATAATAATTGATAAACGATGATAATCTCGGAATAGGGCTCGAACTAATACAGTTCTTTAAACGAGTATAACGCCAAATCTCCTGAACTTCAACATCTTAAGAGTTTCACCTCACAGAGTGTTGAGCTAATTACAATATTGGTTAATGCATTTTATTACTTGATCCCAATAGTGCATATTGAAAACCGAAAATATAAGCATTCAAATTTATTTTTTAACATTTCTTAATTTTGTCTTCGATATGAGATCCGTCAATTAATTAGAATAACTTGCTGAAACCCGTCAATACATGACGGTCAATGGGGTAAATATTTATTGAAGTATTTTCTCATATACGACATTCCTCGTACTTCATTTCTTAAAACTGTTTTCTTTACCCAGCATGGACACATATAAGTCTTACGGCGGCGATGACATAGGAAATGGCTAGAAAGTGGAAGAAAGCGACCGTGGTCTTAATTAAGGTACAGCCTCAGTATTAGCTTGGTGTGAAAATGGGAAACCACAGAAATCCATCTACCGGGCAGCTGACACTATCTCCAGAATGCAAGCTGATAGCTAAGTGACCCAAACCACGCAACCAGTTGTTAGGTGCATACGTTGTACATCTAACCTTGTACACTTCGGCACCATTGCAACTTTAAAATACCGCTCTCTTGACATTGCAACATTTAACTGGCCATGGCTGAAAACTGGCTGAGATAAATAGAGACCTTCACGTCCCTTGAGGTTAATTGATCATGATACAAAATGCCAAGCGTATTGATAATTGATGCCCCTTGAGAGAAAATGGAAGTACTTTATTGGATGTTATTAAGACAGTTCGAGGCATTAGAGCTCTCTGTCCAGCATTATCTCCACTTATTATTTTGAAATCTAAAACATATTTCGTATATACTTCTTAGACTTAGGCCCTAATCTGGTTCCGTGTAGAAGTCGTTGGGAAACGTTCCAATTTCTAAGGAGCATATCTATGGCTCCAACGATTTTTAAAATAAGAATATGTGGAGGCAAACTATTAATTCCTAGGAATTCAAGAATTACTGTATCTAGGAACGCTGGTGTATGGTTTGGAACTACCGGGTATAAGCATTTCAAATTAATTAATTAATTAATTAATTAATTAAGAAGGGCGATTTTCTAGAAAATGATGACATCTTTCGTAGAAGTGAACGTTTTGCTAAAAATGTCAATGACGATATCATCATGTGGTAACATTCTGGCTTGTAGTTCGATAACATTTTATCCGTCACCATCTACAGACTAGAGCTCGGACAGGTACAACTCAACCGTTTTATCGCAACCGTTTCGGGAACGCAACCGTTGTTGAATGAAACCGTTGCAAGAAAGTCACAGATTGCAGGTGCAGTGTCGCTCTGCTCTTGCGTTCTTCACCACAACTTTTCCTCATTTTCAAAACTGGTACATATACAAATCCATCGTTCTCAGTCGTTGCATTTGTGGAAACTGGGTTCTTCCAATGTAATAGAATAACTCACAGGTCACGTAGGCCATTCCGGAGATCTGCGCTGCTGTTGGCTGATGAACCTGACGTCACCGAGAGCGGTAATACAGTGCTACGCTAGATTCAATGCCTAGAGTGTTGCAAGGTACAGTTAGCCGAGTATTTTTGGAGCTAATCGTGTTAGTTATTCTGATTACACTTCAGTCACTCATGGAATACAGAACTAATCGATCTTTAGATGTCGCAACCTTAATCATTTAAAGCTAATACGAAAACATACGACTTGAAACCCGTCTCTGTAATGGCAAAGACACTCTCACAACGACTCGGACGGTGGAACGCTGGCCTTCTGAGCCCAACTTAGCAGGTTCAGTTCGGTGGTATTTGAAGGTGCTCAGATACATCAGCCTCGTATAGCTAGATTTACTGGCACGTTAAAGAACTCCTGCGGGGCAAAATTCCGGCACCTCTACGTCTCCGGAAACAAGTTATCTGATCGAATCCAAATTTTAACACAATATACCATGTCATGTTTTATACGTTGTTTATAAATTTCAGAATGTTATATTTTGAGGGAAAAATGGTGTTATCAATTTTGTAAGATAATTCTTTTTTTTGCTATTTGCTTTACGTCGCACCGACACAGATAGGTCTTATGGCGACGAGATGTAAGATAATTTGTTTGGCTCAGGGTGGTTGGAATATTTTATTCTTGGTCACGTTTTAGTATTAATATATCCAATGTTTATGCTATATGACTGAAATACGTAATTAAATTCACTTCTTTTGTATCATTTTTTATTGGATTGAACGATATGGATCACCAGGTGACCGGTGCAAAGAAAGTCGCGACACGTTGCCGCGGTTGACGCACTACCTCATTTCTATCCATATCGTTATTTTGCAACATTTTTATAAAACAGTTATCAGCGCGCAACTGTTCCGACGACAAACATGATCTAATAGCAACTGGTTTGTCCAGCACTAAAGTACAGCTGACCAGTAAGACGTCTGACTGCGCATGCTTGCCTACTCCCCTTCCACTTCCACTATCGTGCCTGGTACACAATGATCTCACGGTTCAGGCAGCGTTGAAGTAATGGCGAGCGCATTAACCAATCAGAATGCTACATATTTCTTTAATAATTAAAAAATATACGGCAAGGATTTGTTATGACTTTCAAGACTCTGCAAATCTATGGACCAAGAGCTTTCGTCAGAATGCTTTATGATGCCAGTCGGTTCAGCCGTTCATTCAAACGCGATGTAACAACCATCAGCCTAGTGTTTTAAACATATAGATGTTTACTTACTGTGATTCGAACCACGATATTGTGATTCTGAAAAATGCACATCGTTTCTGTAAATGCAATCCTACTTCATTGATCGCTAAATTATGCTTTTCGTCCGGAACACTGGAATACTGGTTCTCCAAGAAACTTCTTTAATAAAAAATAGCATAATACTTCTTGTGGAAGGCAACTGTCATGGCTTACAAAGAATACAAAGTGCGGTTCCAACTTAAAGAAAAGAGCCGTTTTCAAAGGATTTATCATGTTGCAGTTGCATCAAAGGGCCCTACAACGTGAGGAAGCGACAGTAGTAAGTATTACAATTTTATATTACTTGTGCATTTATTAGTTAGGTGTAAGACAAGGACAAGTATCTTAGCTTTAACTTTTCGAGCAAGATAAAACTTGTATATACAGTATTTATTTAGGTAATTAGCCTTACTCTCTCCTAACTAAGAAAAATGAAAGGAGAGATCCGACCCTTTCAAGAATTGAGGTATCGGTAAAACAAAGGGGGAGGTCCACAAAAGACATGAACATGAGCGGCCCTCTAAGCCTTTGAAACATAATGCTGTCGGATCGGAAGATACGCTAAAGAAGTGTCTATCAAGGGAGGCCAGAGAGGAAAGATGGAAATGAGGAGTTAGACACAGTAAGCACAAGCAATTTCAGAGACCAATTGACTGAAACCCAGGGGATATCGTGAGGGTATTGTATGCCTCCAAACACGCGGCATTGTGTAGAACATTGGATACAGGCTATTTACCTGGTCTGAAGGGCACTCCATGTTTGAAGGGGTACTTCTAACTGCCTACCAAATGACACTCACACTGAGAGGTACTCATTTTAAACACAGTACAAAAAATATAAAACGGTACCAATTGTATTAATTTCCACAAACCTAGGGAGATATTTATTATTGTATTTCAATAATAATAATAACAATAATAATAATAATAATAATAATAATAATAATAATAATAATAATAATAATAATAATAATAATAATAATAATAATAATAATAATAATAATAATAATAATAATAATGTTACCTATTCTTTTTACGTCCCATTAACTACTTTTATGATTTTCAGAGACGCCAAGTTGCCGGAATTTAGTCCCGCATGTGTTCTTTTACGTGCGGGTAAATCTACCCACACGAGGCTGACGTAACTGAGCACCTTCAAATACGACGGGACTGAGCCAGGATTGAACATGCCAAATTGGGGTCAGAAGGCCAGCGCCTCAGCCGTCTGAGCCATTCAGCCTGACTTATATCCCTTGTCTTTTAGAATGAACGTTTCACTTATGAATTCATCTGTGAGATATGATTGAAGACCACAGGGCTGCAGATGAATGAAACAGCTCTCACTTCAGTTGGACTCTTCTCTTCATGCAATCCTGTCTAGTCTCACTGATGATCTATTATTATCCGCCATACATGAGAAAGTTCGCAGACTTTCAGAGGAATCATTCATTTTCCTGTATTTTATGACCATTCACTTCCTTCAGGACGTCGGAAGTATATTCCCTTTTTCCTTAATTAGAGTTACGGACGGAGCATAACAATGCTTTGGCTATTACAACAATAATCACCATATTTCCCATTACATCGATGGCCCTAACGATGGTTTTCTGTAGTTTCCCATTTCCACACCAGGAAAATGCTGGTTCTATACTTTGATTAAAGCCACGGCCACTACCTCCACAATCCCATCCTGTTCCGATCCTTGCGTCACCGAAAAACTTGTATGTCTAGTGCGATTTTAAACCACTCCTTCATATAATTGTAGCGACTTTCAATTACTGCAGTGTAAAATGTCTTTCTTTCCCAATTGATAAAAGCCACGTAACCGTAATCTGAGCAATTTAACTTCACAGGACCACTGCCTGTATTTTTATTGCCAAGCTCAACTCCCTCAGATTCAATCGCAAAACGTCTTAAAACCATCGTGATTTACGTGGTACTAAACGAAGATTAAGTAGAAGCCTAGCTTGAGCAATTCAATTTGAGAAGTTCACTCGTAGGCGTATTCCTGTGTAAAAGCTTTTCTTCTATTGGCTCCTCTACGCACGGAGAAGGGGATATAAACTGCCCAAGGCAACAAATGAGCAAGTCCTATTAAAAGACATTTACGATATCGTCGCTGCGCGAACAATACCTCATATCGCACAATGATCTTCCTATCCATGACCCTTCTTAAGACTCGTCACGCCTCCCAGCCACATATGGATATGCAGTCCATCAGAACAACTTTCCTGTGCTAATGTGTAAAGGAAAGTTAACTTTAAAAGCATTACTCTGCAGGAAAGCGAAAATACTTCATGAAATGCGTACTGTGACCGTTCATCACAATGTTATGGACATGTTAGGAGGTCTGGCTAATTATATATGCCGTTTTCCGCAACATCCAGTGATATATAATGCAGTAGTTAGCATTCTGTATGTCAAACCGGGGTATGATCCGCGACGCGCCAGTCCGGAAGGAGCATTTTCCTACGCTGTAATGAGAAGAGAGCAACGCAGTATTGCTAACCTTGAAACCGCGCTCTCTTTCCGAGCGAGCGAGAAGGGATGATAACGCTACGCACGGAGATGGAGGTTATTGGAGACTGGGCCGAATTAAGGTGTGTTAACCGTTGAAAAATAAATGCCCACTATAAATTCAACACCGCATTCATTAGTACCACTTCACCATAATTTACGAAAAAGAGGAAGAAGAAGAATACTTCTATATGAAATAATTATTCTAAATTTATAAATCAGGTCCCATTCGAACCAATGTATTTTATGCTGACTGTCAATGCATATAAATACAATACTTCAATAATGGATCAGTAATGACGCCTATCATACAGTAGTACGCAGATGAAAGGTGACTACTGAAATCTGACCACATGTGGGAAAAAATGGGAGATATTGCATGATGAAACATGACGCGTGATTTTCCAAAAGGACGCTTTGGAAATTATGAATGACCTACTGATCGCTTTGGTTTCACATATGTTCAGTAGAAAGTAGAGGTCATAAGTTTTAATTCGATTGTTATCACGTCGTTCAAGGACTCCGATTACCGGACCGTCATTTTCAACAGGAACATAATTCATCTCCCCCCTGACCATTTGTCCGGAGGTTATAAATATAGCCTGGACCCAGATACTGTATCTCATTCTCATCCGTGTAGCTGCAGTGGTAACACGTTACCTTGTTGTCGTTTGTGTAGTTGCAGCTCAACACATTAGAAGTGGACCTGGATATTAGTGACTTGGATATCAGTGTACCAACTGTTGTGACATTGAAGAAACACATCAATGTAATGTAAATATTTTTACGGAATAAGCCGTGTGGTACAAGTTAATGCACATAATTGCCGAATAGAAGCCTTAATTTGGCATTTTAATATCACAATCGTTGAAGATAGTCAGTTATGACTTATGGTGCAATCACCAACGGAGGGCAAACGCTTCAGGTTATTTGGCGTGGTGAGACAGTCAATTAATATACGAGGGTTAATTATCACCGCTCCTGAGTATTTAAGAACGAGTGACATTTTAGCAAAAATTAAATAACTGTTCTTGACAAAATTAATATTCGCATCCTCTAGGGACATTCGTTGTGATAGTCTGTGTGACGGTCAGGGAATGAACAGTGATTTTTACAACTTATCACTACTTGCGTTAATCTATTTCAACTTAAGAGTGGATCTTGTTACAAGTAGGCCCCCCTTTGAAAGTGCATAAAACAGTATTTGATCACTCATTCTCCATTTTTCTGTATGTTCGTGAGTGATCGTCGAACCCAAGACTCGGAACCTACAAGAGTCGCGCCTGAGTGCCTGCGATCAGCTTTACAAGGATCGTCCAGAAATTCAACTGAGAAAACAACAGTTCGAGTCATGGATCGTCGTATGAAGAGGAATCGAGGACTACCAGGAACAAGAATATTCATCATGTTCGTGTAAAGATCTAAGATGTACCCTAGATGACAGCAAGCCTTACTCACCAAGTGTTAAGTACATACTTTTATATACCCTAAACACGAGAGATGCATGCCAGTAATAATAATATTTGTAAATATTATAATGTCATAATTAAATATTAAATATGTAGGGAACATTATGCGCGTATGACTGGGAAAGATTTATTATTATTAGTTAGGATCATCAAGTGATTTTTAAGATAATCATTGATATTTAACAAAATTCATTTGCATGAATTATTATATAGACTCCAAAGTTCTTAGCTTATATGAACTATCTTTGGGAAGAACGGCAAGTTAGCTAGACTTATATTTCTTCGTCTGGTAAAGATCATCAGAGTAGTTTGGATATAAATTATACGTTTGCGATTGAGGTATTTGTAATCCCGGATAATATTAGATAATCATTGGAGTTGATCCAAACCGAGGTGTAATTAATTTATAATTATATATGAAATGTGAGAAGAGTTAAATAGCCTAAAATAATGGAGTCTTCTCTGTGAATTAAATGAACGGATTGAGATACGATGGCAAGACATGAGAGGGCGAAGCTATAACATGTTATGTTGTTGGAGTGATAAGGAAGAATAAATAATTATAGCTGTTGTGAGATATTAAATTGGGCTGAATATATAGCCAGATAACGAGTAATAAGAAATAATGGCTTTCAAGTGAGTGCATACTTGACAATAAGCCGAGATGATATGTAAGGAAAATGAAAGAAAGAGTGACGGACGATTTATGGTGTCCGGAGCCTAGGGCTGCTTACAGCTGTTATTGTGATTGACAGGTATATGCCGGTCGACTGTAGGCCGAGCAAACTTTGCAGTCTCCAGCAAAGCGATGTTAACGGGCCAAGCTCTTTTCATTCACCAAAGTAGTCTCAATTCTATTCTAATTATACGTTGCGAGTAACACGGATAATTTCCGGATTTTGTGAAGGATAGATCCCTTTTCATGCTAAGCATTAATTTAGCCTCTGATTGGAGTTCAAATTTTTTTACCTTGGAAGCCGAAGCCTGTTGGTTCGAATGATGCTGGAGCGAAGATTTAACCAGATATTATGGCTTGGTTAAGTCATATCTTCAAGATGTGTTGTGTAAATATATTTGATATTTTTTTATATGTATGTTTCTGTGTGTTTTATTATTTCCCAAAGTATACTATGGTGATGGGTTTGATTCCAACTTTGACTGATTTTCTTTAAATATATAATTTGTTAGGTAAACCCAGGATACGCACATATATGTTCAGCGTGTATGTTCATCGTAAGTGTTCAATGTAAAATATACATTTGTCGTGGTCAAATGGATCACATGTTCGATACTCGGCAATGCAATCTCGTGTGTATAACAGATGTACTTATATTGTGTTATACATTTCTTTCTTTCTCTATCCAAATCATGACTAGTAAATAAAGGATACCTGGTTCTTACCCAGGAGGCTCGAGTTCGATCGCCGGTACCGGAACCATATTTAATATCCATTTGTGACGAGAGTTTAACAAATAAAGGATACCATTCAATATCCATTTTTTATAAATAAACTCATATATCAGTGTATGTTGATCGAATGAATTGGTGTACGTCAAGAACTAATTATGCCTGGACAATTTCAAGAAAGAAGGCATACAATGTATATAATTGTGTCAGTTTAATTGTTTCTTTTGCTCACATGTTGAGATGGAACATTATTTGTGTGGTTCACATCAGTATAAATAAAATGTTTAGAATATATACTTGAACGGAGATTCTTCTCATTTAACAAATATTAGCATATTCCTCTTATATTATAGAATCCTACTTTCGTTATTTTAGATAGTGCCTATTTTATTTCTTTATCGAACATTCCATTACCCATATTGCTCTACGAATTCAGCAGGTGATCTTATGAAAGTAGGGAGGATGAGACTTCAAGTCTGGTAAGTGACTTCTGGCGGTTCTCATCCAAATGTTCCATCTGTACATCTGTTTGTGAAACCAAGTTAAATAATATTGCCCTAATTATACCCAGAGTAAGCCTTATTTGTTGCTCAAATAACGGGGCCAGTTTCATTTTGTCGCCTGTTGTATTCAGAGCTGGTTCATACTTAATTTGGTGCGACGATTAAAGCCCTAACGGTTGCAGTACGGTATACGTAAATTTAACTGTAAATCTTGAAACTGAACCTGTATATTCTATAGATAGATTGCGAGCTAGCGATTATACGTAACCTTACAACTACCTGTAGTACCAGACACTGGCCGGATGCTTTCTTAATGCTTTTTTCTTTTTTATAGGATTTGCATTACCTGAATTCGTCGAATGACACATGTAGGTAGCTCATTTTCTTTCTATAGCAAATAAGTCTTCGAACTTGTTGCACCATACGCCGATAGTCTGTTGACCGGTAGGATCAACTATTAAAGTTATTGTAGGAATAGGGGTATACCAGAGTATTCATGAAAGGAAGAGAGAAGATTTGTGTTAAGAATATTGCATTACTAACATTACTATTACAAGTGTGATGGTAATTATTGCTTTTCTGTGACGTAGACTAGTTGCTAACAAATTCTTGGTGTCCTGGTGTGTTCATTCACCTATGCAACCTGACTGAATCAATAAAATTGAAACCGATAGTGTATAAAACATTCCAGTGCTATATACAGGGAAATTTTCTACGCATATTAGTATGCACCACTCGTTGATAAACAATCATTCATTAAAAACGTTTTCTGGTAACTTGAAAGAAAATCCTCAATCTTTAATGAGAATTTAGTAATAATAACAATAATGACATACTGTAGTAATATTTCTAATGATGATACTAAAGTCCCATTTACTGCCTATTTCATAAGAAACGCTAGAGCGAAAGAAGCAGTTCTTAATGTGCCTGTAAATTATATCGGATAACGAACATTCAAGCACTCTTAAGTCGGATCGACTGCACTAACATTATATCTTGCAAACTAGCTTAAAATATGAAAGTGCGTAACCCAACTTGTAGAGAGCATGTCCTGATTCACTTCCTTCGTCGATTCTAATCATTGTGTATATAATTCATACGTTGCATCACTTTCACGTGAATGAGAAGCAGGAGATAATTATCTGTGAAATGAATGAGACTAGAATCTTAACATATGATAATGCTGGTTTATAGTATTCAGTTCATTGTCACTCTTAAGATGCTTTACATTGTTAGAGAAGAACTTCAGTGAAAGTCTGAAACCCAAAAATGTTACGGTAGACTTCCACAGTTCACCATCAGAGGTTATCCCATGCTCGATAGACTACACAAGCATTATTGCACACTTCAAACGATGAGATAAGGTTCAAATCTCATTTAAATGCAGTAATATTGGCTTAAATTAACCATTAAGATAGGCCACGCCGGTTTATCGGCATATTGATTCTGGAGCGACAGCTATTGCCACACTGTGATGTGTTGTGATTTTCTCACATACACACTGGAGCATGGATGAATCAACGTGTGTCAGTGGACAATTCGGTCAATAACTGGTTTTGGGGTTAGTATAATTTAAACACGAACTGTTTTAAAAAAGCATGTGGAAGTCATCCACGGCCTACGTTCCTTCGAAGAATTTCCTTGCTCACTGTCGGAGGTGGATCTTCACATGCCCTGCTGGTCAATGTAATTTGGAGGGAGGGTCGGTTTTGTTAAATATATATGTGGCTTTAATCCAGTTAGCATATTTATTTCTTTATGTTAAGATCTTCCTTCTCTATGAGCAAAATTTAGAATCACGCGATTGCATACTATTCGACAAGACAATTAGAAATTGAATTGAGGTTATTTTTCTCACCTGACTTAAGTCATCATTAATTACTTATGGAGGTCATCCTTACCTGCAAAGAAAAGAAATAGCCGATTAATTTTCCCAAAGTATCAAAATAGACAAAAAAAATAACAATAATTTCTTCACATAGCATAAAATTAATGAGTGGGTGCATTTTCCAGAAAGTAAATAAAATGTGTAATTATCACACTTGAAGAACACTTCATAAAGACTAATTAATATTTTTACACGTGGAAACACTTTTCTCCTTTTTAGGACACGATATCGCAATAATTTCGTCACTAGCGTTTTACTGCTCTTTTACGAATTCTGGTCTGGAGAGGAATTAATTAATTTTTCTAGGCAACTTTCCTTTTGAGTATCTTCTCACGTTGCTTTATGTACCTTTTGATTCTCATTAGAGTATTACATTCCTGTATGACAGAGCTAGAGTTTGAATACTGGGCAACTGAAACAAGGTAATATGCAAAACTCCACATCATCGTAGTGATATGACAAGATTAGCACAGGATAGGGTGGCATGGACGGCTGCATCAAACCAGTCTAAGGACTGATGACTCAAACAACAACAATAACAACAACATGCATTATATTTTCCTCTTGTAATTATTTCACTAAATATAATTTATTTTGTCCTAGACGTTAGCAAAGCTATATTGTTTAGGAAAATATGTATCTTTCTTTAGCTTATTTAATGCTTACTTTTGTTACAATAATTTATGTACCGCTATTACTACATTTCTAAACTCAAGTTGGTGGGTTCGATTCCGGCACAGTCCAGTGGTGATTGACGGCGTTCAAAAACGTCAGTCTCGCGTCGACAGATTTAATGGCACGTCAAAACATTCCTGCGGGACGAAATTTCTGCATCTTGCTGTCTTCAAAAGCAGTTAGTTGGACGTAAATCCAATGCATTATAATAATAATAATAATAATAATAATAATAATAATAATAATAATAATAATAATAATAATAATAATAATAATAATAATAATAATAATAATAATTATTATTATTATTATTATTATTATTATTATTAAAGGCAAAGCCTAAAATGTCTGAAACAATTTGATGTTTTCATATTTCTATCAGTCAGAGCTAATATACTGTTTCTTTGCTTATTGCAAGGAATTAAATTTATCAAGATGTAATCGATCTGAGCGCCGCAGACCTCTTCTGCTATTAAGACAATGGCTTTAATCCCAGCAGATGTCGGTGGCGTTTGTTGGAGTTCATATACGGCAAGTCGATGCCGTAGGGTTCCTGCGTGACAAAATTTCGACACAACAGTGTCTCTTAAATTATATTGGATTTAAAGAGACGTTAAGCAAATGATATTTGTATTATTTGTCAAAATACTATATTTCTCTCCCGTATTTCATTCCTCCTTACGATATTACTCTATTAAGTAATATACACCGTAACAGTTCATTACAGTATATTTACAGGCCAAGTCTGTATTTTTCATATATCAGCCTGCTACCAGATTACTGTAGTAAACCCTTGGCCAGGACCCTATTTCATAAAAGTTACAATTTTACGGCTGATAGGAGACTGGAAACTGTTGGACAGGTTTATATATCGACAATTTTATGTTTCATTAAAGCTTACACGTTTCTATTTCTGTAATGGAAATATTGTAGATTTGTACCAAAATTTTATAAATTTTCATTTCATAAAACTCTCGAATTGACAGATAAACTCCTGACAAATTTGTAAAATGTTAGGCTAACTATAGTGTTGTGAAATTAGAATATAATCATTACTTTTTGATGTATTAAAAAATTGTCGAGTTGCCATTATAGAAGCGACATAGGCCTATGTAGAATGTAAATTGCATATCATTTGAGAGTTAATTTTCGTGAAATTTAGAGATTTAAATTATCTTGTGTATATCGGCTATTAGTAACAGCAGTAGTAGAAGTGAGAGTAATGGAGAAATATAAAAGACCACGTGGTGTTTCAGACAACGGATAAACCAACCATTATTTTCAGTGACTTTATTTCAAAGAGAAATTTCGTATTAGCAAGACAACAGCTGAGCATATTATGAGTTGAATAGGACAGCGTGAGAGAGCTCCTATAGTTTCTGCTTTTTCTGCAATGTCATTCTAAGTTTTAACATCCTGTCCATGGCTGAGCTTGGAAGGAATACACCATACATCATATCTTTGTTATATCAAATCACGTTAAATAGCATGCATTCCACATTTTTTCTTCTTCTTCTTCCTAGCCATTCTCCCAATCATCTGGAATAAAATTATGTATATTACATTTCAGTCTTGGTTGTTATCGATTTTTTTAATTAAATAACACCCAATCACTTGTTTATCGTATTCACTAATCGATATCACACTTCAGAATAGAGTGTAATACAGTAAAATTCAGATTTGGATAAATTGCCGCGTTTATGAGATAAGTTCTTTAAGTTCGACAGTTTACAATCTGACACATAAAGGAAACTTGTACCATAGCCCGCCTAGTGGCCATGATCGTTAATGTGTCGAGTCCATATGGTCTGGCAGCCTGGCTAGCCGGTCCGAGTCACGTTGGTGGAAAGATTTTCAATATCAGATTGTTCGCCGGCGTGGTATAAAAGGTGATAGTATACAGTTTCATATCATTAAATTGCATTCCAAAAGCTTGGATTCAATTCCTAACCTCTCTGCAGTGCTCATATGTAGTGAGGGAGTATGACGCTGTTGATGGTGATTCCTCTGTCAGCTGGGGACGTTGAGGATGAGCAGAACCCTTAGTGTTATTCGACAGGAGTAGTCTATGTTCGGACACCGGGTTTCACCCTCCCTCTACCTCATCATCATCATCATCATCATCATCATCATCATCATCATCATTATCATATCGCATCTAGACGCGCAGGTCGCCCATAAATCTCAAAGAGAAAGACCTGCAACAGGTGAGCCGAACATGTCCTCGGACACTCCTGGTATTCAAAACCACACGCTGAATAAATAAATAAATAAATAAATAAATAAATAAATAAATAAATAAATAAATAAATAAATAAATAAATAAATAAATAAATAAGCAAACTTGTGACATTTATGAACAGAAAATTGTCATTGAATATTGACTAATTTGTAAGATTTGACATAATTGTCGAATTTGTCACACCTGTCCAGCTTTATGATTTAGGAGCTACATTTTCCTTCCATCTGTGCTTAATGTAACTTCTCACAGGATACTCTCCACTCATAAGAAGTCGTCGTTGAGTATAGCTTTACACAAGCTTAATACTTATATTTTCTGAACAAAACCTAAAATAATCATGCTTGTGGTTATTCGTTTGATGGAGGCGGTGGCTCTTCGCCCTTTCATACGCTTTCTTCCACCAGCCAATTATACTTGATTAAACCATCTTTAAGGCTGTCTTCCCCAAGTGTTTGGAGGAGAGTACAATTTCTAACGTTATGCTCTTCGCTGCTATTGCTAAATTCCTCTCACAGGGATTTAGCGTTAATGGTACGTCCCATTACCGCAGTCTATAGACGTGTCCCTTAAGGGGTGGCATATCAATTGAGAGGAGAGTTGGCCCAACATTTGACCCCAGTCTTTGCTGGCTATCCTTTGTGAACACTACAACCAAGGCAGACATAAATGCTGAGATAATACCAGGCTGAATGGCAAGAGGCTAATGCTTTGTTAATCTCAGACGCTTTCTAACGCACTAAAGAAACTTGCATTCATTCCAGAATTTTCGAGCTGAATTACTTTCCTCAATAACTACGAGAGTACTAAGAGACCATTTCTGTATAGTTTGGCCTCATGTCAAGAATATTGAGTATCGTTTCCGCCGGTTTTCCATACACCTTCCGATTGAAGGTGGTGTTGGTTATTATTGTTTTACGAGGAAGTGAAAAAGTGGAAGAACCTTCGAAGAATGAAATTATCAGACGGAGGAAGGGAAGGGCCACTAAGGGCGTGAAACTGAAAGATACCTTAGGCCTCACAAACCAAATAACATCAGGATGGGAAAGGAACAAGTTTTGACCAAGTGAGATCAGATGGTAAACATGAAGGTGAGAACTCCGGCACAAGTACAGTAAGGCCCGTATTCACCAACGTGAGTTACTTTTGTTGTTATCCTAGATTTCCAAAACTCGGATAATGTCATTATCTCGGATAACGCTCACTTCTGTATTCACCACAGAATTTATTATCTCAGTTTACCAAAACTAAGTTTTCGTTTCAATCTGAGTTTGAACCGAAAATTTTTCATACTGACGCACGGAAAACAAATGACTAAGTGCTGACACTACTACAGAAATGTAAACAAGTTTTTGATTCCATTCGGGGTTTGCAAATAATTTGCATAAATGATGCCAGCTATTGAGCAGAAACGAAGAAAGAAGCCTAATATGGCTTTCCAAAAGAGTGAATTGTTATTGAATTTGGTGGCAGAAAGCATTAACAACATAGAGATTAAGAAAACAAATTATAGCCTACACATTGTGAATTTCACTCGAAATATAAGGCAGTATTCCTTAATTCATAAGTTAAAAGTCACCCAGTCGTGTACCGTACAAGGTAAAAGCCATAGCCTAATCGAGAACTCATTTCAGACCTACCTATGTATTGGGAATTCCAGGTTATGTTCGATCATGGATAACACTGAGAGTGTCGAAGCTTTAGATAACCTAAAATGTGTCTGAAAATCAGTGTTGTCGTATTCCTCGAAATACGTCACACATACTTTTATCCACCCAACACGTTTATTAATTGCATAATCTTGATTACATTAGTCGTCGCTGTGATTTTCAGTAGTATTTAGGTACTCCAGCAGTCTACGAGTAGCCATTTTGAAAGGCTATTATCTTAGATTTCCCATTTTACCAGTCAACCAATCTCCAGTAAAATTTTAAACCGAGATAATACCCGTTATCCGAGATAATGTTGTTGGTGAATACAAACTTAACTGTTATCTAGGTTTACGTAGCATTAAACTAAGATAAAATATTTTACTCGCGTTGGTGAATACGGATCTAAGTGGAAGAAAGGCCAGACTCAGATAAGGAACATGCGGTCGCCAACCCACGCTCTCAAGTTGAGAGTTCCTTTCAGTTGCCTCTTACGCTCGGCAGGGTATGCCATGGATGTATTTTACCGCCTCCACCTATTGAGAGTTAATGACTTTTAGAGCCTATTTATAAGTTCTAATACACATCGCACCCCAGGTACAAAAGTGCAGTAACTCACGAAATCGAATTCTAAATTACAACACTTTGTGTGCTTTCGAAAATTCTTTTGACCTATAATACTATCATAATTCTTTTGGCCAATGCTACGACTGTATATGCGATTTTTATTTTCTATTTTATGCTTTCTCTGTAATGCCAAGTAGAATACACGCGTATTTAAATTACAACGGCTTTTTACAGCGATATAATTATTACAGCTAGGTGTGTGAGAGATGCACTGGAGTATCTAAATTGCCGCAGATTTTCACAACAATGAATTTCCTGTTGCTAGATGTGAAACGTACATGTGACAATGTTATTTTGGTTTTGAACCACTGAGTACGGATATATGTGCCATTGTCGTCAATTATAGCTTAATATTGTTCGTTGTCATTCAGTTTGTTTGTGTCATATGATAAACAGACATGCAGCTAAGAATCGGTTAAGTTTGTCGACAGGAAAATACTTGATAAGGAAGAGTATGCTTCTGAGTGTCATTTTTTCAACTTGCTTTACGTCGCACCGACACAGACAGGTCTTATGGCGACGATGGGACAGGAAGGAGCTAGGAGTGGGAAGGAAGCGGCCGTGGCCTTAATTAGGTACAGCCCCAGCATTTGCCTGGTGTGAAAATGGGAAACCACGGAAAACCATCTTCAGGGCTGCCGACAGTGGGGCTCGAACCCACGATCTCCCGAATACTGGATACTGGACGCAATTAAGCGACTGCAGCTATCGAGCTCGGTCTTCTGAGTGTCAGCAGCAGGAGCAAAATACACAAGAAGTTGATTTTAAAAGTGTTCGGATACAGTGATGTTTAGTGTGTTGAAAGAACTTTTTCCGTGTGTACTTGCTGGAAGAGTGCCGCCTCTGTGGTGTAGTGGTTAGCGTGATTAGCTGCCACCCCCGGAGGTCCGGGTTCGATTCCCGGCTCTGCCACGAAATTTGAAAAGTGGTACGAGGGCTGGAACGGGCTCCACTCAATCTCGGGAGGTCAACTGAGTAGAGGTGGGTTCAATTCCCACCTCAGCCATCCTCGAAGTGGTTTTCCGTGGTTTCCCACTTCACCTCCAGGCGAATGCCGGGATGGTACCTAACTTAAGGCCACGGCCGCTTCCTTCCCTCTTCCTTGTCTATCCCTTCCAATCTTCCCATTCCCCTACAAGGCCCCTGTTCACCATAGCAGGTGAGGCCGCCTGGGCGAGGTACTGGTCATAATCCCCAGTTGTATCCCCCGACCATGAGTCTGAAGCTCCAGAACATTGCCCTTGAGGCGGCAGAGGTGGGATCCCTCGCTGAGTCCGAAGGAAAAGCCGAACCTGGAGGGTAAACAGATGATGATGATGATGACTTGCCGGAAGAAAAGAAATTAAGTGGGATATATTGAAGGAGAGAAAAGGGATAAATACGGCCATCATCAAACAGTTCCAGAAGACGTCTAAGCACGGATTAGGAAGCACATGGCATTTTTTGTGACAGTAGAATGACATTACTTAAGAAGACCTAAAGATTCTTGATGGACAACTAATTCTGGCTGAAATGTACATAATGCAAAAGTTGGTTGAAATGTACAGAATGAAAAAACTAAAAATATATGGAAAAACATTCTATTCTGGATAACGTCAATTTCACGATCCTATATTTAACAATCGCTTAAATTTATGATTCTACAAACCAAAAATGTACTAACGTGCTGAGCGTGAGAAGCTTAAGAACGCAGGACCAGAAGAAAAAATCAACAAGAGAACCAATACGTATCAAAATAATTTAATAACTTTCTTGAGGATTAAAGGCTGGAGATATTCAACAATCAAGAGGAGAGGGAAGCAGCAAAGTATGTCATTATGACTTACGAGCAATACTACAAACCCCTGTCATGATATATCTAACTTTTACTGCAGCCTATATGTACGCATAAATTATATGAAGCCG
The DNA here is from genome assembly GCF_040414725.1 of Anabrus simplex. Taxonomy (NCBI): domain Eukaryota; kingdom Metazoa; phylum Arthropoda; class Insecta; order Orthoptera; family Tettigoniidae; genus Anabrus; species Anabrus simplex. Next base: position 1,302,112,246 of record NC_090265.1, read on the forward strand.
ATTACGAAAAGCGGATCGACAACAACAACTTGTGAGGAGTATAGGATTAAAAAGATCCATCATCATCCACAGATGATTCATAACATGAAAATGAACTAGGCCTATTCTTCTATTCGTTCAAGCGTTCCTTAAGCTTTTATGAAATTCTATGAAATGCCTTAAATGTGCGTCGGTGATTCCATAATTCCAGTGTACAGTACAAATTTTAGAGATAGGTGTAAGATGCAGTTGTTACTAATTTCTAAGGATTATTGTAAATAAATGCCTCGCAATGTAACGAGGACAACATAACTAAAATAAAATAGAATTTGATTCAGAAACGAAGCCTTTCTTGGTGTCACCGATCATGATCAAGATCCGAATTTCCTATATTTCTCATGGTTGAGTACTTAAACAACAGTGAAATGTTTTCTGTCATCCACTAGTTTCCGTGAATTAAGCGTGATAGGCGAGTGGTATCGTCACTGGTGTTTCAACAAGGTATCGGCGGTTCGAATCCTGGCTAATGCATGTGGAATTTTTGAAATTGAAATCACGTCCCTCTGGTTCGTATTCCACATAAAATAGGAGGCCCATAGCTATGATGTAGCCATGGTCATGAATGATGATATAAACAGGAACGTCGCCAGTCCTTTCAAGTACTCAGCCATACAAAATAATATTAAAAAACGTTCGAACAGTGACATTTACACAGGTGACTTACATGAGTAGCAATTTGTAACTGTCATTGTTCTGATGAGCAGACACGTGTACTACGGAACGCTGTGGTTTCTCTAAGAGTTAGGCCTCCCTCGCACTGGCAACATTTTATCGTCGGTTCCTTGCTGGCAATTTTTTAATTTCCGAAAGTGGAACGTATTGCATTTTAGTAAAATCCGCGCACTAGTGCTTTATTGATTGCAGTAACTTGAAAATTACCTCACGAAGAACTGTTGCTGATAATCATCGCTGACGATAAACCGTGCATGTCGACTAGCGATTATTCAGTTGCTAGCAGTTTGGAATCACAAACATGTCGCTGGAAATCGACGTTTTTATCAATGAATTTGAGAGACAATCAGCAATAAATTATTTTAAGAATTTTAGTGCAGGGAGTGTCTGAGGACATGTTCGGCTCGCCTACCGCAAATCTTTCTATTTGATATCCATGGGCGACCTGTGCGTATAGATGTGGGATGATTATGATGATGATAATGAGATAGGGAGAGGGTGAAATCCGGTGACAGTATATAGCCTACTCCTGTCGAATAACACTAAGGGGTCTGCTGAAGGCTTTAACGCCTCCATCTGATGAACGAATCACCACCAACAGCATCATATTATGCATTCACTGCATAGAAAATAACCGGAGAGGCTTGGAATTAAATCAAGATTTTTGGCACCCAATATAGTGATTAGAAATTGTACATCACCACCTCTCCTACCATGGCGGCCAACATTCTGATGGTGAATTTTTCCACCACGGTGTCAGACCATACAGACTTGGCGTTCTAACGGCTATGGCAACCAGGAGGACACTGGCAATACATAGGTAATAATAAATGAAATAATATCCAGACAAGAATTTTAAAAATGTAACAGCAGATTGCAGCTTTCTTCCTCTGGGAGATATCGTTTTTGAGTTTCACCAGTCATAAACTCTGTCGTCTTCTCTCAGTTCCCGCAGAGTTATTTATCATCAGGCACCCAAGTGTTCTACGAGCCAGAAAGAATGCATGCCTCCTCCTCCATTTGTCTTAGTACATATCGCGACTTCGTTATAATATATTTCAGCATGTAATATTTCCGCACGATAAACTGAAATTATTGTCTTTGCTAATTTGTTGACCATATCAGCAGTAATCACAGCGCAAGATCGACTTGAAACATACATTTCTGCACATTTGTGGTTTAAGTGTGTCTGTGATCTTTGGAACTTACACGTGTAACTGTTTTCTTACATTTTCATAGAACGAAGGTGATATAGCACAAAAATGGGTAGATCTTTGGCATCAACGTTTGGTAATGAGGTAAGATAGCAGAAAAGGAATGCAGTTATAGTGACAAACCTTTGTCCTTCAATAATTTAAAGAAATTTTCTAGTGCTACTTTTACCTAACATTGTACCACGTAGATAACAAACCCCACCTATCATGTGTTATGAGTACACGATCAAAGTACACTGTATAATGATAGTAACAGACTAGAATATACGATATGGCTAACAAAATTATTTTGGAACTAATATAACGACTATATTTTATCATGAACCCTTTTCTTACAAAACTGGGTAGGTTTACCCTATATTATCTTAGTATTACGTCTCCTTTCCTCTTTGAGCGAAAATGAGAGAATTATTCCGTTTGAGGCTGTGATGCACCTTACAACTAGTATTATCTGAATTAAGGGAAAATACGCTGCTGCACAAAGAAGTTCGTACAACTAGACCGACCAGTCCACCTAGACGCCATGACCGATAAGGCGTCAAGTTTGTATGGTTTGACACCGTGGTTATCCGCTTCGAATCCCGTTGGTCGAGAAAAGTAATCCAGCAGCATGTTGATCGCCAGGGCAGGAAAGGTGGTGATACACAGTTTGCACTAGACTGCGTGCTATAGTTTTGAGTCTAATTTCAAACCTCTCCACAGTATTCATACGGAGTGAGGGCATATGATGCTGTTGATGGTGATTCATGGGACATTAAGCTTTGAGCAGGTGTTATTCGACAGGTGTAGGCTATGTGCCGACACGGGGTTTTACCCTCTCCTTACCTCATTATGATAATGATCACAGAACCAGACGCGCCAGGGAGAAAGATCTGTATTGTGCCCTGGCGGAGGCCACACGATATCAGTCAATCAAAACTACACCGACCGAAGTAGGTCTGTGTATAAGTTATCAACTCTGTAACGTCCGGCTCCATGGCTAAATGGTTAGCGTGCTGGCCTTTGGTCACAAGGGTCCTGGGTTCGATTCCCGGCAGGGTCGGGAATTTTTACCATAATTGGTCAATTTCGCTGGCACGGGGGATGGGTGTATGTGTGGTCTTCATCATCATTTCATCCTCATTACGGCGCGCAGGTCGCCTACGGGATTCAAATCAAAAGACCTGCACTTGGCGAGCCGAACTTGTCCTCGGACACTCCCGGCGCTACAAGCCATACGCCATTTCATTTCAACTCTGTAACGGACACACGTCTACGGAATGTTGAGGTGCTCTTTTATCTGTTAAGAAACCAAAGACCAGGACAGTCAGTTCGTGAATTCAACTGCACAATAAAAACTCAGCTGGAGAGTGTCTCGTCCCGTAAAATCATGCGGAATAGGAGGCTATTTATTTATTTATTTATTTGCGTCTATACCAGGGTTACTTCTTTAATTACAATTTATAATGTACTTTTCTGAAAAATAATTAAAGAAATAATAATAATAATAATAATAATAATAATAATAATAATAATAATAATAATAATAATAATAATAATAATAATAATAATAATAATAATAATAACTTCAGTTCAGACATCATACTCAACCAGACTTTCCCTAAAATTCACATATTTCTGCAAAACATGTACACTAGACCAAAGTGGTATAAAATAATGGAGAAAGATCTTATTGAATTAGGATAACCAAATCTACTAGGTCGGGGCCGCTGACCTAGATGTTAGGCCTCTTTGAACAACAAGCACCATCATCATTATCATCATCTACTAGATCGGAATGAAATCAGAATTATAGTCCAAACACGGGGATTTGACGAAGAACAGGAACCTACACGAGGTAAATGGTCGGTAGAACGGGAATTTGCACAGTCCTGAAGAATGAACTACTGGGATTTGCGGTTAGGGTCCCGTAGCTGTGAGCTTGTATTCCGGAGATAGTAGGTTTAAACCCCGCTGTCGACAGCTCTGAAGGCGGTTTTCAGTTGTTTCTCATTTTTACACCAAGTAAATGCTGGGGTTGTACCATAATTTAGGTCGTGGTCACTTCCTTCCCACTCCTAACCCTTTCCTATTCCATCGTCGCAATAAGACCTATGTGTGGCGGTGCGACGTAAAGAAAAATTGTATAATAAAAGATCTATTGGGCAGGAAGGAAGGCCGAAAAAATGTTGATTCTGCGTGGGCCTAGGTGTCCATTTACGAAGAAGAAGAAAAAGAATATAAACTCAGCTAGCGTGTGCAGATATTTTAATTTGGCGCCTGCGAGTGAATTTAGACGTTCCACGTTGCTTTACCAGTTGGTAAATTAAAAAAGACTTCTCTTGGTTGATCTATGGCTGAGTTTTGATTATTTCTTTCGTGTAGATTCCCAATGTCATCATTTACATGCCGACATCACACGATAAGGAGTGTCAAACGGAATTATTCCCGCCATTCTTTTTTTTGCTAGTGCCTTTACGTCGCACCGAGACAAATAGGTCTTATGGCGACGATGGGATAGGAAAGGCCTAAGAGTTGGAAGGAAGCGGCCGTGGCCTTAATTAAGGTACAGCCCCAGCATTTGTCTGGTGTGAAAATGGGAAACAACGGAAAACCATCTTCAGGGCTGCCGACAGTGGGATTCGAACCTCCTATCTCCTGGATGCAAGCTCACAGCCGCGCGCCTCTAACCGCACGGCCAACTCGCCCGGTATTCCCGCCATTCTAAAATCCTACTACCTCTGTCGCAATCTTCGGATCCAGAGTGTGACAATATACTACTGATTGACAGAGGGAGATGATAATAATAATAATAATAATAATAATAATAATAATAATAATAATAATAATAATAATAATAATAACGGGCACAGATCAAGGCAAATGCACGCCTCTGAGTGCTTTGTGTAGTCTAATGGGCTTATTCGCATGTATATTAATATGTTTCAACAATTTTCTTGTTCTCCATAACTCCATTTCAGTTCGATGTTTGGAAGGGAAGTGTAACTAGGCAACCATTAACCTAAAATATCAGTGCCTGTTAGGCCATAATAGTTTTTTTTTGTTCGACATACAAGTGAATCATCCAGTTTTTCACGTTCGCACAATTTATGTTTCACCTTAAGAGGTAAGGTCTCCCGTAGCTGCATGTACGATTATACCACTGCCTGAAGTCTGGTTGGAGTCTCGAAAGTTCCACCAATGGCTGTTGTGGTGAACTCGGGCGTCATCGAGGGGGTGTACAAGGGAAGACGTGAAGAATGAGCTAGTTACACATTGCTGTTGTTAATGAGCAAGAACAACCTGTTCAAAATAATTCTACGAGCCCTACTCCTATCCATCAATGGACCGAAAACTTTCATATAATTCACAGGCACAAGCTACATGCACTAAATTCGATAAAAAGTAATAAGCTTGTTCTAGCTCATACAACAAAACATAGAACACTGTAAATATTTCTCATCGGAGGTGGATTTGGGAGTAATGTAATCTAAACAACTGAGTGATCTCCTTACAGACTATGAAGCTAGATGGAGAGTGGAAGGTAAAGGCCGGGTCAAAGTGGTTAGCTCTATGCCTTGAATTAACCTGGTACTCGTTTCGGGTTTAGGCTGAGTGAACCTCTCCAGAATTGGAAATCTCGTTCTTTAAATCTTTCGACTTTTTGATGAGGAATCGAACTCACGTCCTTCCGAGCATGCCTTTACATCGTAGACTGATATCATGATCATAGCGAAGGGAGTTCCAATTTTACGTGGAATCTGAACCGCAGGAGCGTGGCTTTTATTTCAAAAATCCCACATACACCGATTGGGATTCAAACCACGGCTGGCTTGGTGAAAAGCAGTGACTATACCACACGCCTCTCACTTCCTTTGGCATTACTGTAATGTTAATATCACACACACACACACACACACACACACACACACACACACACACACACACACACACACACACATCTTTAGAATTAATTATTTCAGTGCTCTTCATTAATTTAACACGAAAAAAATGAATGAAATGGCGTGTGGCTTTTAGTGCCGGGAGTGTCCGAGGACAAGTTCGGCTCGCCAGGTGCAGGGCTTTTGATTTGACTCCCGTAGGCGACCTGTGCGTCGTGATGAGGATGAAATGATGATGAAGACGACACATACACCCAGCCCCAGTGTCAGCGGAATTAACCAATTATGGTTAAAATTACCGACCCTGCTGGGAATCGAACCCAGGACCCCTGGGACCAAAGGCCAGCACGCTAACCTTCTAGCCATGGAGCCGGAGAATATAACACGAGATAATTATGTGTTCACTGTGAACACTATTTGGGGATAATTGTCCTGGTAGACCTATACTTCCTCATAAATCAACAAACACATCAATCACATCTATAAACACTGTATCACACTAGAGATGCATCTGACTCCGAAAACCGAAAACGTGTTTAGTGGGACGTAAACCTATAATAAAAATTATTATTATTATTATTATTACATATATTTGAGCTCTATATTTGAGCTGTCCTCTGATATAACCCGGTATAAATGTATCAGTGGAAGGGAAAGAATCACTCATGTAATTCATGTAAGAAACTAAATTTGAAGGGAGTACGAAGAGTAGAGAGAAAAACTCTGAACGAATTTCATTATCAGGTGCCTCTGTATTCTCAAATCTAAGTGGATTATCTCCGTAAAAAGGTCAAATATAACTGCTCTTAAAATTACACCTGAAGTGAATGTGATCATCATTCTTCTCATCATAACATTCTGTAGACACAGCCTTTATTTATTCCCGTAATAGCTGCAATTTTAAAGACATGCCTCGTTTTATAGTTGCATTAATATCAGAGATAGCCCATTTCCTTGCCTTGTATTTGCTATCCACATTGCGAAGTTAACTGCGCGGTTTATATCCACTAGAAGAAACCACGGAATTGCTGCATAAAGGCATCGTTCTCTCATGAATCTTACTGGCAAGAATTGAGTTCATCGTAAAACAGAAGTGCACCTGAATTCTTGATAATGGCAGGATAAGCCTAGTAGCTCTTTCAGGACTACCCAGAGCGGTGACGAGGGGATTCTTCCAGTAGAACTCCTACCAGAACAGTCAAGATGCTTTATGACCTACAACACACACAGACCGCATGGATAATTCAGTATTAACCCGATTCATCTGCAGACAGACAATTTCCTTCTTGTACTGACCTAGATTGTAACAAGAAGTTTGAGGAGAATATTATAGTACTTTACCTGGAAAGATTGACATTCATAATGCAAGTTTGTGTTTCATTAAAAACTGAAGTAGTTTTATTATTATTATTATTATTATTATTATTGCTGTATAATAATATAGGATATCCAATTCAGCGGAGCCTCTGTGGCTCAGACGGCAGCGCGTCGGCCTCTCACCGCTGGATACCGTGGTTCAAATCCCGGTGACTCCATGTGAGATTGTGCCGGACAAAGCGGAGGCTCCGGGTACTCCGGTTTTCCCTGTCATCTTTCATTCCAGCAACACTCTCCATTATCACTTCATAGCATTTATCACCCCAATGTAATAACAGCCTATATAAGTTTCATTCATTACATCCCTAACCCGGTCAATGACTGGAAAACAGGTTGTAGGTTTTCATTTTTCATTCAATTCAGCAGTACAATATATTAAACTCTTTACAGAGAAAAAATGTCCTTCTTTCTTATCCCATCATGCCGTGAATAAGTTCAGTTTGTTTCTTAATGGCATGTTTCAACTTATCCATTATAACAAAATGTGATGTTGAGCTAAATTAGTTTATTTTGAATTCTCGAATCAGTTTAAATGAAAAATATAGGTCGTTACTAATGGCGGTTACGATGCAAATATTGGAAATCTTGAAGCGTACGGTCACTGACGTTAAACACCATGCATTAACGGATAATTTTAAGTGGTTACGACTGCTTACCACCGTGTTACAAGAGTCTTTAATTTATTCTTATATTTTCTGTTTGTAATTGGTTTGGGACATCGCAGTCAATAGCTCAGTATACTTAACGTATCGTATATAGAGTCTGTCTGGTTCCTGTAAGTCGTAATTATACTTCTACTGTATGTACTTGGCTTAGAACCCAGTGGTTTCAGTCTAATGAAGTCTGTCTGATAACCTGTATTTTTGTACTGTCTGCAGCTATTGTGTATCAGAAATTGACTGGGGGTTAGATTGGACTTTGGCCTGCACTGTGCATTAGGTCATTCTTTTGCCGGACGTTGAAGATGAAACCTTATATGCCTATATACTGGATAGCTGAAAGTAAGAAAACAACCCCTTGGATTTTGCAATTGTCTTCTTGATGCTGAATGTACTCTATTTAGTCCAACAAGCCAGCTTGGAAATCATGGTGGATACGGTTATGGACTTAAGGCAGTTGCTATTCGGTCCCCAAGAATGCTCCTGTGGTATTATGCAACAGGAATAGAATCTAATTGATTCTATGATTACTATGACAATTGGTAAACACATGCACTGAGTCTCTTTCCAGAAGGATCAGAAGTTACCAGGTATTCTACTATTTGAACTTCTAAACTGAATACCTATGAAGAACTGATACATACAGTTTGTCTTTCTAGCTGCTAACTTTAGTTGATTTCAGGAGATGTTTTCGGATAAAACTGATTGAAAGTATTAATCACTTGAGCATTAGAAAATGATGTCTGGAAATGGGAGTCGTGTCACGTGTACGTGGTTTGTGCATTGGCGGCATTTAAATCTTCCTTCATATCAATATTCATGATATTTATAGGCGAAAATAATAGAGCTCAGGCATCGATCTTTCTTCATCGTACTCACTGAAGAATGAGCGTAGTGATGTTAAATATCGTCGTTGCCGGGACAAAACCTCCTATGTTATAATATGTTTTGGAGATATACTGACCCGCAGCACATACATTATGAAGAGCGAGAATGCCTAGACAATATTCACACACAATATTGCACCTTAGATGACAGAACCTTACCGACCAAAGTTCTAAGCTCAAATATTTCACATAGGAGGTTTTGTCTCGGCAGCGACGACATATTGTTCTACTTAAATTACTAATATTATTTAATAATAAGTCAATCGATGAATGGATTTCGCACCGTGAAGTTCTGGGTTCGATCCTCAACCAGGACATGGGATTTTAACCTCGCATTGTTAATTCCCGTAGCTCGCGGACTAGGTATCTGTTCTGTGCCAAATGTTATTGAAACTCAGGCACCACACTTGATATTTTATTTCACTGCAATGAACATCAGTTCCCTTCCCGCAATTGACACCACCTGGAATCTTTAGTGTAATAACCATATTCAATTATTATTATTATTATTATTATTATTATTATTATTATTATTATTATTATTATTACAATACTATTTCTGTTGCCGATATATGCTGGCCTAAGACATGCTCCGCTATCCCGGAAGGACTTGAGCTCGATATCCTGTCAAGAAATCAAGAATTTCAAAGTGGTACTTACAGTATACGGTTCTACCGTTGATCTAGAGTCTGCATTCGGGAGACGGAGAAGGGCTCGTATCCACCGTTGGTTGTCCTGAGAATGGTTTCCCGTGGTTTCCTATGTTCATACACTAAAGCGGATGCCTGGAGAGTTCCTATTTTAGGCCACAGCCGCGAACACCTTACCATCTCCGAAAGTCACACCATTACCACAAACCTCCCTGGCATGAATGGTGGCGTTACCGTCCAGGAAGACCGCCTTACCTTGTCCGGGTGCGGAATGAAAGTGTTGCCCCCCATGTCCCCCACCCAGAAATGAGTGCCAGCCTAATTCTTCGGACCACTGGCAGCCGTGCATAGAGGTAACCACTCTAGCCCACTTAGTACCATTACAAATAACGGAAGCATTTAGCAACTACTGTTCCCAGAACTTCCATGGACTAGTCTTTTCTTATCTTATCTTTTTTCTGTTCTGTTAATCATTCACGATATCTATACATATAGAATAAGAGTTTTGCATGTACATTGCTCAGAATTTAAAAAGAATGGCATTCTGTATCGGTGTCGTCCACAGTTGCAAGAAAATGCACTTTTTTATTTTTCCGTAATTTTTGTCTGTGTGTGTGTATGTACGTACACGCATCACGAGAAAACTGCTGAAGAGAATTTAATGAAAATCAGTACCAAACGTCGGGTAAGGAGCCACTACAATCTAGGCTATACATAATTTTATTCGCGCTGAGTAAAATGGTAGTTTAGGGGAAGGCCAGAAAATTGAATTCAAAAATATTTGTGTTATTAGTGGCCGTATCGATAGATACTGCATAACTGAAGGTTATAGACTTAAATTTCCGATCATTTATGTATTAAACATTTTTACCGTAATGACGATGATAGTGGAGATATTCATGAATTTGTATTTCTGTTTGTTGCTAAGTCTATATCAAAGCCAAGCCACGAGAAAATGGGTAAACATAATTTAATGAAAATCGGTATAGTCAAGGAATAAGAGACTACAGTCTAGAGCTATAAACACGTTTATTCACCCTGAATGAAATGGTAGTTTAGGGGAAGGCGCCTAAAATTTCATTTTTAAATGCCTATGCAATTGGTCCTATCGAAAATTGCTACATAACAAATGTTACAGAGAATACATTTTCCGATTATTTATGTTTTATTCAGTTTTACCGTACCAACTATGATAAGAGTGGTATTTAAAAGTCGGAAGAAATCTAAATGTGAAGGCCTACAATATCAAAAGCTCATAAAATTGATCAACATAACATTACATTGACCATTGTTTGTTGTGATATTCTTTGTCTCTTATATATTGCCACTCATCTCCGATAGATCGGATTACTGCTGCGTACCGAGTATAACAACCTGCATGAATATTGACAAGGAATAGCCGGGGAGTTAAATTTCTTCTTTAACATGCCATTACTCTGGTTAATGCATTTTCTGAAACTGCTGGTACGTACCACTCTGGTTCATGATAGTATTCCAGCTATTCGATCCATACACTGACGCGCTGATTGAAATGATCAATGTGCACACTTAAGGGAATAATGCCAGAGGCTCACTTATTCCCTGGTCCAGAATTACAATTTTGGCCTATTCCAAATTATAGCACCACAATTCACCAAATAGCTCGAAATTCAACCCTGAAAAGAGCCGTTTCTTAAGAAAAGCTTCTTCCTCTTAACTTTTAATAAATTCTACATTCATTTTATTCGAATTTAGCAGCGAAGAGGGGGGGTTTCTCTTCTGGTTTGGAGGAAAAATTTGCCTCCAAGTCAGATAGTTTTCCCCTCGCCATCGAAGTGAATTGAGATTTTCCGACTCATCGGGTACTCGTATTAAACAGATGAGTGAAAGGGCAAGGTTTTTGCCCTGGGGCTCTACACTGTACTCCCACCCCTCCCAAATTAAAGACTATTCACGGCTCACGGCTGTCTGCCGTCTGATCATTCCAGCTCTGGAACTTTGGAACATTCGGCATCGTTAAAAGTGAGGAAATGTGTGGTTTTTCATTTGATTGAGCATTTCATTAGATAGCATTGCATTTAATCACGACATTCCTACTGGCGTCATTGTGTTGACCTATGTTGATTTCAGTTGGGAAAAACACTAAGACAGTCTTTCTGAGGATTTAACAAGAGGCAGGTGGAGAATGAGTGTCTGCCATTATAATGAAAACTCCCCAACTTGATTTTGACTGATGATGGGCAAGGCGACCTACCATTAGAAAGAAAATTCCCTAACCCGGTTTTCACATAAGAAAATACGTATGGTGACTTCTCCGGCGCGTTTCTGGGGTAACGTTAAGAGCTATACAATTTAATACAATCATACAATGTGTACACTATACTTAACCTAGAATTGTGTATACAATGTAGAATTCCGTAGCGAAGCACGGGTACATCAGCTAGTTTATAATACTCGTATATTCATCATTCTGTTCAGTCATCACACAATTTTGTATGCTTCGATAATTAGGGATGATGCTGTAATTCCAGAGTTCCTATGCCTGTATTATGTATCGTCTTTCAGGGAACTGCATTAATGTTTGAAGTAAAAGTTTGGTGTTTTGGATTGTGTTATATTTAATTGATATCTGTTTAACTGAATGTTGTAATATCACATTGCCACCAATAACATAAGTTAGCTTGCCCAGTCAAGGACCGATGGCTTCAGCGTTGAGGCCTTCGGTCTAGAAGGTCCCGGGTTCAATTCCCGGCCGGGTCGCGGATTTTAATCGCCTTTGATTAATTCGTCTGGCGCGGAGACTGGGTATTTGTGTTTGTCCCAACACTTTTCTCTTCATATTCAGGCAACACGCTACACTACCAATGACCACAGAATTACGCATTAGTGATTACATCGCTCCATATAGGGTTGGCGTCTGGAAGGGCATCCGTCCGTAAAACAAGGCCAAATCCACATGTGAGACACAGTTCGCACCCGCGACCCCACATGTGTGGGAAAAGCGGTAGAAAAAGAAAAGAGGAAGGAGGATAGAAATGTAACTTGGGTCTCATAACTTTAGGAGCCGATGGATCCACCCTGCCTCATGTTTGTTCTTCCTTTTTTACGTTAGTAACGTCGCACTGATTCTGTAACGTCCAGGTTATGGACGGCCGTTAAGTACCTGCATTCTCTCTGTTCACGTGTCAAGAAGAATAGTGCTCAATACTCCTTCATTTATCCTCGGCGATAGATGGGGGCTTCATTCATTCTATTCCTCACCGGTCAAATGACTGGAAACGGGCTGTGGATTTTAATTTTACTTATTTTTCTTCAGTGCCTCAATATTATTATTTTCTGATGTAACGTAATTCTCAATCAGTTGAAGGTACTCCTGCGGTACTTCATTCAACAGGGGTTCTTTTTTGGAATTCAATTTCAGAGTGGAAAGTTAATTTCTGTTTCTATATGCGATGCCTTGCCAATTATAACATGTCCCCAGGAGCAATATCTGGCGAGCTCCCAGGAGGTAGGTTTCATATCCATCATCCGTCACGTAATAGTGTTATATAAAAAGCTTCGTCACTCGTTACTACAGCTGAATCGTGTTGATTACCAAAGAATAGAACTGTGTATCTGTTCAGATGCTTCTGAATCATTACCTGCTCAGTAAACTTGATTACATGTGAACTAGGTGGAAGCATTCACACTTAAAAATGTCTGTACTAAGATTTTAAGATAGTATAGATTATTTCTGGTATTTTGCAACCGATCTTCTGGTTTACTGTCCATGTTATGGTCTAACTGCGCATCTGAACTATTAGCAATATTGTAAGAGACCAATTTACTCCAATAAGTTGCGATCTCCCTGAATATTGTATTTTATAACGACCACACAGGAGAAAAGTGACTAATTTGAGTTACACAGTCTGACTGGTTGGAAGACAAGCTTTTCAGTATAGAATTATCAGCGAGAATTATCAGTCGGTCTAACACAGCTTATATGGTAACATGAACAAAAGTTAAAAGAGAAGCTGAAATTAAAACGTAAACACAGAATTAAATATTTCATCCAGTTCCATAGCTGACTAAATCTAATTTGTTCTTATATTAATTTAATATATTTAGTCTTATTGTCTCGTTCTCTTCGTTCCCGAATAATTGTATATTATATTCAATGTAGACGTGACGTAAAAGAGCTCTAAAGCTTGGGAGATAATTCAAGACTATCTTTCTGTTCCTATGAATTTATTCGATCAATACCACAGTATAAGAGATAATTTTTAGCCTTTTCTATACGTTATAGAAAGGATCTTACCAGACGCACCATTGAGATCGAATGTTACTGCCTCGTTTTTCCTTCCTGCCTTCTCCTCCCAGAGGGTTGATGACAATGATGGAGTACTGTAATTATTCCTGTTTTGCGGTTCCCGTATCGAGGATATCGACCTCTATCGGAGGTTGAGCACCCAGGATAATATCCTCCACCCACGTCCAAGTTTCAATTCTATCTTGATTTCTGTGTTCTATCAGTTCAGAAAATGTGACCGAAATAGGCTGTTTTAGTGGTTTCCCTGGGTTAGGACTTTTCATTATTTCAAGAAACGATCGGCTACCTCGTCATTGATGATGCAGTGACCTCATTGCACTCAAGTTGTTTTAAGTTCAGAAACACATCCTTTGACATTCTGGTTATAATTTCTTCAGCCAGGTTCCATTTCTGATATTATTGGTACTAAATGTGCTAACGCTTCAAAGTAACAAGTCGCATGAAATAAACTCTCTGTAGATGTATTTTAATCATGTAATTGCATTCGTTTCAATATAATTGTAGAATCTGATGCTTACAGAGAGGTACGAAAAGCTCAAGTTGCTTTCCAGCTGATTGACAGATGCCATTATCCCTGCATATCAATCACTATAATTTATAAAGTAGCAATTCGCAATTTCTGACATAAACAAGGAAAATTCTTCATTCCACGGAATGCTGTTACTCTGTTTTTAATAGGCGAGTAATTTACTCATAGGTAAATAATGGTTTATCGGATAGAATTCTGGATTTTATCAATCATATTTTAGGAAGTTGTACATCGCCAAACATTAGGTTAATTTACAGTATCCATGTGATTGTCAGTACTTCGGTTACGAAAATGAGAATTTGTAATTCGTCTCTCTATATAAAATAAGAGTTTGTCTTTACATTGCTCAGAATTGAAAAAAGAATGGCATTTCTCTCTCGGTCGTGTCCACAGTAACAAGGAAATGTACTTTTACATTTTCCGTCGATTCTGTCTGTCTGTCTGTCTGCCTGCCTGTCAGTCTGTACGAGCATTACAAGAAAATGACTGAAGAGAATTGAATGAAAATCGGTATGTAAAGCCGAGGAACAAGCCACTCCAATCTAGGCTATAACTCATTTTATTCACGCTGAGTGAAATGGTACCTTAGGGGAAGGCCTAAAATTTAATTCTCAAATATTTATGTTATTAGTGGTACTATAAATGAATACTACATAACCAAAGTTAAATTTTTAAATCTAAATTAAATTTCTGATCATTTATGCCTTATACATTGTTACCGCACCGGCTATGACAACAGAGATATTCATGAATTTGTATTTTTCTTATTAAGTCCATACCAACGCCGAGCCACGAGAAAATTGGTAAACATAATTTACTGAAAATCGGTATGCAGAGTCGGAGAATAAGACACAACAGTCTAAGCTATAAATAATTTCACTCACCCGGGGAAGGCGCCTAAAATGTAATTTTTAAATATCAATCAAATTCGTCATATCGAAAAGTACTACATAACAAAAGCTGTGGAGAATACAATTTCCGATCATTTATGTGTTATTCAATTTTATCGTACCCACTATGATAAGAGTGGTATTTCAGAATCGGAAGAAAACTAAATGTTTAGGCCTACAATATCGAAAGTTCATAAAATTGATCAACCATTGTTTGTTGTGATGTTCTTAGTGTCTTATGGTGCCACTAAATCTCGATAGATAGGATTACTGCTGCGAACCGCGTGTAACAGCCTGCCTAAATATTGGCGGGAAATAACAGGGGAATTAGATAACGTTCTTCTTTAACATTCCATTTCTCTGGTTCATACATTTTCTGATACTGGCTGGTACGTAATACACTGGTTCATCATAGTATTCCAGCTATTCGATTCCTACTGTGAGGCGCTGGTTGGAATGATCAGTGTGTACACTTCATGAACTAATGGCAGGGAGTAATGAAAATATTTAGTAGTAGTAGTAGTAGTGGTAGTAGTAGTAGCAGCAGTAGTAGAGGAGGAGTATTCACGACTGTCTGCGACCTGGTCGTTCCAGCTCTGGAACATTAGACTGTTAGATCGGTAGCGTAGTACTTACTATTCGTTAAAAGTGAGAAAATGTGTGGTTTTTCATTTGATAAAATATTTCATATGATGACATTGCTTTTAATCGCGACATGTCATTGTAATGGCCTACGTTGATTTCATTTGGGAAAACCACTGAAACAGTCTTTCTGAGGAGGTAAAAACGCAGGTGGAGAGTGCGCATCTGCCATTATATGGAAAACTCCTCAAACTGATTGTGATCCATGGTAGGTAAGAGGGCCTATCATTAGACTGTTAGATCGTCAGCGTAGTACTTATTATTCGTTAAAAGCGAGAAAATGTGTAGTTGTCATTTGATCGAATATTTCCTATCATGGCATTTCTTTTAATCGCGACATTCCTACTGGCGTCATTGTAAAGGCCTACGTCGATTTCATTTGGGAAAACCGCTGAGACAGTCTTTCTGAGGACGTAAAAAGGCAGGTGGAGAGTGAGTGTCTGCCATTATAATGAAAACTTCTCAAATTGATTGTGACCCATGGAAGGCAAGAGGGCCTATCATTACAATAAAAATTCTCTAACCCAGTCTTGACATGGGAAAAGATGAATGGTGACTTCCCCGTCGCATTTCTGGGGTAACGTTAAGAGCTATGCAATTGAATACAATTTTACTCACAACGTGTACACTACCTAACCTAGAGTTCTGTATTCAACATAGAATTCCGTAGCGAAGCACGGGTACATCAGCTAGTAATCTAGTAAGAAAGGGGCGAAATACTTCAGTGATACTGCCAGGAATTTTAATATTGTATGAAAACATATCTTCTTCGCATAATAGCAGGAATATCTCGATATTTTGACCAGCACAAATACGAAATACACATATGCTAATAGGAGAAAACAGGAAACTACAATTACGTTGGAACTATTGATCTGATGAGTTAAACACTTGAATATCCGTATGAATATTACAGAATCTAGTGCAGCATTCTTAATGTAGTAACTAACACACAGGACGAATAAGCGATATTGTATTTTAAATTATGTTAAATAAAGTTTCACGGGGCTGTAATGGAAATAAACACAGTGTGGGAATGGAATATAGCAAATCCAGCAACGCACAGGACAATGCTCGCATTTTGTCGCTGTTGTTTGATTTAAGCCTACATTAAACTAGAAGAGAATGATTTAACATGTACATGACGTTTAAGGTCTTACTTAGGCTATCAGTATATGGTTGCATTCAGAGACGTAATGATATTAAAACATGAAAAACATTTGAAGTTCCTGAATTTCCTCAGTATGTAAGTAAAAAAAGACGTGAAAGCAGCAAGAAAATGCTTATGTGGGAACGAAAATAAAACATCGTCTTGCAGCCAACTGAAGAAATTACCGCAGGGACATATGGAAGAAAGTGAGCCTGGATACATTGGGCTATATAGCAACCTCAAACAAGTGTCGAGACAATGTGCCTTGAATTCTTTATATTAAGGTACAGGTAGGAAATCAGCATAATTTGTTCAACAGAAAGTTTTGCCAGTCTGTCAGAAGCGGATTTTAGGTTGAATTTCAGAGAAGCTATCATACTTTTATAGACAATATTTTAAAATTACGACATATGATGGCTCTAAGAAGTAAGTGTGCTAACGATATTTATTACTGCCTTACTTTATCTCCACATAAAAGTTTAGTTTGAAACGCTGCAGTACCTGAGTTCCCACTCGAAGGAATTCTCTGTCTTATTGGAAATATACCAGGATTCTTTTATATAGTTACACTGTACGAGGCAAACATTTCCACAATGTCATTAGCCGAAGTCGGGGTAGAATCAACAATACTGTGATCGAGGGTATGATGTACCTAAACTAAGTAAATGTGTAGTTTTGGGTGATTATTGATATCCTGGTCATCCAGATCTTCCATCTGACATGGAATCCGAACTACATGGACATGGATTTTGTTTTCAAAGTATCCCAAATTCATTGACCGCGGCCGCCTTTGCAAGAAGCCAGTGACGCTACTCAGCTATAATGCCCCGTGGTTTGCCCGTAAAATCAATCAAACGTTCCAAGTTTTGAAGGTTTGTCATAAAATATTTCATCTACGCTGGTTTAAAATCTTAGAATTAGAATTACGCTCACAAGGAAGTTCTCGTAATGTTTCAAGGAATTAAATCTAACGCATTCCAGAAATTCCTGGAGAGCACCTTACTGTCTTGAATACTGCGCTACAAAGAGAGCGAGCAGTCAGATACACAGTCCTACTAATGGGCACTTGGATTGACACATCACCTGTATGATATGTTTCAGAGTTTTGAAGTAAGCATGTGTATTCTGAAAATTATGAGAAGAGGAATTACGAGTAGAAACATTTTTATTATAATTTTTCTTCCTCTGTTCAATAAATAACCTAGATCCATTTCTGGCGAGGCATAGAATTGTAAGCATTATGTCTTCTGGTCTGGACTAGAAAAAAGTACTTATTTCAATCATCTTCATTTGTCTCACCCTTGGCTTTGCTGAAATGAATGGATGTGCAATGCTAGTAACTCTATTCCATATGCTGATAGTCTTTGTTACGATGTGAAGGTGTACTCATAGCATCGGTTGACGCATGCATTTCAGTGGCGAGAATCTAATTGTGATGGGAGACTGGAATGCAGCTATAGGGCAAGGAAGAAAAGGTAATGCAGTAGGAGAATTCGGATAGGAACAGAGGGACGTTAGAGGAAGTCGGCTCATTCTGCACCAATCACTATTTAGTCCTTGCTAATACTTAGTTTAAACACCACAAACCACGGCTGTATACCTGGACGAGACCTGGAGACACTGGAAGGTATCGTCAAATAGACTTCATTATGATTACTCAGAGATTCAGAAACCAGAAGCAGACGTGGATTCTGATCACAAGTTGTTTGTCATGAAATGCCATCTGAAGTTGAAGGAATTGAAGAAGGCAAGGAATCCAGTGAGATTGGATCTACACAAGTTGAAAGAAAAGAGTGTGAAGGATTGAATCAAAGAACATATTGCACATGGACTAAATGAAAAGACTGAAGGAAACACAGTAGAAGAAGAATGGACAGTCATGAAGAATGAGGTCAGCAGGGCTGCTGAAGAGATATTAGGAAGAAAGGAAAAAAGGAAAGAGATTGAAATTGACGTACATTTGCCCAAATAGTGGGAAAGTAAAGAACGCCTTGTTATTAATAGTAATAATAAACACTGATGACTGTTATATTAAGAGGTAAAGCACAGAGACCATTGACAATAAATTTATTAATAATAATAATAATAATAATAATAATAATAATAATAATAATAATAATAATAAGGGCAAGGCAGGAAAAGCAAAGTCACCTCCATACAAGCCATGAAGCCCCTTGGAGGAGTGGAAGGTAAAGAATTCTACTATCTGTAACCTCGGCACTTGATGGGGTAGTGTGACTAAGCTAGGCCGCCTTTGCCCCCAGGAATTAACCTGGTACTAATTTTTTGTGTAGGTTGAATAAACCTCAGGGTCATTGCATCTCCTGAAGTGAAAACCTTATTTCCTAAATTTTGTACTTGCTGACGGGGAATCGAACCTACGCCCTCCGGTTGAACGGAACACACCTTTACTGCGACTGCTGGACAACCCCTCGGTAATAATAATAATAATAATAATAATAATAATAATAATAATAATAATAATAATAGTACCGGGTGGTACACCTCCACGCAGCTAATTCAAACTTTGCGCCAGTTGAAACTCCTCTACTGGAGGAAGTCTGAACTTTATCTACTGTGTTAATTCTCAAGTTTCTCAGAAGATGTCCCTACTTGTAAATTTTGAAGTTTCTGAACTGGGTCGTTTTCGATGTATTTTTGTTTTGCCTGTAGTAAGAAGTGTGGACATTCTCTTCCAGATGGCACTACTGAAGGACTACAATTATGCACCCTAGTGCGAAGTGAAAGAACTGTGTTTTTTGGAGAAATTTTGAATTGATAAGTTTGTTCTTTGTTAAATTTCTTTCAGTTATTGTTTAAGTTGGCAATATTAACCCTTTCTTTCCGCCAGTTTTGAATTTGACCAATAAGGAATTTCTGTAATTAATTTTCCACCAATAAGGGGTTTCTTCTTCATCTGGTGTAGTAGTTTTTGCTATTAACCAATAAAATGCTTGTGGGCGGGTGTTATCATTCACGAAACGCCTCGAACTTTCCACGAGGGTATATAAACTGCTGATTTTCGGGTCTCCGGGCCACTTCAGTAACATCTATCAGTGTGTAAAGTACGTAGCAGGGGACGGGAAGCGCCTCTTTCTTCGGGCAGCAGTTCAACCACCAGGTAATGGCCGTTTAATAACTTCTTTTCTTGCTAGCTCAGCAGTTTAACTCTCGGGGCAGGTCCGAAGCCTTTTACCATGTAACTTTCCTCTAAAATGTAAAGACACTTGGTATCAATTCTATCTTTTTAAACTACAAATTGGGATAGAGAGTGCTTAACCCTCTCGAGCTCCCACTCATATTGCTTTGAGGTGAACTTATTTTCACAACCGTTTCTTCCCTTCTAGTGTAATGTAAATCGTTTTCTTATATAAGTCACCTCTTGAGTATGGGATTAGCCCTTGCATTAACGGCCTAGTGCCAAATAGGTTTTAAACAAATGTATTAGGAGTGCAGATCGCCTCCTCTCAAGTTGGTATTTTAGAGGCCATGTAATTAACCTTTTCTCACAATAGGCCTCAGTAGGTTGGGTATTTTACCCCTGTATTTATGTCCTTAGAGGACAGCTTGAAGGTGGAATTTGGTGTGGCCTTTGATAGGCTTGAACTTAAGAGCGGGTTGCTCTTTCTTAAAATTTGTTTCTGCGTGCCTCGAGGAGGCTTTACTGTGTAATTGGGAGCTAGAGCTCCTGGGCATGATTGGGGTCTTCTGCCCCTTTGTTGAATCTTGTATATCGTAAGGTTGGGCTTATAGCTCAAGAATTGTGTGTCTGGCTCTCGGAGCCCAATCCTGTAACACTGTAATTGTACACTCTCGATTTGTTGTTTAGCTACTGAGTACCTGTTACATTTGTTATTTCTTGATCTTGAAAAGAAAATATAACCTTGTTAAATTAACTTTAATTTCGTATTTTGAGACCTGTTCACCCCAGCACCTTCTTTCACCTCTGCACATCCACAATACCCCGTAAAAACAATAATAATAATAATAATAATAATAATAATAATAATAATAATAATAATAATAATAATAATAATAATAATAATAATAATAATAATAATAATCGCGAGCTGATTGCATATTGATAATATGTTAAGTTGTCACGGTGGCAAATAACATCAGTAACACCATTAACATTGCTGGCTCTTCACATCACGGGTGACCTGAGAATAAAGCCAGAGCCGTCTACGCCTCTCACGAGAAGACAAATGAGAGCTGGTTCGCAAAGGCCAAGCCTGGCGGTCACTCACAGGAGTTTGGTTCTTGGAAGTAGAACAAGTACGCTTTGATAATTTCCTCATGGAGTACGATTCTATTCGGATATTTTAGTAGTGTGGCTCCACAAAAGTTCAGCCATAAAATAAAAACCGGTATATCGTTCAAAACTGAAACTGTACACTGGCATTTCTTAAATCCACCAGCAGTGAATAAACGGTCAACCCATATAATAATAATAATAATAATAATAATAATAATAATAATAATAATAATAATAATAATAATAATAATGGCGTATTTTCTCTGAAAACGCATGGTGCAGGTTTTTAGAGAAGACACCCACGGGTGACCTGCGCGTCAGTGTGGATGGAGTCCCTGACGGAGTCATTCGACCACGTCAGCAATGTATGCATGAAGCCCCATCTAGAGGCGAGGATAGGAATTGTGCCGGCTGCCGCAACCTGTTGCATTCCTCTGGGACAATGATTAATGAATGATAGATGAAATGAAATGATATTGGAGCGTGTTGCTGGAATGAAAGATGACAGGGAAAACCGGAGTACCTGGAGAAAAACCTGTCCTGCCTCCGCTTTGTCCAGCACAAATCTCACATGGAGTGACCGGAATTTGACCACGGAACCCAGCGTCGAGAGGCCGGTGCGCTGCAACCTGAGCCACGGAGGCAATATGTTGTCTTATTTAGGACGAAATATAATGCTAAAGACAGCATGAATACCCAGTCCCCGAGCCAAGGCAAATAATCAGTGATTAAAATCTCCGACACGGGTGGGAATCAATCACGGGTCTCCTTGAGCCAGACGAAGCATATGAACCAGTTAGGCGCGGAGTCAGACCAGACCGTTGCCTACGCGATGTACAAGGTCTGGAAAGACGATTCCGCTTTTTAAATGTAAAAACTGGATCAACGAACTGGAAGCATCAAGACCACAATTTAGCCGCCAGATGTCTCTTAACAGAGAGAGAGAGAGAGAGAGAGAGAGTTCCTGGAGAGGCCTGGTGCAGGTCTTCAGATCTGAAGCCTTGTTGGCGACCTGCGCTTCTTTGAGGATGGGCCCCTATCTGTGATGAATTCTAATGGTAATGAAATGTCGTATGGCTTTTAGTGCCGGGATATCTCAGGACGGGTTCGGCTCGCCAGGTGCAGGTCTTTCTATTTGACACCCGTAGGTGACCTGCGCGTCGTGATGAGGATGAAATGATGATGAAGACTACACATAAACCCAGCCCCCGTGCCATTGAAATTAACCAATTAAGGTTAAAATCCCCGTCCCGGCCGGGAATCGAACCCAGGACCCTCTGAACCGAAGGCCAGTACGCTGACCGTTCAGCCAACGAGTCGGACATTCTAATGGTGAAGAGGACACACACACCCAGCTTAGGAGCCATCAGAATTAACCGACGAAGGCTAAAATCCCCGATGCGGCCGAGACCAAAGGCCAGCACGCTAACCATTTTAGTCGCCAGATGTCTGTTCCCAGACATTCGACCGGGTCAGGAATGGATGAATGAAGCCCCATCTAACGGCGAGGACAGGAATTGTGCCGGCTGCCGAAGCCTGTCGCACTCCTCTGCGGCAATGATTACTGAATGATAGATGGGGAGATGGACTTAACTGAGATGTAATTTTGGGGATTGATCAATAATGAGGTAGGAAGCGAAACTGATTCGCTGTGTTTTTATTAATGAATATATGGTAAATTGTTGTGTCATGATTTGTACATCAGACATTGCCAAGTAGGTAGGAGGTGTTACTTTCCGTAATAGGTAGTAGAACTTGAAAGTGCACCGCTCAAGTTTTATAACAATTTTAGGAATTAGAAATGATGCAAATGTTACGTGGAATTACTTTTAGGGGGAGGTGTGTTCATGATAATGTATAGGGACCCACCTTTTCGCTCCCCAGAAGTACAATTACTTGTATAACCTAATTGAATGTAGCACGCGCTATTCTCCATTGCTCGTGTAGCTACTAGCAATGTTATTGGGTAACACATAATCGAGTAGGCCTATGACATTCCCAGAAATGACGAGAAATATTCGTCGCTGCCGGGACAAAACCTCCTATGTGATAATATGTTTGGAGATATACTGTCCCGCAACACATGCATTATAAAGAGCGAGAATGCCTTGACAATATTCACACAATATTGCACCTTAGATGAAAGAACCTTACCGACCAAAGTTCTAAGCAAAAATATTTCACATAGGAGGTTTTGTCCAGGCAGCGACGATATTCCGTTACCAATCCGCACAGAATAAAAGTACAAGTAAATAGAACCTGTCTTTGCACATCCAGGTCAATCTCTGTCATGGAACAGGGGCCCCTTGAGGGCCACACTCCCTTCGAGAGGCTTATTTTCTATGGCTGCGACGCATACTGTCCGCACGGCAAAAAGACGTCATTTAGCCTTTTTGCCGCACCTAACAATGTACACCAATCGTTCTGTCCTTAGTTCCTAAGTAGACAGGTTGGCAGCCTTGTGCACCGCGTGATCACGTCATCCGCGAGAAGGAAGCAAACGACAGCCATACAGTGCCTACATAGATGTTTGCGATGCAAGAGGTGACCCGTGGTACTGATGCTGTGCGGCACGAGGTAAATTTTTGCCAAATAGTTTCGTGCAGATCTACTTTGGAGAAAGAATTTCTGGTTTACTATTTTCAGACAGGGTTGGTAATTACAATAATAATGTTATTTGCTTTACGTCCCACTAACTACTCTTACGGTTTTCGGAGACGCCGAGGTGCCGGAATTTAGTCCTGCAGGAGTTCTTTTACGTGCCAGTAAACCTACCGACACGAGGCTATCGTATTTGAGCACCTTCAAATACCACCGGACTGAGCCAGGATCGAACCTATCAAGTTGGAGTCAGAAAGCCAGCGCCTAAACCGTCTGAGCCACTCAGCCCGGCAAGACAGGGTTGGAAGCAAGGACCTCTTTGTTCGCTTTGTCTAAGGCATGAACTTTCCATTTCCAGCAATATGATTTCAATAATTTATAAGCAGACCAGCTACATGGCTAAATGGTTAGCGTGCTGTCCTTTGGCCACAGGGTCTCCGGGTTTGATTCTCGGCAGGCTCAAGAATTTTAACCATCATTCCCCGGCACGGGTGCTGGGTGTGTGTGTCATCTTCATCATCATTTTATCCTCATCACGACGCTCAGGTCATCTACGGGAGTTAAATCAGAAGACCTGCATCTGACGAACCGAACATGTCCTCGGACACTCCCGGCACTAAAAGCCATACGCCCTAAGCACAACAATTAAAGTACTCTTACCGGTGTTTATTTACTACCTGATACATGAATAGAAAACCGAAAGTCTTAAAACGGACCGTTTCCTATATTCGTTACCTAACAGCCTAGAAAAAAAAAATATTAAAAAAAACCAACAGCACAGAGCAGTGGCGGCTGTTCGCCAACACACCGGGAGGGCTAACAGAGAATGTTACAGCCACATAATTATATCGTTTGAAGTTTCCTAATGGCATATGTCGGTACGAGAAAGACTGTGAATGTTCTCAGCAGTGTAGCAACCAGTGCAGCTGCCCATTTGGACCGGCCACCCCACACACACAGCATATTAATTAACATCAAGAAAGTTTAATGGCTCCAATGATAACCATCAGTGCAAGCTGATTCACCAATTAGTGATCGGAAATCCTGAAGTGGAAAATCTTAATGCAGTTTAAACAGAAAATCAAATCACCGACTCAGACATTCAAAATAACAAATAGCGAGCTCGATAGCTGCAGTCGCTTAAGTGCGGCCAGTATCCAGTATTCGGGAGATAGTAGGTTCGAACCCCACTGTCGGCAGACCCGAAAATGGTTTTCCGTGGTTTCCCATTTTCACACCAGGCAAATGCTGGGGTTGTACCTTAATTAAGGCCACGGCCGCTTCCTTCCCACTACTAGCCCTTCCCTGTCCGATCGTCGCCATAAGATCCATCTGTGTCGGTGCGACGTAAAGCAACGAGCAAAAACATAAAAAAAAAAAGATAAGAAATACAATTTTATTACTATTTCTGAAGATATGCAATAAGAGTCTGTGCACGAATTTAGGTTAGAATAAGGAGTTCCCAGGATTCTTCTTCCAGGCCCTTTTTCAGTTCATTGGGGTTGGCGCTTGATGCGGTCTTGGCGGAGTTTTACGCTTGGATGCCTTACCTGACGCCAACATTATGTGGAGAAATACAGTATATTCACTGTTGCGTGATTCTGTGGGAGTTGGTAATGATTTATATGTACAGTAGATGATGAGAAGTGTATTAAGATCACGAATACCCAGTCTCCAAGCTACAGAAATCAAATATTCGCAGTTCGAATCCCCAAGCTGGTCGGGAATGAACAAAAGGCCAGTACGCAGACCATCCAGCAAAGTAGCCTGAAAATAAAGGGTTTCTGGACATACGGATGTTTATATATCGTAGATTAGGAAATTCACGATTTTTTAAAGCCCACTAAACCTATAGGTCAGGGCCTCTCAGGGTGCATGCGCGTGGTGCATGCACTGTGCACGGTGCAAAAGACGACATGGCTTGGTTGATCAGAGTGCAGACCCCCCACTCCTCGATTTGGAGCATTAGCGCTTACTCTCTCTTTCCTCACGCCTGTCTCGCTCGCTCCGCCTGTCTCCCTCTGCCCCACTTGCGCCGTAGCGCTCCAAATCCGGGCTGACTTGAGCCGAGTATAGGCGAGTTGAGCCGAGCTTAGCCGAGTAGCCCAGAGACGAAGCGTTGATCCGAGCCATGCCGAGCGGCAGCGATGCACAGTGCACGGAACTCTTGCGCCTCTATCTGCACGCGTGAGATTTTGGGCGTTTGAGAGGCCCTGCTATAGGTTTTCGCTTTGGATAAATTATACGACTGCGTTCTTATGCTAAGCCCCAAATTTGAAGCCCCCCACCCCAGCGTCCCTCATCGCGTAATTTTGAGAATTTTCGCTTTTTCTGGGGATGCTGGCGTCATTAGCTTCTCCGGTACCAAATTTCTGAGATTTCTGTAAGTGCCTCATTAATTCACGTCTATTTTCATTTTTATACCTTTGTATATAGATCGCTCCAGATCGACTTGCTTTTATATATATAGATTAGGCAAGCTTTAGCCGGAGAGTAGCAAGTACAGCACCATTATTAATCTGATCGTTTGACACTTCTTCAAGCATTGCATCAACAAACTAAATAGTTAAGTGTTCATTGACTGTTGACTTCTACCTCGTTAAATTTTTCAAAACCTGGTTTTCATCTAATGAAACAAGTACGAGGGCAAATCAATAAGTATCTGCAATTTTTTTTATAATTTATAATAAAAAGAGTACACATTTATTGATATAATTTTCCAACATAGTCACCCTCTTTTCAATGCACGTAGTCCACAGTTTCACAAGCTTTCTGATACCCTCTGCAAAAAAAGATTTTTGGTTTCGCAGCAAGTCACATATGCACGGCTTCCTTCACCTGTTGATCGCAGCTGAATCTACGGCCACTTAGAGCATTTTTAAGTGGACCAAACAGATTGTATTCCGACAGGGAGAGATCAGGACTGTACGCAGGATGCTTCAACACCCCGAAACGCAGCATCTGAAGAGTTTGAGCGGTGTGGGCGGCGGTATGTGCACGCGCATTGTCATGCAACAAAAGAACTTCTTCCGACAGTCGACCTCTGTCTTTGTTGTGAATTGCAGGTTTCAGCGTGTTTACCAGCATATCACTGTAGCGTGCACTGTTTACTGCTTCCCCCTTTTCCTGGTAATGTTCCAGGAATGGCCCTTGAGAGTCCCAAAATACAGTGAGCATCACTTTTCCTGCAGAAGTTCGACTCTTGAATTTCTTTTTGGCTGGGGATCCGGGATGCTTCCATTCCATGCTCTGACATTCGCTCCCTGGTTCGAAGTGGTGAACCCATGTTTCATCTCCAGTGATGATCCGCTTCAGAAACGTTCCACCTCCGTTAGCATGACGGTCCAGTAGGTACTGACAGATTCTCACACGATTGCGCTTCTGCTCTTCATTGAGTTGTTTTGGAACCCATCTCGAACAGGCTTTGTGAAAGTGAAGCCTGTTATGCATGATTTCATATGCAGAACCATGGCTAATGTGCATATGGTTTGCCACGTCATCAACAGTCACTCGTCTGTTATTCAGGATCATGTCAATATTGGCATCAGTTACGGCTGCAGATGAACGCCCGGATCTTTCCTCATCCTTCAAGCTCGTGCGACTTCTTTACAACTGTTCAATCCACTGGTAAAGACTTCGCTGCGGCAAAACATTGTCTCCGTTTTGTGCTGAAAGTCTTCTATGAATTTCTGCTCCTGGTACACCCTCAGACCATAAAAAACGGATTACGCAATGCTGTTCTTCCTATGTGCAAACAGAGAGTGGCGCGGCCATCTTTACGTCGCAACAACACAAACTGTACTGATCTGATAACGCTGAAACCTACCACAGACGTAGACAACGGTGCCATCTAGCGGCTGGTAAGCACACAACACCGTAGAATCAACCTAAAGACAATTAGAGCAAAATTGCAGATAGTTATTGACTTGCCTACGTACATACGACTCGACTGATACGTACTTCTCATTTAGAGTGTTCTGGTGGACCTCCGAAGAACTACATCTTCGCTCATACGAAACGTTGCATTTCCAGGTCTTCTGTTACCGTATCTAGTAGGCAATGACCTGGCCCAGCTAACAACCACATACGTCTCACACACACTGCAAGGTTCTCGAGAAGAAGTTAGAAGATGATCACTGGATCGAGTACTTGAAGAGACACATCAAGAAAAGGAGACAATCAGCTTCGAATACAAGCAGCACCAATCCCATAAAACCTTTAGGATAAATTTATTCTACTTTAATCGCGTATATACTTTTCTGTACATGCTACTATGTTTCCAAGCTATTTATACAACGTTCTTAATCATATGATAGGAAACGAGGAATGGTAATCCTTCTGTCGCCTGAGATTAACACTCCGCCCGTCCCGCTTCCAGGAACTCAGCTGGATGTATATTGAGCGCTCAGACGAAAGCACCCAGCTGCTCTGTATTTGACGGCCAGCTGCAGCACAGCTTACTCTATCACTGTAGGCCTAATTCAATTTCAGCTACACAGTAGCTGGCTGGCCGATATGAAAGAAATTATTATTATTAATAATAATAATGAATGAACTTCCGACCCTTGAAACGTTTCTCTATTGAGTCGGGTATGCAGTGAGATGAATCTTCATAGCGAGTTTGTACGATCGGGTGCCCTTCCTGACCTTAACCTCATCAGAGAAGTTAATAAGATGAAATAAAAGATGCGATATATGATAGAAGGAAGGGAGAGGGAGAAGCCCGGTGCCTACTCCTGTCAAATAGCACCAAGGGGTCTGCTCAAGGCTTTACGTCCCCATCCGATGGACGAATCACCATCAACAGCGTCATATTCCCTCACTCCATATGATTATTGCGGAGACGTTTGGAATATAATCCAGGCTTTTGGCACGAAATCTAGTGATTAGAAATTGTATATCATCGCCTCCCTTACCCTGCCGGCCAACAATTTTTGGCTCCAATACAAATTAATATTGGCTTAAAAGAGTAGAGTAGGGTTTACTAGGCTTCAGATAATGTAACTGAGTACAGATTTTGCTAAACATTTCACTACTGCTCGGTCCAGGAGTGATTTTCTATGCCCTTTTCACCTCAATCCCGCATGTATACTGGGATGGTAGCTAACAATTATGGACTGTTAGACGTTGAAGAGACTAATATCCAGAACCACAAGCTATGTCACAATACTGGCGTCTAATCTACAAAAGCTCCTCATTGGTAGGTCCTGGCGATAAATTCTTCCCTGATTTATTTTATAGATATCCATCTTTTAAGATGTACATCGTCGCTGCCGGGACAAAACCTCCTATGTGAAAAATTTTAGGTTAGAACTTTGGCCGGTAAGGTTCTGTCCTCTAAGGAGCAATATTGTGTGAATATTGTCAAGGCATTCTCGCTCTTCATAATATATGTGCTGCGGCTCAGTATAACTCCAAAAATATTATTAAATTTTGTCCCGGCAACGACGATATATTTCTAGCTATATGTCTTTTCCAGCAAGTGGGGTTCACTAGCATCTCTAAGTCGAATTACTGTAGACGTATTACTTGTATGTAGGAATAACGATATTCTAATCAGTGCTCTAAGAATTTTAGTTTCATTAATTCCTAATTTAAAATTTATAAATAAGAATAATACAATGTAAATGATGGATAGACCGCCTGGACACAAACATAAGTTATATCAATATATGATTTTCTTTACTGGCATTTTTAGTATTCATTTATTACAGACTATACTCTATAGCCTCCGCGGCTCAGGCGGCAGCGCGCCGGCCTCTCACCTCTGGGTTCCGCGGTTCGAATCGCGGTCACCCCATGTGAGATTTGTGCTGGACAAGGTTTATACGAATACTCCGGTTTTCCCTGCCATCTTTAATTCCAGCAACACTCTACGATATAATTGCATCTGCCAGTCACTAATCATTGCCCCAGAGGACTGCGACAAGCTTCGGCAGCCGGCAACATTTCTATCCTCACCGCTAGATGGGGCTTCATTCAATACAATCTACTCCTGACCCGGTCGAATGACTGGAAACAGGCTGTGGATTTTCATTATAGGTGATACATAACTTCAAGCATCCTTTGTGGAAGAGCCGCGTTGCATCACACCAATGTCACATATCAGTAGGCTGATTTGAATATGTTTAGATCATGACCTAAATTACGCCAATCAAGTAACTGTATGCCACTTTGTGGAAGAGATGCGTTTCTGATTCTGATTCTAGCATTGTACGCTAGAGTGGGGAGCAGTGAGGACTTCATTAAAACAAGTTCCAAAATTCAAGTTTTTAAGGATCAAAATAGAAATAAACATGAGTGTTAATACATTTCTAAATATATTTGGTGTGACTTCATAGAATTCGAGTGATGTTCTTTCAAGACGAAACATGTCATTCTACTTTAATTACGTAAGTTGTCTCTTTTCCAGATATAATTCTGTTAGCATAAGTTGTCCTTTTTAGGTAGTTTATACATTTATTTACTCAAAATTAGTTTCGGCGGAATGAGGAAATTAACAGTTATAATTTAACTCAATCGAAACTGGAAAGGGATGGCTTCAGATATCAAAAATCGGTAGCTGTTTTTTAAAAAAACTGGCATGTCCCAATGCTCTTACTACTCATTATATTCCTTAAGCCTGGTCGCCTCTACCAGCCACATATTTATATGCAGTCCATCAAAACAATTTTCATTTTCCTATGTTAGTGTGTAAAGGAAAATGACTCTTAAGTACATTTTATTGGGACATACGAGGTTTTAAAAGAAAGAATCGAAATGTTGAATACGAGTCATCAGAAAAGTTATTGTCAGCAGGTTCTTCATGAAAAATATGGATAAAATTCTGTTGATACTTTCGAGCTTTAAAAAAAATCTTCACTCGCGTTTTGAAATTGCTTAGATTATGTTCTTTAAACCAATTTTTATTCGTTTATGTGTTATCTCAAAAGTATATCTACAGTTTAGTATGCATGCAATATATCTCATTTTCTGTCCGGCTCCTTGTCCGAACGTTTGTCACTGTTATCTTAGGTTCAGAGGGCCTCGGGTGCGATTCTCGGCCTCTCTGGGGATTTAAACAGAGCCTGATTTATTCTTCCAGCTCGGGGACTGGATGTTTGAGTTCATCGTAATAATTACCTTCATTTACATGCTACGCGTCACAATATCAACCCTGAAAGGAATGAATATATCTCTCCATGTAAGTTTGGTGTCAAAGACAACCTACCGTAAAATTGGACTTAATCCACAAGTGGTAATTAACCCAATTAATTAGGAAAAGGCCGGGAAGATGAAAAAGAAGTAATATATTTCATTTTTATTTTCAACAGCCGAGCTGTGTGGCTCAGATGGTTGAGGAGCTGGCCTTCTGACTCCAATTTGGCAAGTAGGAACCTGACTCAGTCCGGTTGTATTTGAAGATGCTCAAATACGCCATCCTCGTGTCAGTAGATTTACTGGCACGTAAAAGAACTCCTGCAGGACAAAATTCCGGTACCTCGGCCTTCCCCAAAACCATAAAAGTAGTTAGTGGGACGTAAAGTAAATAACATTATTATTATTATTATTATTATTATTATTATTATTATTATTATTATTATTATTATTTCCAACAGAACATCTGTGGGAAAATATTCAGAGGTTTAGTTATTCACTAGTACTGCCCACTTGAATTAAAATGAAACAATAATAGTAGAAAGTTATTAATCAATATTTTTTCATGTTATTTGACATTTCAGTGTAAGTGGTCTTTGTACCATTGAGGCTGTTCAAATGTATTGAATATAAGTATTTAAAAAGTCGCGTTACAGGATCATTGTCGTGGCAAATGATCAGGTTTCACGGTAGGAGACGGCAAAGGCATCGGCCAAAGAAAGACAAGGGTCGCGAAGGGCGTGAAAATGATCATTTTTTGAAGTGTCGGATCCCTTCGAATTTTTCTCTCTGATTAGTGTTAATAGAGGATGGTTGCCTAGTTGTACTTCCTCTTAAAACAATAATCACCACCACCACCAGACGGCGAAGGCATATATTATTGTCGTCGTCGTCGTTGTTGTTGTTGTTACTGTTGTAGAAGATTCGCTTTATGGACTAAGACATCCTTTGGAATCAGGCTCTTATTACAGCGCGAGTGAGTGTGTAGTTACTGTCAGATAACGCGTGTTATTGCAAAATAGAAGTAGGGTGTTTATTTGTAATCATTTAAGTTTGGAATCGGAATAATGGACCCACGGCTGGTTTGTAGGTGTGGGCGTAGTGGAATGTAAATGACATCTAAAAACAGGATAACCACACTCACCATCGAGATTCGACCTATGGACCTATTTAATAGCCAAAATAATGAAGCAAGAAAATATTTACATTTTTAGTTGTAGTTACCTCGTGATCATAATCCACGGAGCTTACTTCACGTCATGATTCAGCACTACAGTGACGTGATTTAACCATTTCAAGCTACCTGTACGATTGAGAGGAATTCGAACTGGGGTCACTTCAGCAGGAAGCCAGTCACGACGTCGCTGAGTTATCATGCTTGTTCTATAGGATTAAATACCTCTCTAGAAATATGGGTAAGCTACGCCCCTAAAAATAATCTTCGTAGGGTGATATTATTGTTATTATTACTTTACAACATAGGTCATACTTGTCGAAAGCATTCCCTGGATCTGTAGTTTCTCCGCTTGTACACGCTTGAACATTTATTGACGTTTGAAAGAATTGATGGCGGAGAAATTTAGGTTACAAAATGTGTTGTAGGTTACAATATATAATCTCGCTGTAGGATGCAGTAATAACGTACAGATGAAGGGATTAGCACGGAATTGCGGGATATGTATGGTATATACTGTATACATTCATCACACTGGTGTGCGGTCTGCTGATATAAACGACAACACAGAAAACCTTTGAACGTACATTCCCAAAATGAAATGAACTGTCAACCTTAATATGAACATAGGATATCCCTTTTATATACAGCAAAGTGGAGAAGGTTTTAACTATATCACACCCACGTCCTCATGAAAATATCACAAAGGACTGTAGGCTTCCATCGGATTCACTGTGATACGCAGTGTGTGAGCTCACCAGTTGGTGCACTGTAAAATAAGTAAATAAACAGCTGTATAAGCAGAGATCAGTTAATTGACATGAAGTGTACATCAGGCTATGTATTCTCGTCCCAATTCCTCACTAATGTCCATTTAGACGCATATATACCGCCACTAATACCAGAGTATTGTTACACATAGTGAGAACATTGCCACCTATTTATTCTTGCAGAATATTGGCTAATTGAAAATTCATGCATACTTTGTTGCAAATTGCCTACCCCTCAGAGATAATCCATTCGGTAGGATCATGAAGAGAATCCTGCTGTACATTACGGAAGAGCTATAACATGTTAAGAAAAAATTAATTCGCTCATTGCTTATTATTAACGCAGTTTAACTCTATGAAATTCAACATGAATAGAGTAATATTAATAAAAACAGAATAGCCATGAACTTCAACTCAAACCATTCCAGTATTAGCTAATCGTCAGAATAATCGAAGGAAACAAAAACGAAATTCTAATGAGTCGTCGCCCTTAACTGACTTGCTTTCATGACAATCTTATTTTACGACACAATATCGCCTAAGTAAATTTACAGTTTTCCGCGTAATTCCCCAGGCCTCCTTCCTCCTTCGATTCATTTGAGAAGGGTCTGATACGAAACTTCCTTACGAAGATGGACACACACACACACACACACACACACACACACACACACACACACACACAGTGAACAAAGAATTACATACAACATTTTTATATAATAACTCTTTACATCTAAAGTCATGTTCAAATAAGTGTCGTGGTTAGGGCCACACAGCTGTGAGCTTGCATTCGGGAGATAGTGAGTTCGAATCCCACCGTCGACAGCCCTGAAGATGGTTTTCCGTGGTTGCTACCTTCCCAAACCTAACCCTTTCCTATCCTTCCGTCGCCGAAAATCTCCGATGTGTTAGTGCGACGTTTATCAAATAGAATTAAAATGACACTGCAAATGGTGTTAAATGTGTATAATTAAAAAGTATTTTGTGATATATAATGCCAAACACTAAAATAATTCAAATAACTTGATATGTTTCAATAATTCGGTTATGATGTGGAGAATGGGGTTTGACACGTTGTTATGCTTTGGGAAATCAAGAAGAGAGTAAATAACAATATTCAGCCTTCACAGAGGCGTGTTTGTGAAGGTTGACTTTCAAGATTCAAAGCAAAGTCATCTCCGTACTGGCCATGAAAGCCCTCGGAGGTGTGCAAGGTCAATTGCTCCACTTGGCCATCAACTGGACACTAAATAGAATACAGTAGGTTGCTTTATTCCCCGCCACCAGGTACTCATTTTTGGTGTAGGATGAATGAGTCTCAGAGCCACATTGCTCTCCAAAAGCGGAAATCTCGTTTCGAATTTTTTTAAACTTCCTGGCGGGGAATCAAACCTACGTCCTTCTGCATGAACCACGCAGGCCTTTGCCCTCTCAGCTAGATATTCATTGCATTACACATGAAAACGTTCTTCACTTACACGCGTTATTTTCACTTTTGGAGATGCTGTCATTTTTGTCTTGTAAAGAGCTAAGGGCATTTTAGAAAGGTTCCGTGTTGAAACGTTGAACTTTGTTTGCAGTATGACTGAGGTAGCTCCAGGAACATAATTCTTTCTGCACAAAATCAAACAATGGGAGTGATCCCACCGCTTTTGAACACACTAACTAGTGGTCGGAGCGACACATTCTTGCGCCAAAAGGTCCTGTGATTTTGATACTGTATGAACCTCCGAAGGGTACAACTTTCCACAGTAGCAGAGCCAATTGACTTGGGAGTTTATCAAGAGTGTACATCTGTTAACAGATATAGCTCAAGTGATATGGTCCACCTTATTGATTACATTGCCCGTTTTCTAATAAATTGTTCATTCAAAAATTCGACACCATCACTAGTAGTCGACATTTCGGTGCAGGAAAAACACTGGGGCTCCATGACATATAGTTGGTATCTTAAGAATCTCTAATGGTGGTCTCGTAATCCACTGGACAACATTAACTACTCAGTCTGAGAAATTGTCCTGTAGAACTGCAATTTCTTTGTTAGATGGTGGTATCATCCGATTACCAAATAGGTATGGTAGTCTATTAAATGGCATCACAACCAAAGATTTGTAATCCGGTGTCTGCGGTCTGATGATGAAGACGATTATTATTGTTATTATTATTCTCCATTCTTACGGCCATATATGTGTTACCAATCTGCCTGCCCTTTTGCTATGCAGACTAATGTCCTTTCTTTCCTTGCACTTTCGCTAAAGGTTCTTAAATGTATGACTTCTACTTTCTCGCTCATACGCCGAGAATTTCCGTGGCTTGGCAAGTTATTTTAGTGCATCCCTTATTCCGCCATCATTTTTCAAAACTTTGCTCTTACCTGTATCTCTTCTTCGATACCAACTTCTTCCAGGCCTTTGGGCAGGGTTTTCCATTTTCCCTCCAGAGGGGGTTTTGCCCAGCTTCCTTTAGCTCATACTTTTTGTGTCCCTTAAAAGTCACTCTCCTTCTCCTCATTATTGTTGTTGTTTTCTCGACGGTTTCCTAAAGTTTCTGGTTCGATCTTAACTGGAAAGTAAGTTGATCCATTCGTGACGTTTTTGGACTAAAATATATTTCGAAGGAATTTTTCTCCTGTTTCAATCACTGGGTCCGCCATTCTAGCCAGGGTTTCCGCTACATAAAGGCAATCTTTTCTTATCACTGTGCAGTAATGTTTTAGTTTGGCATCAGTGGAATTTGATTTGAACTTGCAGGTACCGTAACACAGTCTGAAAGCTATTTCCAACCTCCTCACACTTTCGTCTAGCTCCTTTTCGTTACCATTATGGGAGAGAAATTCTCCGAGGTATTTACATTTCTGAACACGACGGATGTCCTGAAGTTGTGTTGCTATTATTATTATTATTATTATTATTATTATTATTATTATTATTATTATTATTATTATTATATTATTATATTATATTATTATATTATTATTATATTATTATATATTATTATTATATTATATTATTATTATTATTATTATTATTATTATTATTATTATTATTAATAATTACTCCTCTAGGAGCGAATCAAATTCTATGTAAAGGCTTCAGATTGCGAGTGCATCAATTGATGAATTCAACTATCAGGTCCATGTTATATTGTTACTTCAAGATAAGAATTACTTTTGAGTCATAGACAAAATAACTGAAAAGTGTCATTCTCGTAAGCTTTGTGCCGAGATGATCGATGGTATCTTTCCAGAATTGCAGGCTTTAGAAAGCAAACCTCGAGAGCGGGTTTGAGTGAAATGCGGGGGCGGGGGACAAGATGAGATGAACGGAGAATTATGTGGCGTTCGGGGTTGATTTACGAGGAATAGCTGGCAACCATTGTAGTTTGGCACACGTATACCTGGGCTTGGTTTTCTCCTGTAGACCAACGACATCGTTTGTCATAAGTGTATTTGGGTCGAGCTAACGATGTATGACACGTCTGGATTACCATTCATGCTGATAGAGATCTACGAGGTGATTTTCCTTTATTCATTTCGAACAACCGAAACTACCCAGTCCCAAATGCCACTTCAACATCTTTTGGGACAATATTTTCACGCAGTCTGTGAAGAAATATACCACATAATTTATCAATAATTACGTTACAACGTTAGCTAAAATTATATATTAGAGCCCAAAAAGTATTATCCAATAATTTATTCGGATATTGGCACTTTAAACCTTCAAATCAGAAAATTCTGGAAATCTGATGAAAATTAGGCTATATAGCTGTATCAACTCGTGATGAACATAAAATGCAAGGAGATGTTACTGAGAGTCTTCAGTTAACACAGGTCTATAAAATGAATTGTAGGGAAAATGTTTATTCCTGTGTATGGTAATCTGCTACCAGCATTATGCTACGTAATGTAATGAATACATGTAGCATTAACTTATGAAACATTAATGTTAACGAGCCACACCAAGTTTAAGATTTAGATACTGCTTTTTACGGTAAATAAATGACCTCGTTGGAGCCGAACTATAGAATTCACGCTAGGAACAAGATTCGCATCGAGAAATGTTGTATAAGGTTAAAAAATGTATGCGTGACACAGTTGTTGGCGTAAGATAATAAATGTTTAGAAAATTCATACTAATTGATCATATTATCGATTCAATTCCGAATTCATTTCCATTCAGTTGGCAGTATAACCGGAACATGAAGTGCTCCCTCATTACTCCTCACCTCGAACAAGCTAATATCGGTAAAAGGTGCGCGGACTATACGTCAATTTGCTCGTCTGACATTAACCTACCAACACACAAAAGTTGAGTCCGCCAAACTCTAGCGTCTGTGTTGTATCGTTCAGTGATTATGTCGACGTTTGTGCCTGATATAGAACATTTGCGGCACGCATGGTTTTATATTAAATCAAAAGAAAAAAGGCTGCGGAAAGTCATAGTTTGCTGGGAGAAGCATGTGGTCAACACGCTCCATTGATTATAACATGTGATACACGGTTTCGATAATTTAAACGTGGTGATTTGTGTCTGGTGGGACCAGAGCGGTATTGTGTATTATGAACTCTTGGAACCCGGCGAAGCCGTTAATGCACAACGCTAGCGCCAACATGTGATTAATTTAAATCACGCATTGATCGAAAGACGGCAGAAATGGGCCAGAAGATAAGCCAAAGTGATTATGTTACACGAAAATACGCCGTCTCACACAACAAAAACAGTGAAAGACACTGAAAAATTGCTTGGATGGGATATCCTTCCGCACCCGACCTAGTGCCCCGAGCTGGCGCCTCAATGTCCAGGAAGTAGGAAAATGGCTCTACGAATTGTTTGCCGTAAAAGACAAGCAGTTTTTCTTGCACGATATTCATAACATACCTGAAAGATGTACGAAGTGTGTAGAAGCCGATGGCCAATATTTTGAATTTTAAAAAATGAATTTCCCTTGAAAAGTACGTGTTTTCTTTACCACAAAACCCGGCAAAATCTATGCATACACCTGGTAACCATTACAGCCGGCTTGACTCATGATTTCATATTTGACCCTAGAATTAGAACTGAGGCCTGTGAAACTCAACCAGCGGATATTCATAAAGAGGGATGTGACGCTTACGAACCCACAATTCTATACTACAAAACCAAATATAAGTTAACATCTATAGAAGCTGTGGGTATTATGGTAGGAGTTATAGGCAAAAAAATCCAAATTGCGTAGTTATGTAAGCTGTCCAGGCTAGATAGTCAACTTATGAACACTATGGTCTTGGTAGCTGTTAAAAGGGTTCTGTTGCTACTTTTAGGAATCATTTGTATAGTGTTATAAATGGCATATAGAAATCGAATTCACCATTTTAAGATATAACTGATGTTCGGAATTCTTTGTCTGCTGGGCAACCTCTATCTAGGGAGAGTTAAATAGCATTTGCTGTTAATAATAACATGAAATAAGAGTTTGATCACAAAAATGTACTTGTTAGAAGCCGCGTAGTTACATGCATTTACTTTGGCTAATCTAGTTTTTCATTCAAACTACGTCCATCTGGGATAGGACGCTTTATACTCCCCTAAAATCGTTCTACACCGTTTCAGATATTTTGCTGGGTTGCATAAAATTTCCTTCGACAACTGTGAATGAGCTAGTTTCTACCGATTCTCGTCTCCCATTGTTACAGTCCATGGAAATTTTATACATGTAGCCTTTGCATTATTATATCAATTATTACATATATACATTATTACTATGTTATCACATTTCACCAAACTGATTTGTGTTCTTATGTCACCCTCATTTTCTGCTCAAGGTAACTTACCTAACGGGATTGAATTCAGCGGATCCCGGTTGGAATTTAAGAGTGTTTAAATACGTGAGGTCTGTCAGAAGATTTCTGAGCATCATATTGTCCTTCAGACCATCTGACCAATGTGTTTTAATGTCTGACTGACGTTAAATAATAATAATAATAATAATAATAATAATAATAATAATAATAATAATAATAATAATAATAATAATAATAATAATAATAATAATAATAATAATAATATCCGCCTCTGTGGTGTAGTGGTTAGTGTGATTTGCTGCCACCCTCGGAGGCCTGGGTTCGATTCCCGGTTCTGCCATGAAATTTAAAAAGTGGTACGAGGGCTGGAACGGGGTCCACTCAGCCTCGAGACGTCAACTGAGTAAAGGTAGGTTCGATTCCCACCACAGCCATCCTGGGAGTGGTTTTCCGTGGTTTCCCACTCCTCCTCCAGGCAAATGCCGGGGTGGTACCTAACTTAAGGCCACGACCTCTTCCTTCTCTCTTCCTCGCCTATCCCTCCCACTATTCCCATCCTCCAGCAAGGCGCCTGTTCAGCATAGCAGGTGAGGCCGCCTGGGCGAGGTACTGATCATCCTCCACAGTTGTATCCCCCGACCCAGAGTCTGATGCTCAAGGACACTGCCCTTGATGCGGTAGAGGGGAGATCCTTTGCTGAGTCCTAGGGAAAAACCGACCCTGGAGGGTAAACGGATAAATAATAATAATAATAATAATAATAATAATAATAATAATAATAATAATAATAATAATAATAATAATAATAATAATAATAATAATATTACATTGTCAGAGATACCGGATTCAGTTTACCAAAACTTTAATTCAAACTAAGGAATCATTTATCCACGGGCAGAAATCCCCTTAATTCAAGAGCACTTGCTCCTTCAATTACAATGTCAAGCCTTCCAGAGGCACCCTTCAAAATTACAAAACTTTGAAAAAGAGCTAACATGCTCTCAGTTCCTTACGGCCCACTCAAGGCAATCATCAAAATTTTATACTCTCTGGCCTCCATGGCCCAACTATAATTTGAAACAAGGGTATCGAGTACCCAACCTATAGGGCCTTCGTGAAGAAGAACAGGAGAAGTAAACAGCCCGAAACGCAAACTGAATGGAGGCGAACTCTGCGCTCCAGATAATGAAATATTAAAACCTATAGGGCTCTCGGCCGATGAAGCAGGGGCTATTCCCAAACTGCTGAGGTGGCTCGCATGGAAATCACTTTAACACATTACAGGAAGAAAACCGTTACAAAACGAAGTCACCTCAAACCAAGATGAAAGGGAACTCGAGAGGGTAACTCACTCTCTATCCCCGATTTACAATTAAAGATTTTATGAAGTTTTTACATTAGTCGAAATAAAGGTCACATTTTAGAAAAGTAGATTACATAGTTAAAGATTCGGACCTTTCCCTCGGAATAATCTGCGGCTACAGCAAGAAAGATGGAATTATGTGGCCATTACCTTGTAGATGTTCCAGCTGCAGACAAAAGAGGCCGCCCGCCTCCTGCTTAAACACACACACTCAGATAGACGACGATCAATTGGCCAAGAAGCGTAAAAAGCCGCAGTTTATAAACCCTCAAGGAACGTTCGAGATCATTCAAGATTAATCAGGACACACCCCCTTTATTTTATTGGTTAAGTTCAAAAGTAACACTCAAAATCGAACAAGAAGCCTGTGATAGGTTGAAAATTAATTACAGAAATTTTTCATTGGCCAGTTTCAAAACTGGCGGAAAGAAAAAGGAAGTCTTGCCAACCCAAAAATAAATGAACATAGTTCAGTTATGGACAACCTAGACATACAAAACTTCTTTAAATTATAAGTTCTTACACCTTGTACCAGGGTGCATGATCGTAGTTTTTTGGTAGTGCCATCTATAGAAGAATGTCCAAACTTCTTGATGAATGGGAAACAAAACCAAGAGAAATTCAGTCAGTTTAGGAGACTTCACAACAAAACAATTACTTAATTTTTCAGTGGTGACATCTTCTGATTAAAGTTCTAAGTTCCTGTTGTAATAGTTTCCACCTTTGTTCGATAGAGGAGTTCATTAAGGCTCTTATTTTGAATGCTCGGCGTTGAGGTGTACCTCTCGGTACAACAACAACAAGAATAATAATAATATTTTACGTCCAAATAAATAATTTTATGATTTTCGGAGATGCTGGGGTGCCAGAATATTGTTCCGCAGGAGTTCTTTAATGTTACAGTAAATCTACTAACACGAGACTGGCGTATTTGAGCACCTTCATATACCATCTGTGTTTGCCAGGATCGAACCCGCCAACATAAGCTTAGAAATCCAGTGCTCTGCAGTTTGATCCACTCATCCAGGTTATCCAGCCTTAAGACAGGCTGGAGTTTGGATATTTTCTCTTAAACAGACTTCAGTAACATGTCAGAAAATACGGAGTTGTACAGCTGCCCTTATTCACTCAGTTTTATGCAAACCGCAGCTTATCTCACCTAAAAACATTGACCTTGGCTACTCACAGTGATGCATGATGTTACTATGCTTTCAATAATTCTTTTAATCGTGTCAACGAAATCAGCATTAACGATAAAGTAATGAATGATGGTAAAGAATCGTGAAAATTCTCTATCACAGAAACTTCATGTACAGAGAATATGGTGGCTGCATGACTACAAGCAGTGTTGATATAACGCTAGCAGACGATAGCTCGTGATAGTGCTTGAAGTTAGATGAGGAATGCAGTGCTCGTTAGTCGGAGGTTCGAGTTCGATATAGGACGAATTTTTAAATTTCTTAGTAAAATGTTCGTGTGAGTCGCGTTGTTGCAGACAAATCAAAACCATGATCAGTTCCTATGTTGCAGGTACTCTGTTATGTTCGTTTCTAAGTAGCTCTTACAAGAGCTATTTGCAGTAAAATAATATGTTACCGACAAAGGTGCAATGGGCTTGTGCATGGTCATTCGATTAATGAAGGAAATTTTCAAAATGGTCACTTCCTTCGTTAATATCTGAGCACGGTAGAGGTGAGTCATTCTTGCTTGCTGCAACGTATGTAGTGGAACCTCCCTGCACTTTGCTGTAAAGATTACTATGTGCTATCTCCTACGATTGAAGTCCAGTCGTTCTTCGAGTCGAACGAGCGCAGTTGCTCGGTTGTGGCGGCCCCATGGTGTAGGAGTAGCATGCCTGCCTCTTATCCGGAAGCTCCGGGTTCGATTCCCGGCCAGTTCAGGGATATTTACCTGGACTGGTTCGATGTTCACTCAGCCTACGTGATTAGAATTGAGGAGCTATCTGACGGTGAGATAGCGTCCCCGGTCTAGAAAAACCAAGAATAACGACCAAGAGGATCGTCGTGCCGACCACACGACACCTCGTAATCTGCAGGCCTTCGGGCTGAGCAGCGGTCGCTTGGTAGGCCAAGGCCCTTTAAAAGCTGCAGTGCCATGGGGTTTGGTTTCATTCGTTGTAGCCGTTTGCCATTTGAAAGTCGCATATTAATATTCATTTCTGACGCATGCTTTTTTTTTAAAGGTGAAAAGTGAATTTTGAGGCTTAGGGAAGTTAAACCTTAATAAGTTAAACCTTAATTACGAATGTCTTTAAGAGTATAAAATTAACAATGAAAAGCTCGTAGCTAGAATCGAACTCTGAATCTGTTGAAAAATTGCATGCTGGTTGCGTTTAGTACCATATAGCCACTCCAGAAGACGAAGAATACGTCTGTACTAAGGCAATAATCTACGCTATCGCTTCGAAACTGATCTTCTATGTTGCGAGTTCTGCACTCGAATGTGCAGACAGGTTTACCTCGCTGCAAACACCACAGTATGCTAAAGAATCACCTTTCTCTTAAGCCCGGATAGATGCAACCATTCCCAACGCATAGAGTATATACCTATTACTTGGTTAAATGAGTCCAGCATAACGTTTTGATGGTATTCCAATGAATTTGTCCGTAGTCG
Organism: Anabrus simplex; assembly: GCF_040414725.1. Classification (NCBI taxonomy): domain Eukaryota; kingdom Metazoa; phylum Arthropoda; class Insecta; order Orthoptera; family Tettigoniidae; genus Anabrus; species Anabrus simplex. The sequence continues at coordinate 1,302,154,843 of NC_090265.1, forward strand.
GTTCTTACATGGCGATAATTACTATGTATGTTTATTACAGTCCGCCTCTGTGGTGTAGTGGTTAGTGAGATTAGCTTCCACCTCCGGAGGCCCGGGTTCGATTCCCGGCTCTGCCACGAAATTTAAAAAGTGAGACGAGGGCTGGAACGGGGTCCACTCAACCTCGGGTGGTCAACTGAGTAGAGGTGGGTTCGATTCCCACCTCAGCCATCCTGGAAGTGGTTTTCCGTGGTTTCCCACATCTCCAGGCAAATGCCGGGATAGTACCTAACTTAAGGTCACAGCCGCTTCCTTCCCTCTTCCTTCCAAACCTCCCATCTCCCATCGAGGGCCCTGTTCAGCATAGCAGGTGAGGCTGCCTGGGCGAGGTACTGGTCGTCCTCCCCAGTTGTATCCCCCGACCCAATGTTTCACGCTCCAGGACACTGCCTTTGATGCGGTAGAGGTGGAATCCTTCGCTTAGTCCGAGGGAAACACCGATCCTGAAGGGTAAACAGATAAAGAAGAAGAAGAATGTTTATTACACCTTCCTTAGAAGAATATCTGAGTCTTCAGAAAGGCCAAGTCTTCGTAAAGGATGCCTAGAAGCGTACGAAATGAAAATCAGAAGAAGGCAGGACGTAATAACGTTTCGAACCATCACTGCTCCATGTAGCTTGTCCAGGTGCATGTAATATGCCTAATTTCGCGCAGCTACTTCCTGCGTGAACGTCCAGCTCTTACAACGAGGAGAGCGAAAGTTCTCGCTTCGAAAAGTCACTGATGTCTTACCTTACAGCCTTATGATCAAGAAGTTTTATGACTTTATTGAACGCTGTAACGGTAGTAATGACATGGCGTAAGATATCACATCTGCTGTACGGCATTTGCGTGACATAGATTATAAAATACTGAGAAAAACACGTTTATATCAATTTCTATGTCATAGACTATACAAAATGGCGGTGAATTGACATGCCTGTAACGGTCCTAACCTATCACGTTTTCTATGATACCGTGACCACCCATTTCTTTCAGAAGAAAATGGCCTCTTGAACCAATCAGCTGTAGAAGTGCCTATAGTTTGTACAGTATAGTAAAATTTCGTAAAAATGACTCCGCTCTACATAAAGTGGTACAGTGTTTTTGAGACGGGCCTCACTTACTGCCTCTTGTACAGTTTTCGCTTTGTGCGGGAAAGCCTATATCAGGCTAATTGCACTTACAATTGCGTAGAATGTTGCGCAAGATAGGACTAAGAGATATTTAATTCATATTGGTTGCATATGTTCGGGCAAAAATATGGGCAGCTGTACCACCCAGTATATTAACGCGAATTCCTTCCTGTTTATCCAGTCTTAAATACCAATCAACTATGCAAGGTACAATCCTGCAATCTTACCAACTGTGCTTCACAGTCAAACTGGTGGCAATTGATGACCATTCTTGACCATTCTTCATAAAACAGCGGGTTGTGATATTCGTACATCAGTGAGCTTTCTTACACTTGTCACTAGCACTGTAATATAATTCAACGAATCTCATTTATAACAACGTTATGATCCAGTGTGTAAAATACAACGTAATATGTTGATTTACGTTTGCATTTTAATAGATTCCGGGTCCGTGACAATTGATGTAACTGCACATTTGGAGCGAGCACTTGAGCATATAATCCTATCGTCTGAACCAAGTGTTTCGTGGTTTATAAGTTTACTTAATTCTTTTTAAGCCTCCACTTCCTCATAAAAGACGAAAGTAATTGGTCCTTTCGCAGACTTGAAAATTGCCACAGAAGGAACAGCAGGCTTTATTCATTTCAAGGCTCTGTTAGTGAGCTCTGGATTTCCCTACTGGCATTTTACAACTTTTGGTAGCCATTAAAAGGAGACACTCGTGATTTATAACTTTAAAAACTCCTTCAATTATCTCAAGAGTCTCGTAAACCTCTATACAAGGGTTTCAAATATTTAAAACTATTCTATAGCAAATGTTTTTCTATAACTAATATGTATTTGTACCTGCTTGAGTATTGCACAATAAGATATATACTAGAGTGCTTATATTATTTGTCGGTCACGTTTTACTAACGTAAAATTACTTCCTAGGATAGGCTGGTTCGTCCTCAGTCGTATCAATGAACACTTCTACATCTCCTGAGGCAATACTGATAATATTAAACTTCCCAACTTATGTATTTTAACTTTAAGGGCGTCTCTTGAAATTCCACCTTAAAACTTAAAGGGTTGAATAGATAACAATAAGTTAGTACATTGTTTGAAACTACGATTTTCTCGTTTCCTGAAATGCATTCACGTGATAAAAGTGAACACAACAGCGGTGGTGCTCTAAGGATTTAAACAAAGTGAGGCGGCAACAGCTTACTAAGGCTTCGTTGCTTAATCCCCTTGTTGACGAGCGACCCTACACACAGGAAAGTAGACAACAAGGGGAGAAGTGTTGGTTTACAGTAAAGGACTTCATTATATAACTTAACGGTTGACTAAACTCTCCCGAACCAGTTATACGCCATGATTCAGAGTTTAAAGAATGAATGCATCTAATGATCAAAGTACACATTGGTTAGATCTATGGATATTTCATCGCCTAAAAGATTAAATTTCCCTCATATTTGGTGGAAATTTTGCATATTAGTAATTACTGATGCTCTACATACTGTCTTAACTGATAGCAGGTCCATCGAATATCTATGAGGGAACAGCTATGGCTGAATTTGTTTGTTTTACCAGATATTAGAAGGCACAATTACATCGTAATGAGTACGAATTCGCTGAATTGAATATATTTTCTTGTAAACAGAAACCTTCATACTGTAATTTTATAACAAAGGACAAGTGATAAAGACATTACCATATCAGTAGAGTTAAACTTCCTATGCAACTACTTTGTTGTGAACGTCAGCCTGCTGTGGTCAAAATGTGAGAGGCTTCCTTATGTGTGCGGATACATTTATGGTATAACAACTTTCCTAGCCGGCGAAGTTCCGTTTCATTTCCTATTGTCACATCGTGTGTTGTATAACTTTAATATACACAAGAGGTTTCCTAAGTTTGGTATCAAAAACCTCTCTCTGACACAGTAATACTGATTAAATAAAAAGATAGGGTAGCGATTCATATATTAAATAAACACTGTAGGGAAATGGTAGTAGCAACTAAATCAAAGTGGAACTCTTCAAAACGAAAATTTCTACCGGGTATGTCCTGACCGTCTTTACCCGCAGGTACCTATTTTTGGTATAAGAGCGAATACCACAGTATCTTAGCTTTTGGCTTTTCATTCGAGGTTCGAATATCGGGGAATGCTGGGTTGGAATTTTCAAATGAAGTATCATACGACGACATAAAAGGTATTGTGTTGAAATTCAAAATGAACTAATGTGGCGCGAGCAACCCTAGAAGTAACTGGGGTAAGCTGCGGGTCACTTTTAAAAATTATATATAAGTTCTTGCAAAACTATTGAGTGAGTTGGCTGCGCGGTTATGTTCACAAAGCTGTGAGCTTGCATTCAGGAAATGATGGGTTCGAAACTCACTGAATGTAGTTTTCCGCGGTTACCTATTTTTACAACAGACTGAACCTTAATTAAGACCACGATCGCATCCTTCCTAGTCCTAACCATGACCTATCAAATCGTCACCGCAAGGGCTATCTGAGTTGGTGCGATATAAAACCAAAAGCAGAGAAATTCTTCCACATTGGCTTTGAAAATATTTACCCCAATATTAGGAAACAACAACTTGGCATTTCTCAATTTTTAGCTCAATTGCATCTATTCTATAAACAGTCTCTCAAATAGATTATTCCATTTCGTGGTACTGTATTTTTATCACATTCTCTTTACTCTCTTCCTAACTCTCTAAGTCTTCGCATGATCAGATTTTCTAAGCATACATCGATAGTAACACTCCAGATTGGTATGCCCGAAGATGCTGAGTTGAAACACTGTGTGATCAGAGTAGCCATAAATTGCTTCGGCTTTTCGAGGGTAAATTATGCTTCTATAAAGCAGGAACACAGATAGATCGGATATCTCCGCGTGCAAACTTGCATTTGGATCTAATATACGAGAGATTGAAAAACCTAATCGTTCGGATCGGCTTCTTTCTTTTATCCTTAAGAACAGATAAATAATTCATATAAATAATCTGAACAGGAAGATAGATGATGGAATGATTTAATGCAAAAATAGTTATTGTTAGAAGGCTATCCAAATTATCTTTGAGACGATTCAGCTTGTACTGTTGCTTAGAATGACCATGGGAGATCATTCATCTAAGACGATAGGAAGTAGCTATAAGGAAATAGAGTAAACTAAAGCACCCTAATTTCCCTCAGGATATCTAAATTCATGAGCTTATAAATGATCTTCCCATGAATCATCTCAAATATTGGAACTGAATATGGCTCAATCGTAGGAACGATAATGTTAATGGGAAGGGAGAATGGTACCAGGTGTGGAAGGCATCGTAACATCTACGATCAAACTACAGTTCTACCTAGTGATGGATTAAATAAAACGGACTGGACGAGAATGGAATGAGGATGAGACACGCCGGATATAATGGCATGTAATACAAGTGGGATTCTGTAACTCCTCAGCGTGTGACTACATAGCATATGGGCAGATCATAGAATACATAGTGCAAGAATGTCCCTTAAGGAAGGATAAGGGTACTTTAAATGGAAATATTAATGCTACACATTTTGCACGGGACTGGCTTAAAATAATCGATGCGAAATCATGATCGACGACTTCGTTGAGGGTTTTATATTTGTTCTTTTTTACGTAAATATTTCACTTTGCTACCTTTTGTTTATAAAGTTACTATAGTTTTCATTCCATTTGTGTATTACTGCAGTTTCTTTTCCATTCTATAAATAAGTGAGTAGTACCTCTTTAGGAGGTAATAGTAATATTTGATCTAGGCCCCTTTAAACAACAAGCATACTGTAATATTTGATCTCTTCCGGGTCATTTTCACTGAGGTGAGATGAACAGAAACGACAGCAGCAGGTTGGATGCTGAGAAACGTCTAAGTACATGAGGTCATGTCCACAAAGTCGTTAAGGTCGTCTGTGTTACGATCCTCGCCAGCCAGTAATGACCAGCGAAGTCGAACGTATACAGTTAACAGCACTCACAGCCATATTATATTTATAGGCACATATAACATTCAAGTATCTTTCACGACCATCATTTTGAAAATGGCAAGGTCAATTCCAGGAAGACAAATCCCTAGTGAGATATGCCTTTTCAAATGACATTCACATTTTCGTAGCCAAGGGCCCTGAAGCTAAAACTGATTGGTCAGTTCTGAGCCATGGTAAACCCTGGGAGTAGCAGTTCCTCGCGATTTCCTACATTCATATTTTGGAAACACTGGTATAGTATCTTAAAGGGGAACTGTCGTTTCTTTCCAGATGTATTCATCTGTGCGTCCTTAAGCGATCCTATATTCACAAACATACACTTTACGTAGACGTAGATGATAAAAGGTTCACCTGTATCCCTTGCCTAACCATGCGAACAACGCAAGCTAGCTTCCGGAAAGAATGAATTTGTGGCGTCTAAATCCGTTTACTTTAGATTTCAAAGCTCAAATTTATACATCACCGGCAAGGGTTTGTTTCAACGTTATCCTTTTCGATAAGCAAGCAAACAAATAACCGACTGAGTTGGCCGTGTGGCTAGGGGCGCGCAGCTGTGAGCTTGCATTTGGAATACAGTGGATACGAACCTCACTATCGGCAGCCCTGAAGATGGTTTTTCGTTGTTTCCAACTTTCACACCAGGCAAACACTGGGGCTCTACCTTAATTAAGGCCACAGCCGCTTTCTTCCCACTCCTATCCCTTTCTTATCCCTTAATCGCCATAAGGCCTATCTGTGGCGGTGCTAAGTAAAGCAAATTGTAAAAAATAAAATAACAATATGTTAGCAAGCAAGAAAAAGTAAGAAAAGTACCGTAACTTTCACTTTAAATCTTCTGGTTGTCTGAGTAATCATAATTTTATGAAGAATATGAAAACAAATTCAAAATATTATTATTTATTATTGTTATTATGGTTGTTAAATCAGTAAAAGTATAATTTAGCATCCGAATTAATAATCCTCAAACATGCCCAATATTTTGTAATTCTCAAATGAAATTGTCACAATTAGAACTACAATCTCAATAGTGACGAAATAGCAACGACATTATCTGAATTAATAATGCCTTCCCTCACCATGTTATGCATAGAAATTTAACTACTTAGTTGTCACTGTCTGCTACCTTTCTATGTTCATACATGCTATATGGCATCATCTTTTATAAATTCTAAACTTGTAGTAGATACCATAGACCAGGTGCAGTATTTACTACGTCCTCTGGTCTACGTCATACCCCAAGAAATCATTTTAAGGCTGATTACTACTACTACTACTACTACTACTACTACTACTAATAATAATAATAATATACGAATTTCGTAACTGAAGAGCATAAGGATAAATATTTATTAAATAGATATTACCAACTTTCCGGTTATTTGGCTTTCTTGCATAGAAGTAAAACATATCCAGTTTTAGCATCCCTCTGATTCTTCAAATTGCTTCCCAATATTATGGGTTTCCATTGTGATAAAGCAAACAGTAGCATGAAATGTGTAATTTGAAATCGTAAAAGTAGTACCTCGAAATTAATTAGGTGCCGTACCTATAATTATTTTTTACGTTTAGTACTATTTGTCTGTTGTCATGTTCATAGAAAAATGAATGTACTAGGTAGAGTATAATGACTTCGTGATTACAAATACATTGCAAGGTGAGACTTGTGTCTCAAGATTAGGAAGAACCAAATGCTCTGAGAAATCACTTCTACAGATAATTGATGAGAATGGAAATAGCAGTCCTAGGTAGGTCAGGACAATCGATAAAATGTCAAGCCACATCCATTATAGTGAGTTCGACACTTCACTTTGTTGTCGCTTTGAAGTGGTTATAAATAATTCAAGATGTAGTCTGTGAAACCGACAGTGGACAGAAAGTATACGTTTAAGCGCACTAGTTAAATTATTGTTGAGCTGCTATTGCGTGTAGTTCATTTCACTGTAACGGGCATACAACCTGAATTATAATGGCACAGCTTCTACCACTACGGCTGAAAGTGAAGCTACTGGTGGTGATGATGATGATTAATAATAATAATAATAATAATAATAGTAATAAATTACGAATTTCTTATCTGAAGAGCTTATGCATAAATATTTATTAACTATCTCTATCTCAGGATTACTAGAAAAATGTTTTTTTTTAATTTCACTAAGTCCTTTATCTGCCTAAAATAGTCATTTATTCGAATAATTCAATGCTTAGGTAATTGCAGTTTACTGTATTCGCCGGTAAATAGCTGTAAAAAAGTTGTCTCCTCTGATCTTTCAATGCCAGCACGAATTAGGACTCTCTGAAGGTTTTCTCTGCAGATATTCCTATGTTAGTCCGATAGATGGCTCTGTGAAATCAAGGCAGGACATCTTTCCTTTAGAAGCTTCAGGAGGTTGCGAGAAAACATTTCTATATTCAAGTTTAGTATACATGATCGCAAGCAGAGGTGAGATTGTAATAGCTGCTCCATGGACAGGAATTGCAGCTTTGTTATTTCCAGATGATAAGACACTACACCAAACGTTTGGTTTACCTGTTCCAGTAACAGAAATTCCAGTTTCATATATTAAATGGAACAGTTCTGAAGTAGCTGATTTGCGAAAATCAGCCCTTATATTATTGATGAAGCTTCGATTATTCCTGCATGTGCCGCACCTCATTACCTCCATATCTTGCTTTGGTATTTTACAGATATCGCAATGTTTATGATATTATAGGTCAGTCTGTTATGGCTGGTTAGTATTCTCTATGCCAGACTTGACGTGTAGTTCGTCCCGATTAAACAAATGGCACCTCGTGTAACAGAGATTTTTCAAAGCATTTCATTCTGGCTTACCTTTTATTCGAGTTATCTCTGGTCGTCTGACAATAATAAGTTTGGAGAAAAGATGGAGACGTTGACCTGTGAGATGGCCTTCATCTCATACAAATGGCACTATAAAAGATTTAAACGTTATTTTAAATGGCTCTCTAAGTTTAGAGTCGTGAATATGACTATTTCAATCTCGACGTATTTATCCTGCCTGTCCTTTCTCGATTTGCCATAGTTATGCTAGTTTGTTTATTGAGAGATCCCTTTTTTAATGTATTATTTTTTGTAATTTTGCTTCAGACTTGTTTCATTGTCCTTCCTCTCTTTTCATGTCTGCTTATGTGTACTCGTCCCTGCAATAGAGCGAAAGGTGGCACCGATCTGATTATTTTGTGTGTGTGATGAGTCTGCTTGTTGTTTTGATTGGAGACCTTTTAATTTTCTGTATCATCGACATTCTGACACGAGCTTATGTTAAGCGTTGTGGTTTAACGCTGATACCGTACGATTCATGTTTGCCTAGGTGTGCGATGTGAGTACTTGTTATGCGGCGTGCGTGTTATTGACATTATGTGTTTAGACTGGGTGGGTCAGACCTACTTGCGGCGACCCAGGTTTCTGATCTGTGCACTCAGTTCAAGCTCATGAGCCGTTGACTGAATCATGTCATGCTGTTTTGTCATAACGTATCTGACTATTGTATTTTTATACCCTGTGCTTCGCATGTTTGGTCTCTGAGTGTGTATGGGTATGGAGTGGTTATCGGACCTTTGTTACGTTTCAGTATGTTATGGTTATTTACTTTTTGTCATTCTTATTTGATCTCGCAATTGCTTCCAGCTTCCTCAAACGATTAATATGTTTATTTCTGGATTTTGCTCCCATTTAACTTGATTTCTGGCTCATGTTTATTTGTTTCTCTAACTATTGCAACTCGTTTCTTACCCTCTTGTATTCCATATTTGTTTACTTCACCGTCAGTCTTGATTCACTGGCGTCTTTGATTTATGGGGATGTAATCTCTATGGGGATTGTCGGAAGCCATATTATTAAAAACATTGTCGTTTTCTGGGGAGCTGTTTGATTTTATTGTATTAAGGATATTACTTTCACCTCGAGACAGTGAATAGTCCCCTTTTAAGAAAAAATACTTTGGAACAGACACAAAGAAAACAGACTGATAAGTCAAGTGATTTTTACTGTGGTTGGAGTATCGTTAGACATTATGTATGTGACTATTTGGCTCCCTGTATCCCCATTAATTTGTTTTTATGCTAATCTTCAGACCATTTCCCTTTGCTTTTATGTTAATAAACTTCATTAATTTAAATTGACCTCTGCTCTACGTTATCGTCTCTATGTTTTCGGGACATGTCTTTTACACTCTGTTCATTAGTATAACAGGCCCGGATTCAGCTGCTGGCAATTCTTAGCCAGTTTCGACTGATCCGAAAAAGGTACGTAGTATAAGTATTAACAGTAAATTGCATTGATCTTCTACTGATGGAAATTATGAGTTGTGGAAAAGAAGTGGATGGTAAGATTGTCATATTTGGGGGAGATTGTAGGCAAGTTCTTCCTGAGGTATCCAAAGGTGGAAAAGTTCAGGTAATTGAGGCATGTATCCAGAATGCTCAAATATGGCCAAAATTTAAAGTATTGCACTTGAAAGCAAATATGCGTGCAAAAGCTTCCGAAGAGGAATTCTCGGCATGGCTACTACACTGAGGATATAATGAAATTAAAATTCAAAAACAAGATGTATTTCAATCCGGTGAAGTCTTGCATATGCAAACTGTGTGAAAAAACGTGTGATCGTTATCACATCGAACTGTGTGCAAAGCGAACAAAAACCATAAGTGAATACTCAAAACTAAATATTAATAGAAATAATATTTAAATCAATTCTTTTGTTGTACTCTTCACATTTGTGCGCACTTACAATAATAATAATAATAATAATAATAATAATGATAATAATAATAATAATTTTATTTATTATTTATTTATTTATTTATTTATTTATTTATTTATTTATTTATTTATTTATTTATTTATTTATAACTTATCTAAAAGACATTTGCAAATATGCAGTAGGATATTATACATTATCTTTGCAATTATTTACACCTGCAAAGCACTTGATGTGCTTATCTGCCGGTGTAGTTGTTTCACATTTGTATACATTGTTGCAATACTTACTGTTTACAACATTAATAAGGTATTTATATTTACATTAGCATTGTAATTTTGTCCTGTGGTGTGAGTTTTTCTTAATCCCTGAAAGTATCACTCAAAGTAGATAAGTCTTTGGTACATTTTTCATTCATGAACAAATATTTAAACTGTAATTTTATTATATATGATCCATAGTTTCACATGTTTGTTTAGTTGATATTTGGTTTTCAAGTGTGTCAATTCTGAGGGCAACTTGTTCAAAAGTTTAGGAACTACAACTTGCAGTGTTCTGGATCCATATTTGTTGTAGTACCTCATGACCTGAAAATAACTTATATGCCTCAGTTTTGTTCCATGTGTATGTTCATTAACAATTCTATATTGTGGCTTCCAGTAATTTTCTTTAATTATGTTGTACATATAAAGTTGTTTTACTCTCAAGAACCTTTCTTTCTGGTACATCCCTGTTAACATATCCTCACTTAAGCTAAATATTCCTCTGTTTTCATACCAAAAGAATGCTTTGACAATACGATTTTGTAACATTTGTACGATGTTTATGTTTGTAACAGAAGCTGATCCCCATACACTTACACCATATGATATAAGTGACTCAACAAGTGAATGATAAACCAATTTTAAGCTATCATGAGGTATTATATACTTAACCATTTGCATTTTGAACAAGCTTAGCCTCAGTCTTTCACACAACTTATTAATATGTTGCTTCCATGAAAAATATCTATTATTATACCTAAATATTTCATGTTATCAACTTCCTCTATTACATAGTCACAATTGCATGATTTTTGTTCACCATCGTGAATGCACTGAACTGAATGGCCTGTTATCTTAATGTTTTCTCTTTGCATTTTTGGGGTAGTGATGTACAAGCCTTTTGTTTTTGAAGTGTTAATTATTAGACCCTTATCATGGCACCATTCTTGAAAGTAGTTGTACTCCATTTGTAAATGCTTCTCTGCTACTTTTGGGTTTTTATGTACTGATACAATTAGTTTATCGTCTGCATACATGAAATATTTACATTTTTTAAAACATGAGCTTATATCATTGACAAAAATAATATACAAAATGGGTCCTAGGATACTTCCTTGTGGAACACCTCTTTTAATAGAAGTTATTTCTCCATATATATTATCAATTTTTACCCTATACGTTCGGTCAGTCAGATAACTTTCAAAAACTTTTAGTGGTGTTCCTCTTACCCCAATTTTGCTTAAGGCTGTAATAATTTTTTCATGGGAAATTGAATCAAACGCCTTTGAGAAATCAATAAACATAGCTAAAATGTGCATACCTTGATTTAGCTTCCCATTGATCAAATTGGAGAATTCCTCAAGAAGATTACTTGTACCCTTGTGTTTTTGATAAGCAAATTGATGTTCATCAATAATTTTAAATTTTTCTAAATATGAGATTAGGTGATCAGCAATGTATCTTTCAACTGCTTTACCTGTAGTTTGAAGAATAGATATCTGTCTATAGTTTTCATACTGTAAATGTGAACCTTGCTTGTAAATAGGTCTCACTATGGCAGTCTTCAGATCCTTTGGGAAAATAATAATAATAATAATAATAATAATAATAATAATAATAATAATAATAATAATAATAATAATAATAATAATAATAATAAATGACTTCATAAGTAAATATTCATTGGTAAGTCACGTTTTCAGCAACTGTATAGATTTTTAATTCTTCAGTTTACTATAACATGGTAACTGTAAATCCCTTCAGTGATGACTGTTACAGAATAAATGAAGACGTTCTTCACCTAATCCCAGGAAGTTTTAAGGAATACAATAGTGTAGATACTCTGTTGTATGATGATGATGATGATGATGATGATGCTGACACAGATTTCGTAAGCAGCATACCCGTAGAATACCTACAATGCATTATGCCATATAGAATGCCTTCACATGTATTAAAATTGGTGCAATTGTAATACTTATAAGAAATGCGCACATGGCCTTTAGTTTACTAAACAGAGCGCATACGATATAAAAAATGCAGGACAAAACTTTAAAATTAGAAGTCTTTACTGGCGCTTCCTAGAATCAGGTAATTTATCTACCTAGGGTTGATTAGGCGTCTACTTAACAGTAACCTACCTTTCAAATTTAAAAGGAGGCAGTTCCCTTTATGTTTACTTTCGCATTGAACATTAACAAAGTGCAGGGTCAAAGTTTTAACAAAACAGGTATTTAATAACCTAACCTAACCCCATGGCACTACAGCCCTTGAAGGGCCTTGGCCTACCAAGCGACCGCTGCTCAGCTCGAACGCCTGCAGACTACGGGGTGTCGTGTGGTCAGCACGCCGAATGCTCTCGCCCGTTGTTCTTGGCTTTCTAGACCGGGAGGTATTTAATACCTCGGTGAATTTTCAGTCATGGTCAAATATATGTGGCATTCAGTAGAGTTGAAGCTGCGAGGGATGCCAGAATTAATATTGTAAGTACACAATATCTGGATCAATTCCCCGAAATTGAAGGGTATTTCACGAAAAACATAGTCAATGAATACAATAATTTACACTAACTGTAGCCTACCTTATCAACATGATTAAAACATGACTGTTATAAGCATACAGAATAAGATTATGATATGGTAATTGCCAAGCTTCAAAAATTCCATGTGTATAGTCACAATAGAAGTGTAAGTTTAAAGGCAAATAGATGGTCTTCCGGAGTTCAGTATGTTTTCCTTTACTTTCGTCACGCTTTATTTATCCTCAGTTTCATTTTTAGTCTTTTTTCGTAGCTGTTGCCACTAGTTATATATATATATATGCTTACTTTATCGCCTTACTGAGTCAGAATAGCAGCACTTATAAATTATCTTGAATGACAGAGGATTGAAAATATCGAATTCTTGTCGTTAACTTAATAAATAAACTATGGATAACTGGACCATCGGAATTAACCAATGAAGATTAAAATCCTTGACACGGTCGGGAATCGAATCTGGGACCCCTTTGATCAAAGACCAGCATGCTAAATACACGAGGACGTCCTGTTCACTCCAGCACTTTTGGGTTCCATGAGAACAAGCTATTGGTTTCATGTGTCTCTGAGAAAGAAACAAAGTCGTATTGTTGATGTCGGCAATGCATCATAATGCTCCTAGCGATGACGCCTCACGGTATGCTAAACAGCAGAGATCAATACTTTCTACAGCATGATAAAATGTGGTGTTCATGTTGTAGAGGAACTTTCTGCATCACATGATGTTTCAAGAAACAGAAGGTGGTGGCTACTGACCTCTTTCTGTGCGTTGATGAATTTGATGGGCATTAATACTAGGATAATTTATGATTCCATTACTATCACCAGATATAATCATTACAACACCACCTCAAAATGCATGCGACACTTGCAAATGCTGGTACTTTGCACCACGTCCTTTATGTCTCCACAATCTGTCATCCTGTATCTGCCCTAAGTGATACCTGTGTTTCATCAGCAAACATGTCGTTACACCATTCATCCAGCCCTCAATTACGATGTTGGATGACCCATCTTCTCCTCTCAACTCGATGACGATTCTTTAGTGGAACACGTCGAATGGGTCGAAGTTACCTTAATTGAGGCACTGTACAACCGATTGGGTACAGTTTGTACAGATACCCCCAGGTAGTCGTCTCGTAATATTGTTGCTCACTTGAAGTCGGTTCTTCCGCACTGTTACGCGGATATATCTATTTTGACGTGGCGTTGTCACCCTCGCCCGACTTTCCTTTTGTCTGTCATTCTGTACGATGCGGGATACTGCCGTTTGTGTGTGTCACTCAGAATCAACGTCATATTTCTTTCACGGTCAAGCTGGGAAATACGCATTGCCCACGAAACGGTAACACTATCTGAAGCTCGCACTGCACTGTATACACCATTACCAGTTTTCACCTGAAATGGTCCAGTTTACCCCATGCTCAACATACAGCGTAGGCAGCAACATCTGCTGTATTGCAAATAAGCAATTGAATTACTTGTGTGTACACAATACTCTCTACATAACTTCCCTAATTTCACGATATTCCAACATTTTTGAGGTATATAAATGTATAGTTAAGTTATTCCACAGTATTGATTTAAATTTAGCTAGTGATTTCAGTGTTCAAAGTATTAGATATTAATAAGAAATATCATGGGTTGTATTACACCCCATAGAACATTGGTGTAACATTTCTAGGTTACACTATTCCCGAGTTAATGTGATCACGTATTTCTGCCTATGGATCAGTGGTAATAGTGTTGGTTTCTGTATTCTAGTATTATGAGTTCAAACTCCAAAAAAAATACCGGTAGTCAGATTTTCGAAGAGAAGGATGAAATCCATGCTGTAATATGATGGCTGTATAATAAATTATAAAGAGATCTTTAGCGACACATAAGCCGTTTTCTGGACACAATTAAAGCTCAGAAAGAGATAAACCAACATTAAGTGGAAAATTTGACTACATATATTTTTCATATAAATTGCTCCAATTGTGTAAAAATTTGTCATCAGTATAATTTGTTGTTATTATATGGTTTCCCTCTCTAAACAATTTCTTACCAGCCCTTTAAAATATTTCACGTCCATCAATCTTTTGTGTCAAATAATCGGTAAACTTGCTGGTACTTTTCCAGAACATGTACGACAGAAAAAAAAGGTTTTCTCTTTCTCAGGTCTTGCACCCATCCCAAAAATATATTTACAAAACAAAAAAATCAAATGGGAAACGGTTGTCGTGATCACCATTATCATCACTACACCTTGAATAGAGGATTTAAATGACATGATGAAAATATTCCTGTTTATGGTCGTGATTATAATGTTAAAAGAATAATATTTTACTCAAAATATAAATGACTGGAAGAATACATGGTGAGTACAAGAAACAAGTGACATGGGGAAGAGTATGTCCTGAGAGAATCCCACGTAAAATAGTGTTACGCGAAAGTCTTGGCAACCCCGAGCAGTTCTTATTTGTCAGTTGGTGAGGGGAACATCACCGGCTACTTAACTGGGATGGCAGTGAATTGGAAACGCGCAACTAGATATCATATAATTCAGCTGTCACTGACAGCTCAACATTGCATCAGAAATTATTCCCAACCACTAATATCCCCTATTATAACATTTATACCCCAGTATTCAATTCTATCAATGTATGCAATTGAAAATGTACAGCGAAATACACAATAGGCTTAATTATTTTGTTTTCGCTAAGGTCAAAGGTACAAGCAATGGAAGCTTAACCATATATTATGCAATACTCGTTATTGACAAGCTCAATAATTCGTCGGTGAGAAGTAAATTTTAGATGAACTACACATGATGATGGTGATGATGATGATGACGAGGAAACATACGGAATCACCGAGTAAGTTAGCTACACAGCTGTAATCTTACATTCAGGGGATAGTATGTTTGGTTTCCAACGTGAACGGTCCTGAAGTGGTTTTCCGTGGTTTTTCATTCTCACACTTATCAAATGCCGTAAGGCTGCAACCGCTACCTATTCAGCCTTAGCTGTTTCCTATCCTAACATTGCCAAGAAACCTATATGTGTTATACCGGCGTTAAACTGCTAGCAAAAGAAATAGACAGAATTATAAGTTATAGGAGTGTTCGCCCTTTCTAAATGTCTGAAATTTTAATATTGGAGTATATAATATGTTAAGGGATTATTCGTTGAAATAATTAAAATTGCAGAAATATAATAATGTTGATGTATGCTTTCATATTCGGCATTAATAGAAATATATTATCTTCCCAGCTATTAAGTTAAGGTCGCAACAGATTAGGAATATTTTTGCCTCCTCTGCTAAAGCTGTAGCATTGAATTCTAGAATTGGACCTGAATTTAGAGTGGTTAAAGCAAGTGTTAAACAGGAGGTTTCCTTCAGGACCCTTTAAAGGACAACTACAGCATCTCCTGAGCCAGCCAGAAGTTGATTATATATAAACTATGTAGACATGTATTAGTAGTTTTATCGTACTCTAATTTCAAAATATCAACCTCGGTTACTGTAATTTACTCACCTTAGCGGTAGTCCTAGAGTTATTGATGGGGTAGATACAGAGGTAAGTGCCGATTAGGGACCCGATTCTAAATTCTCGTCTCTGCGACTGACTACTGATCATGGATACTTGAAATAATGTTCCATAATCACTTATTCTTAGTAATGTATTATGAGACTAGCTAAACTTTGCTTTTAGAGTAAGTATTCGATACATAACATATATTATAAAATGAGAAACGAGAAATTAATAATTTAGAACCTGAATATTCCAGGTTTTGTAGCCATGCTTCTGAGATTTGTGAAATCGAAAGTTTCATCCCTGTTGTAACTTTCGTGATTTATGCTTGCAGTGCCTAAATATACTCAAAGCAGTACGTTTGCCCCTTTTGAATATCGAAGAAAATGGTCTGTCTTATAAGAAATAAACTATCCAGTGTTTTTCTGGTGAGAAAATAGGGAAAAACGGAATATCTTTGAAGGAAGTCTGACACGAATATCAGATAACTGACTCAACAGGTCTATTCTAAAACATCATTAACAACTTTTGTTA
This sequence comes from Anabrus simplex, assembly GCF_040414725.1. Lineage (NCBI taxonomy): Eukaryota > Metazoa > Arthropoda > Insecta > Orthoptera > Tettigoniidae > Anabrus > Anabrus simplex. The sequence continues at coordinate 1,302,171,568 of NC_090265.1, forward strand.
GTCTAAATGTTTAATCACTGTTATAATAAAAGTGAGATGATGATAGCAAATAGTGGCGATGGTGGTGGTGATTGCCCTCTTCAGAGGAAGTACTGCTAGATGTCCATCCAATCTTAAATACAATAATCAAAAGAAAGGGATGACAATATTGGCTAAAGAAAGGGAAAAGCCACAAAGAGCATGGAAATTAGTGGTTCCCTAGGACTCCCAAACCTAATACCATCGGGGTCGAAAGAGAACGCGAGATGACCAGTTGGAAAACGTGAAATTGAGGAGTTTAGCGTAAGTAAATAGAAACAATGTCGAACTCATCTAAAATCCCCGTTGTCATCGCTCCACCCTCTCAACTTGAAAAGCACTGGAGGGTCACCTATTAAGGCAGTCAGGGGATATCGTGATATATTTTAATTCTCCACCCACCGACATGGAAAGATCAAAATGAAATCGGAACCTTGAAATTTCAGTGTAATAATAATAATTTATAAGTCAAACTGTAATTTTCTATTTTGAAATAAAGTTTGGATAACGAAGATGAAACTGCCTGCTTGACGGGATGCTGACTGTGAAGATGTAGCTAACTTAATTTTGTTGAATCTTCTGCAGGACGGAAGTTCTAACCGTGATTATCTGGCAAGAGAGCCAAGGGAGGAGTGACGAATTGCAGACCAAGGCTGTGTCGCTGACAGAGAGTCTCATCGTGCCTTTAACGGCCAGACCAGCATTGTGCATGCACTAAGCCACAAGGTTTATAGGGCCGTTCACAACATTGTAGACACTTACAGATGAGTTTCATCGTCTACGCCCTGCTACTGTGACAGACTTATTCCAGCGAGTTACTTGTTTAAAACTAGATGACATGTAACAAGCACTGTTAGCGTCCCACAGTGATCTAGAATTCTCTTCACATTTTTAAGGGAAATTATCTCTTTTGTGCTCTCGTAATTTCAAACTTCATATAAATAAGTAAACTGAACTATTACATAATTCAGCAGTGACAAAGCGCTCACGGGGACTTCTGTACGCGTTTCGCCACAAGCCTGTACTTACAACTCATTGTGCCCCGAGTCTGAAAGCCAGTCCTCTCGCCACGACAATTAAGAAGGCAGTAAATGTTGAGACTGCGTGAATAATGGCATAAACACACTAAAGAGAATCTATTATTACTGTAATAATAATAATAATAATAATAATAATAATAATAATAATAATAATAATAATAATAATTTCGTGTGGCTATTTCTAGCCGAGTGCAGCCCTTGTAAGGCAGACCCTCCGATGAGGGTGGGCGGCATCTGCCATGTATAGGTAACTGCGTGTTATTGTGGTGGAGGATAGTGTTATGTGTGGTGTGTGAGTTGCAGGAATGTTGGGGACAGCACAAACACCCAGTCCCTGAGCCATTGGAATTAACCAATTAAGGTTAAAATCCCCGACCCGGCCGGGAATCGAACCCGGGACCCTCTGAACCGAAAGCCAGTACGATGACCATTCAGCCAACGAGTCGGACATAATAATAATAATAATAATAATAATAATAATAATAATAGTACAATTAATTAGGTCTCTTCCTAAGTTAATTTTTTTTGCTAGTGGTTTTACATCTCACCGACACAGATAGGTCTTATGGGCAACGTTGATATAGGAAAGGTCTAGGAGTTGGAAGAAAGTGGCCGTGTGTGTGAAAATGGGAAACCACGGAAAACGATCTTCAGGGCTGCCGACAGTGGGATTCGAACCCACAATCTCCCGGATGTAAGCTCAGAGTCGCGCGCCTCTAACCGCATGTCCAACTCGCCCGGTACGCTAAGTTCAAACTGCCGCCGTATCTCCGACTGTGGTGTTGCCTATTAAGAAGTGTTTGAACTATTTCACATCCAAGACGTTCTACTTGTTTGGACTAGACTTTTCTAGCAGCAATTTTCTAGAGCTACCTTGTGTTATGTTCTGTAACTAATTATCGAGGTTTGGAGGTTTAGAAACCTGATCACTCTTCAGTTGTTTATTATTTTGGAGATATTTCCACTGTTCCGAGGTTTATTAACCAGTTACAATCTGCCTTATCATTAAATTCCACGAATAAGAAAATACATTATATCATTGATCTAGAACTATCAGCCAGCCCTCTAAAAACACTGAGTTTTTTGAGCTAAGATGTTTCTCTGCATTGTATCTTTGAGTGTTCTACCTAACTGAGGAGGTCTCCCTTGGGAGATGCTGAGGTGGGGGCTGGTGTGAGAAGGTGGCATCACAAGGTATAAGCAGAATTTTCATCTTACTATGTGAACATTATCTACGTGTGAATGAAAGGATTCCCCCTTAGCATGTAACGGTCAGATCGAACTGCACTTACTTTAACTTTCATGTAGGACTTTCTCCTTTGACTTAAACTTAAAATGTAGGTTTTCTTGTCAGTCTTAGGACTAATAGAGATTTTGTAAAATGAAAGGTTGCATGAGTGTGTACCCTCATTTCCCATGTTGAAGTCTGTCTTTGGGTGACTAAGATTTCCAATTTTCTAAATACATCTACCTTCCTTTGGGACTTTAAATTTTGTTTTCCTTAGTTACCAAGTAGTATGGTTTATCCACTGTGTCATCGGGCCTTATGCCCTGTTAGGTGTTTCTTTAGTCTTAAACGTTGGAGTGCTTCAGTGTTTTCAGCCTCCATTATTATATTTTTTCTCGGACTTTCTGGTTAAACGTTGCTTGTTTTTCTTTCTGTTTTACGGCCATGTAGTATGGGCTTCGTCTCCTGTAACTTCGGGATCTTTCGATCCTTTTTTTTATATGTGGTGGAGTATATTACACAATGTATTGTTGTAACTATTTTCCTGTTACCTTCATGCCCTGAAAATGAAACAAATAAATTTTACTAAATAAAGTGAATATATAATTTGTCTTCAAATCCATATTAAGTAACAAATAGTACGGTAAACCTTTTATCATCATGCGCAGTGTGTCATGAAGTATTTCTTCATTTTTTCCTTTGTGATGTTTTGGCGCTGATACAATATTCTCTTGTAGTCTGAGAAGGAGCGTTCAACATCTCAGGAAGTCACCGGTGCATATTTTAAAATAAACAAGCCGGGTGATATATCTTCTAGGGACTCTTCTTGCTCGCCACTTATGATCTTACCAACAGAGAGCTTGAACAACCTACATTTCGTTTGAAGACTGCATGCAGTTTGTTCGAAACTTTGACCAATGAAATGTACCTAGCCATCCCCGATTCTGAGAGAAGATTAGGCTGCTGCATGCAGTTGAGGCACTCGGGAATACTGTATTTCGCAGAAAATGAGTTAGAAATTCCAATTTTAAAGGAATTTTAAAGCCAACATTTATCAGTTGAAATATATGCTATATGCGATGAAATTATCCAATTAGTTCACGAGGTATATAGTCTGAAAAACGAACTGATACAATTTTTAATTTTTTCAATAACTACGAGAATGTTACATTCTTCATGTAATATGTAAAATATATAATATTACCAAGAATATGTAAAAATATGTAAGATAAAACACAGTTATAAACATATCAGAACCACAATTCTCCGATTTTCTTCATTTTCAGTTTTCTACAACTAAAGGAATGTAATATGTATCTATATAGAGTCCGAGCCCTAATCATCACCGTAAATGTTTTTTTTTTTTTTTTTTTTTTTGCAAGTTGCTTTACGTCGCACCGACACAGATAGGTCTTATGGCGACGATGGGATAGGAAGGGGCTAGGAATAGGAACGAAGCGGCCGTGGCCTTAATTAAGGTACAGCCCCAGCATTTGCCTGGTGTGAAAATGGGAAACCACGGAAAACCATCTTCAGGGCTGCCGACAGTGGGGCTCGAACCCACTATCTCCCGATTACTGGATACTGACCGCACTTAACCGTAAATGTTGTAATGTACCTTGATGTTCGGAGCATGTTTGACATTTCAACTCTTTGTTGTGCCGCCTACTGTAGATGGGAGCATATTCAGAAAATTAACAGTGATTCTGGGACACAGTGTAGAGTCTTCGACCGAGCTGGATCTGTTGATCTGTAACTTAATGTAGTTGCAGCTATGATATGATCCAACCCGGAAGAAGAAGAATGTTGGTTGTCAGAATTCTCACTATAATTCTATCCTTCCAGGTTCTCTTATCTCTATAGAGGCAATTAATAGTGAGTGCTTCGACTTTATCCTCTCTTTTTCATCATCTCCACCAGAGTCTTTAATGAATGTATAACGTCCAGGTTAAAGCTCCTTTAATCTATACGTCAATCAGTCAGTTACTCAACCTCAACTCCACGTCAAGATGGATCAGAGTGCAATAACAGACGCCGGACTACCGGAATTTCACCCTGAAAGGGACAGTTACATTTGTGTTTCTCGCAACTAAGCACTCTCAAATGTTAATTGACTATATTGAATTCAATCATACAAGTCTGAGAATAGGAGGCACGAGATTAACGACATATAGTATGCAGCCGATGAATATATTCATACATTTCATTTAGATATGCAACCAAGTATCGTCCGCTCAAATAACATACTGGCTGTAACTTTAGTTCAGGACTGCTACTAACCACACGTCTCTGTCCATACCTAGCAGCTTTTAATTAACTTCACATACGGTATGTTACTTGTAAGTCTGGCCCCTTGGCCATACGGTCAGCATTGAGGTCTTCGGTTCAGGGGGTCACGGATTCAAATCCCGCACCGATCGGGTATTTTAGCCGTGTCTACTTAATTTCTCTGCCTCCTTTTCCCAACAAATTTCTCTCCACGTACACCTATCACACTACCAGTTACCAAGGAAAACCGGAATATTGAACACATCCCCTAACATAGAATATCTGCAAGAGTATCTGGCTGGAAAACAAGGCCTAGTCCACATATGTTGATACAGTTCGCAGCCGTAGGTTTTTGAAAGTGCGGAGGAAGACGGAGTAGAAGAACCCTTAACATTACTCCACAGAATATTATTTATATAAAAATTAAAACTGGACTTCAATAAAAAAATACTTCTCTCGACTTTTAGAAAAATTTTCCTTTAAAATATCCCTATGTATTATAATCGATGGCACACAATAGCAATATACACACTAGAAAATTCTCTTCATTACCTTGTGTTACATAGCTTCATTATCTGCGCGGGGTGCTACTTTCCGTTTTGCCATTTGTGACCGTTGTTTGCTGTAGTTCAGGTTACTTCTTCACTCATACTCATACTCATACGCTTGGATGGTTCTTGATGTTAGAATAAAATGTGTGTTCCCCTTGTCATCAGATACATGGTATACAACCTACTTGAGTTCGCTACAACGTGATTGTTGTTGATAGGTAGTTCCGAGGAGGTAATAGATTCACTACATTTATGCCCTGCAGAGTGTGTGAATCTATATTTATCATGAACTCTGGTTAGAGAGAGATTTAAATTGAAAACCTCTAACGTTCATACCCGTTTCACGTTGTTTCCGACCACTCTGTATACAGACACTACTGTATCATCGGATTTTTAACCCGTAATCAACCATTCTCAAGAAGATTATCCATATCTCCGTAACTCTTTCTCTTAGCACCTTCACCGTTTTATCAACCATAAGTTAAATTTCCATTGTACGTAAATGCTTAGAGAGGGTCATTTTGAAATCTCTGGTCATTTCGTTCCCTATCGTAGCCCAAGATTTAATTACAAATAAAAATACACATTTGCAACAGCCAGCGAAGTATCGTGGGTTAATGGATTAGAGAACTTGTTTTTGTTGCTAAAATTGTAACATCGCACTAACACATCGAATACATTGAAGAGTTTCGGCAACGCAACGATGGCAAAGGACTACGATTGGGAATGTAGCGGCCGTGGCCTTAATTAACGTACAGGTCTAGCATTTACCTGGTGTGAAAATGGGAAACCACCGAAAAACATCTTCAGGACTGCCGTCGATGGGATTCGAACCCACCACCTCCCGAATGAAAGTACACAGCTACGCGACCTTGACCGCACGGCCAACTCGCTCGGTGGTTATAGAACGTGAAACCACAATTGTGTTAATAATTCACATTCTATCACTTCTGGCATAAATCATTCCGTATTCACTTGCGGATATTTCTGTGCTCGACAATTAGGCTAACACGTATCTGCATTGCTTGCATTGTGAATATTGTGTACTGAAGTATCAATTCTGATGGTGAAAATCACCTAATGGCTATACAATCAACGAACAAGTACTGATTTCAACAACCTACATAGGTCCTAATGCAACATGATGATTCCATTAGATGGAGTATAGTAAATGATTAAGTACTGTATTTGAGCAGTATTCTGATATATTTTAAAAGCTGAATTTTAACTGAAGACATTAAAAGAATAATAAGATCATCTGAACATTCGCATGACAAGACTTGGAAGCTGAAATGTACACACTCTATCTCAGTGATCATCATCATCATTGTTACCGTGTTTTTGCGGTAGGTAGAGGTGAAAGAAGGTGCGGGCTTGAACGGGTCTCAAACTACGGAATCAAAGTTAATGTAAAATTTAACAAGGTTATATTTTCTTTTCAAAATTAAGAAATAACAAGTACGGCAGGTACAGAGTAGCAAGGCAACAAAAGGTGCAATTACAGAATTTTCAGTGTTTGGGCTTCGAGCCCCGAATTCACACTTCTAGGGCAATTAGCCCAACTTTACTCCAAAATAAGTTTTACCAGAGGGGCAGAAAACCCCATTCATGTTCAGGAGCACTTGCTCCAAATTACACAGAAAAGCCTCCCCGAGGCACACAACACTCAATTTTCAAGAAAGAGCCACTCGCTCTCAAACTTTAAGCCTCTCAAAGGCCACACCAAACTGCACCTTCAAGTTGTCCTCTCAGGACATAGACACAGGGGTAACATACCCCACCTACTGAGGTCTATTAAATGAAAAAGGTTAATTACATGACCTCTAAAATAACAATTTGAGAGGAGGCGATCTGCACTACTAATGTATTTGTTTCAAAACCTAATTTGGCTCTAGGCCACTGATGCAAGGGCTAATCCCATACTACAGAGGTGACTTTAGAAAAGAACAATTTACATTACATTAAGGAAGAATCGGTTGTGAGAAATAAGTTCACCTCAAAGCAATATGAGTGGGAGCTCGAGAGGGTTAAGCACTCTCTATCCCAATATGTAGCTTTAAAAGAGAATAGACGCTAAGAGTAGTTACATTTTAGGAAAAGGTTACATGGTGGAAACTCAAGAAAAGAAGATATTAAAAGGCCATTACCTGGTTATTGAGCTGCTGCCCGAAGAAAGAGGCGCTTCCCGCCCCCTGCTATGTACTTTACACACTAAAAGATGGAACAGAAGTGGCACCGAGAGCCTAAAATCAGCAGTTTATATACTCTCGCGGAAAGTTCGAGGCGTTTCAGGGAAGAAAACACCCGCCCACAATCACTTTATTGGTTAGGGATAAGCAGCATATTCAAGTTGGGGGAAGATACATCAGATTGGTCAGAAATTAATTAAAGAAATTCGGGATTGGCTAAATACAAAACAAGGGGAAAGAGAGGGGTATACAGCCAACTTAAACAATAACAGAAAGAAATTTAACAAGAAACAAACTTTTGAAATACAAATTTCTCCAAAAGCGGTTCTTTCACATCGCACTAGGGTGCACCATTGTAGTTTTTCAGTAGTGTCCTCTAGAAGAGAAAGTTCACACTTCTTACTACCGGTAAAACAAAAATACATCAAAAGTGACACAGTTCAAAAACTCCAAAATTTCCAAGTAGTGACATCTTCTGAGAAACTTGAAAATTAATACCGTCGATAAAGTTCAGACTTCCTCCATCAGAGGAGTTTCAACTGGCGCAAATTTTAAATTAGCGGCGTGGAGGTGTACCGCCCGGTACAATCATCATCATCATCATCATCATCATCATCATCTGTTTACCTCCAGGTTCGGTTTTTCCTTCGGACTTAGCAAGGGATCCCACCTCTACCGCCTCAAGGGCAGTGTCCTGGAGCTTCAGACTCTTGGTCGGAGGATACAACTGGGCAGTATGACCAGTACCTCACCCAGGCGGCCTCACCTGCTATGCTGAACAGGGGCCTTGTGGGGGATGGGAAGATTGGAAGGGATAGGCAAGGAAGAGGGAAGGAAGCGACCGTGGCCTTAAGTTAGGTACCATCCCGGCATTCGCCTGGAGGAGAAGTGGGAAACCACGGAAAACCACTTCCAGGATGCCTGAGGTGGGAATCGAACCCACCTCTACTCAGTTGACCTCCCGAGGCTGAGTGGACCCCGTTCCAGCCCTCGTACCACTTTTCAAATTTCGTGGCAGTGCCGGGAATCGAACCCGGGCCTCCGGGGATGGCAGCTAATCACGCTAACCACTACACCACAGAGGCGGACTATCTCAGTGATACCGATCAGAAATCAATCTTTCTCTGACTTTAATTCTAGTCTCTAAATACATACAAACCGCTTATCATAACGTGAATTACGATCTTCAAACATCGTTTAAGTGTAAGCCAATTTCATACACGTTCAAGGAGTGCAACAGTGTATCGGCCATGAGAACTTCATAATACGAAGCATAAGAAAATCGTTGGTATTCCTCATATAACAAGCGCCATATGGCGTAATATTACGATATAATGTTATACGGATGGCGTGGTGTTGCGCAGGATATTACTGTGTTCTTTTCAGTTTTAAAGTTCTTTATTTTCGAATAGTTACAAAGTATTGGTAGTTTGTGAATTCCAACGTGAAGAACAAAACAACCCGTTATTACCCCCGAAATACTGTTGCAAGGGTACATATACAGCCACGATTTCTCAAATAGTTATAAACAAAGATAAAGAAGCCAAGTTGTTATTACAATGAAGCTGAAGAGCAAATTCTTTTATCTCATTATTGTTACATGACGTAGTTCTTAAATGCCATGTTAGTCTATAGTAATATATTAAATTTAGTTTATATTCAGTGAGAGTGCGACACATTCACCTTTTTCTACATTCTTTATACACTGTTTCATAAGTTTCTTTCTGTATCAACAAGAATAAAGAAAACCTTTATCTAAGTACCGTACGCTTTATTACAGAATAATAAACCAAATCCAATTAATAAAATCTTTAAAAAATGTGTCGAATATTTTCGTTAATAAATATTATTCCATTCCCTAATTCCTCTTGCTATAAATTAACTTTTGCTCCGATTTAAACTCTTGAACTTTATCTTCATATTGTGACCTTTCTCGTTTTTAAAAGCTCCACTCAAGCTTTTTCGTCTACTAACGTCATTCCACGCCATTTCTCCACCAACAGCTTTGCGCATGTCACTTAGTGGAACAGTTCGTCTCCTTACTCCAAAGTCTTTCCAGCCCCAATTTCGCAACATTTTAGTAACACTAGTCTTTTGTCGAAAATTGCCCAGAGGAATCGTGCTGATTTTCTTTGGATCATTTCCAGTTCTCGTATCAAGTAATCTTGGTGGGTGTCTCATAAACTGGAACCACACTACTGTATGACTGGGGTCTTACTGAAGGCTTATACGTCTTCTCTTTGTATCCTTACCACAACCTCTAAATACTCTCATAATGGTGGTGGTGTTGATTATTGTTTTAAAGGGAAGTGCAACTAGGCAACCATGCTCTATAAAATGCTAATCAGAGAGAAAAATGGAAGGGATCCGACACTTCAGAAAATGTAATATCGGCCAAAGAAAGGCAAGAACCACGAAGGACGTAAAAGTGAAAGACTCCCAAAGCCTCGAGTGCTCTAATACCGTCGGGGTAGGAAAAGAACAAGAGTTGACCAAGGGAGGTCGGATAGGATAGATGAAACTGAGGACCCTGGCACAAGTAAGTGGAAGCAATGCCAGGACTCACCTGAGGACCCCGTGGCTGCCAACCCACGCTCAAAAGTTCAGAGCCCCAGGAGCCCCTTTTAGTCGCCGCTTACGACGGGCAGAGGATACCGTGGGTGTTATTCTACCACCCCCACCCACAGGAGGGTAAATACTCTCATAATTATAGTGTTGTTGTGTTTGAGTCATCAGTCCATAGACTGGTTTGATGCAACTCTCCATGTCACCCTATCCTGTGCTAACCTTTTCATTTCTACGTAACTATTGCATCCTGCATCTGCTCTAATCTGCTTGTCATATTCATACCTTGGTCTACCCCTACCGTTCTTACCACCTACACTTCCTTCAAAAACAAACTGAACAAGTCCTGGGTGTCTTAAGAAGTGTCCTATCATTCTATCTCTTCTTCTCTTCAAATTTAGCCAAATCGATCTCCTCTCACCAATTCGATTCAGTATCTCTTCATTCGTGATTCGATCTATCCATCTCACCTTCAGCATTCTTCTGTAACACCACATTTCAAAAGCTTCTATTCTCTTTCTTTCTGAGCTAGTTATCGTCCATGTTTCACTTCCATACAATGCCACGCTCCACACGAAAGTCTTCAAAAACATCTTTCTAATTCCGATATCAATGTTTGAAGTGAGAAAATTTATTTTCTTAAGAAAGCTCTTCTTTGCTTGTGCTAGTCTGCATTTTATGTCCTCCTTACTTCTGCCATCGTTAGTTATTTTACTACCCAAGTAACAATATTCATCTACTTCCTTTAAGACTTCATTTCCTAATCTAATATTTCCTGCATCACCTGCCTTCGTTCGACTGCACTCCATTACTTTTGTTTTGGACTTATTTATTTTCATCTTGTACTCCTTACCCAAGACTTCATCCATACCATTCAGCAACTTCTCGAGATCTTCTGCAGTCTCAGATAAAATAACAATATCATCGGCAAATCTCAAGGTTTTGATTTCCTCTCCTTTCTGGATTGCTGCTTCTTTTTCAAAGCCCTCGATTCTTATCACTGCAGACTGATTTTTATACAGATTGTAGATAATTCTTCGTTCTCGGTATCTGATCCCTAACATCTTCAGAATCATAAATAGCTTGGTCCAATCAACATTATCAAATGCCTTTTCTAGATCTACGAATGCCATGCACGTGGGCTTGTCCTTCTTGATTCGATCCTCTAAGATCAAACGTAAAGTCAGGATTGCTTCACGTGTTCCTACATTTCTTCTGAAGCCAAACTGATCTTCTCCCAACTCAGCCTCAACTTGTTTTTCCATTCTTCTGTAAATAATACGTGTTAAAATTTTGCAGGCATGAGATACTAAACTAATAGTGCGGTAGTTTTCACACCTGTCAGCACCGGCTTTCTTGGGAATAGGTATAACAACATTCTTCCGAAAATCGGATGGGACTTATCCTGTCTCATACATCTTGCACACTAAATGAAATAACCTTGCCATGCTGGTTTTTCCTAAGGCAGTCAGTAATTCAGAGGGAATGTCATCAATTCCAGGTGCCTTGTTCCTATTGAGGTCACTCACAGCTCAGTCAAACTCTGACCTCAAAATTGGGTCTCCCATTTCATCAGCATCAACAGCATCTTCATGTTCCAGAACCAAATTACCTACATCTTTACCTTGATACAACTGTTGGATATGCTCCTGCCATCTTTCTGCTTTGTCTTCTTTCCCTAGAAGTGGCTTTCCATCTGAGCTCTTAAAATTCATACACCTAGATTTCCTTTCTCCAAAGGTTTCCTTGATTTTCCTGTATGCAGTATCTACCTTTCCCAGGACCATACAGCCTTCGACATCCTTGCACTTCTCCTCCAGCCATTATTCCTTAGCTACCTTGCACTTTCTATCCACTTGATTCTTTAATCGCCTGTATTCTTTTCTGCCCTCTTCATTTCTAGCATTCTTGTATTTTCGTCGTTCATCAATCAGGTCTAGTATCTCCTGAGTTATCCACGGATTCTTAGTTGATCTTTTCTTCCTTCCTAACATTTCTTCAGCAGCCCTACTGACTTCATTTTTCATGACTCTCCACTCATCCTCTATAGTGTTTCCTTCAGCCTTTTCATTTAGTCCTTGTGCAACATGTTCCTTGAAACAATCCCTCACACTCTTTTCTTTCAACTTGTCTAGATCCCATCTTTTTGCATTCTTTTGTTTCTTCAATTTCTTCAACTTCAGATGGCATTTCATGACCAACAAGTTGTGGTCAGAGTCCACGTCTGCTCCTGCGAAAGTTTTGCAATCCAACACCTGGTTTCTGAATCTCTGCCTAATCATAATGAAGTCTATTTGATACCTTCCAGTGTCTCCAGGTCTCGTCCACGTATACAGCCGTCGTTTGTGGTGTTTGAACCAAGTATTGGCAAGGACTAATTATGATCAGTGCAGAATTCAACCAGCCGACTTCCTCTTTCGTTCCTTTGTCCAATCATAGTAAGAGATCAGTAACCTTTATTTAACATCTCGTTAATGTGATTACTCCAATGAATACCATCCCTTATTTTTAATATCCAACTACCACACTGATCTCTATCAACGTTCGGCTCCATGCCTAAATGGTTAGCGTGCGGGGCTTTGGTCATGGGGTCCGGGGTTCGATTCCCGACAAGGTCTGAACTGTTAACCATCATTGGTTAATTCCGCTGGAACGGGGGATAAGTGTATGTGTCGTCTTCATCATCATGAGATGAAAATATTGGAATACAGAATAGGTTTGTTCACTTTTACTCGACCGTATGCCAACAGTAGTATGTTTAAATACGACAATCAACAACAATAAAATATCGTATAGTTTCTTGAACTCTTCAAAATAATTAGAAAGCTGTAACTTTTTATTCACTGGTATTTTTAAAACCAGTGTTAAGTGAGTTAGAAAATTTACAGGCTCAGGCAGCCGACCCCAAGTGTTTATATCTGACAATTAAAAAAAATACAGTGTGTTGTATTATCATGATTGTGAAATAAATTCTCCTTTTATATTTATCCGAAGTCTTAAGTAACCACTCAGTGGGTGTAACTTTGCGACTGCACCAAACATGCAAATGTAATGATTAACAGTTGTGTCACAATGGGGTAACATTGTGACAAGTTCTTCTTGAAATATTGAGTGATTAAATACAAATATACGTTTCAAAATTGTTGCAAAACATGAATAAATGATGGACAAATACGATAATATAGGAAAACCTTAGTACATAATGATATTTTTCCGATTATACTACTACCTACCGGGCGAGTTGTCCGTGCGCGTAGAGGCGCGCGGCTGTGAGCCCGCATCCGGGAGATAGGGGGTTCAAATCCCACTGTCGGAAGACCTGAAGATGGTTTCCCGTGGTTTCCTATTTTCAAACCAGGCAAATGCTGGGGCTGTACCTTAATTAAGGCGACGGCCGCTTCCTTCCAACTTCTATCCCTTTCCTATGCCATCGTCGCCATGAGACCTATCTGTGTCGGTGCGACGTAAAGCCACTAGCAAAAAACCGATTATACTAAAAGACTGTTACAAAGTAACCCCAGTGTATGGTATTTCAAGAAATGATCACCTCTGTTACAGGTGCTACGGATCGTAAAGTGCTAGGTAATGTATCCGAAATACGGAGCCTATCACCTAGGTACGAATGTAAAATCTGACGAGGGTACAAGTCCGTATAATAAGCTGTATTTATAAGTTTTCTCCCCATAAAACTACAGATGTTTACCAAAAAAATATTATTTCCTACTTACCCGAACCGAAAGTGGAAACAAAATAAACTGACTAACGTAACCTACTGCAGGAAACCTACCAGCACCAACATAACTCCTCAATGGAATCAAAATAGGCCGTGTTAGGTCGTGTTCAGGACATTGGCACAAACCGAAGAGATGTTAAGTACAGAACGAAAATGGCCAATCAGACACCTCTGGGAACACTGAATATTTTCATGACCGCATTGACTTTCAATGTGTTAGGTTGTGGGTCGGATCCCACTGGTGTCTGGTTGACCTTTTTGTTCTGTACTTAACATCTCTGCGATATGTACTATATGTAATGAACACGAACTAATACGTTAAAAGTCTTTTTCGAATACAATGTGATGGTGAAAATTCAATATTCATTTTCTTCTTCTTCCTCTTCTTCTTCTATTACTACTACTACTACTACTACTATTACTATTACTACTACTACTATTACTATTACTACTACTACTACTACTACTACTACTACTACTACTACAACCGCTTATCCCCACACCTGTGGGGTCGTGGGTGTGAACTGCGCCGCACATGTGGATTTGGTCCTGTTTTATGGCCGGATGCACTTCCTGACACCAACCATTTTTTGGAGGGATGTAATGACTATTGCGTTTTTCTGTGGTGGTTGTCTGAATATGAAGAGGAGAGTGTTGGGACAAGCAAAAATACCCAGTCCCCGAACCAGAAGAATTAATCACGTGCAATTAAAATCCTAGACCCGACCGTGAATATTACCCGAGAGTAGGACGACAATTCAATATTCATTACTCAATGTAAATTTAAATAATACGTATATCACCAAACAAAAAAATAACACAGTTTGACTATGAAATTTCTACTATATCATAACGAAAATACAGAGCGATCGTTTCGAGCGCATTAACGCATATTATTTTATCAACACTGTTCATATGCATAAGTTTACGGATAATCATAATCATAACATTTAGTATTACTGACCGACGATGTACCAAGGTTATGTCCAAGAGTTTTTGAGTTGGATCCTGGGCTATAATTCAAATTTAAGGCAGGTTGTGAAGATCTGGCGCAAATTGAACTACACAACATACTTTGCATTCATTCTTCCCCTGTTCTTGGGCTAGAGAATCTAGTTGATGCTGTCGTTTGTTCCCAGCATGTTTCTCGCAAATAGAAAGCGCTAATATATGTGTTTCATTTTCTCTTCAATAAAGCCGGCAGAATTTGCAGTCCGGAGTCTTATAGAAGAGTATGTTCTTTCTCACCCTGTCCACTGTTCCGCTCTTTATTTTATTTATCGTATGGCTTTTAGTGCCGGGAATGTCCGAGGACATGTATGGCTCGCCTGAAGCAGGTCTTTCTACTTGACGCAAATGGATGGTCTGCGTGTCTGGATGTGAAATGATGATAATAAGACTGAGAGGGGGTGAAGCCCGATGTCCGCACATAACCTACTTTTGTCGAATAACATCAAGGAGTCTGCCCAAGGCTTAACATCTTTATCCAACGGTACCATATGCCCTAACTCCGTAAGTACATTTAGGGGAGTTTTGTGATCGAATCCAGGTCTTCGGCACATAATCTGGTGACTAGAAACTGTATACCACCAAGTCTTCTTCCCTACCGGTCAGCAATCTGGTGGTGAATTTTTTTTTCAATTTGCGGGACTTGAACCAGATAACCATGGTGTCATGCCATGAAAACCATCTTCAGGATTGTCAACAATGGGTTACGAAGTGATAAAAGGAAAAAAAAAACGTTGCTGATGATATAGCTGTTATTGAGGATATGGAAGAGAGAGATTACAAAATGCGTTACTAAGAATGAACAATATCTTGAGAGAGAAGTACCGTATAACATGAAAATGAATACAAACAAGACCGGAATTATCGTATACAACCGCCAAGATATTGCCAGTCGGCATTGGAAATTAATGATAAATCGCTGAGACAAGCTTTCGCTACTTAGGAAGTAAACTCACTTCAGATAGCAAAACTTCAGCTGACATAACTTAGAGAGCAGAATTACACAGGCAAAGGTAGCCTATTACAACAAAAGTGTGCTACTTACATTAAAGAATCTAAATATAGAGATCTAAAATAGATTTATTAACAGATATGTATGGAGTATGGCTTTCTTTAGCATGGAAATGTGGACTAATGGTGCATGCGATAAGAGACGTCTGGAGGCATTTGAGAAGTAGTGCTGGAGGAGGATGGAAAATATCTCGTGGACAGCGAAGAACTTTTAGAAGAATAGGTGAAAAAATCGATACTACCAACAGTAACGAAAAGAAGATACCATATTTTGTTACTGGGTTAACGCCGCACCAACACGTCTAAGGTTTTCGGCAACGGAAGGATGGGAAAGGGACAGAATAGGGATCGTAGCAGCCGTGGCCTTAATGGGAAAGCACGGAAAGCATCTTCAGCACTGCAGGTGGTGGAATTCGAGCCCACCGTTTCCCGAATGCAATTCACGGCTACGTGACTCCAACCGCACGGCCAACCCGTTCGGTAAGAGAGTCCAATTAAATGGTCAACTCTACAGGCACAATAGTTTTATAACTAACTAGCGAATGTACCCGTGCTTCGCTACGGTATTCTGCATTGTATTCGAATATCGAAGTAAATAGTGTACATGCAGTAAATAAGAATGTTTTAAAATTGCATGTCTCTTAGCGTTATCCGAGAAAGAGCATGGGGAGGTCCCCGTACGATGTTTCCAATGTAAAGTGTTTGTTATGGATTTGTGATATAACGGCAGGCTCACTTGCCTACTGCCATTCACAATTGAGTTGGGAAGTTTACATTAAAATTGCAGGCCCCATTGCCTACTACGCGGACAGAATCGATTTGGGGAGTTTTCGTTAAAATGGCAGCCCCCCTTTCCTACTTCCAGACAGATTACAGTTGAGGAGTTTTTATTATAATGGCAGGCAATTACCCTACTCTCAGTCGAAATTGAGTTATGCAGTTATCATTATAATGCCAGGCCCATTTTCCTACCTCCAGCCAGCTTACTGCCAGTCACACCAAGTTGGTGAGTTTCCATCAAAATAGCAGGCCACTATGCCTAATGCCAGTCACATTTTAGATGAGGACATTTCTTTATAATGGCGGGCACCCTTGCCTACTGCCAAACACAATCGGGTAGGGGAATTTTGAACAAAACTGCATGCTCACTTGCCTTCTGCAAGTCAAATCGAGAAGTAAACTATTCATTACAATTGCAGGCCTTCCTTACTAATGACAGTTACATAGGAGTTGGAGAAGGAACCCTTTCATACTGCCAGTCAAAGTCGGTGTGGGGAGTACTGATTACAACAGCAGACCCACCCTTTCTCGATCGCTACAAATCGACATCAGTGAATATATATAGATCGACATACGGAAGTATATGCGTGTTTACAATATTGAAGACCTTCATTTACGGATTAACTGCTACTAAACGTATGTCATATCGAAAAAGGATTATACCATAAGACACGCCGGATTTAATGGCCTAAATGGCTGGTCCTATGATATGTCATCTATTATTGGGTCAGATTGAGTTAGAAACGTGGAACAGGGTAACGTTTTTGTAAGATTATCTCACATTGCATTACTTTTCGGATAATTATGTGACAGCTACATACATAGCATTTGGCTCACATATGGCTACTGGGTGGGCCAATTTTCGTGAAGAGTTTGATGATTCTGTATTTCATATAAGTAATCGAAAGTATGAATTATGCATGTGAAAATTCCAAATTTACTTAACATCGATTAACAGAGAAAAATCAAATACAAAAGGGATACATATACGATAAAAAGTCATAAGACCAAATTGAACGGAGATTGTGCAATCCGTTATGTGATAGGACTTCCCGAAGGTCTGCACCATCATTAAAATTGCCTCCATATTTCTATATTCTTCGGGGATAAAAAGGGAAAAATTTAAAGATCTTGGAAGTTTTCCGTCCGTTACGGGCTGAAACGTATAATTTTGTCAAATTTCCATTTTCTTTTTCGTCTGGCAGATTACGCCGCAATCTGGATTTTGGGCTTTCAGGAAACTAAACCAAAAAAATATGCAGTTGGCCATTGTTACCCCTTAAACGGGTAGCTATACGAAAATTTCGCCAAAATAGTCAGTGTAGAGGCACACAGTCGTTACGATTTGATTTATATAGATAAGGAATCTGCTCCATGTAAAACACCTTTTGGGCTATGTCCGCTGGACTTAACCTGCAAAACTGACCATTCATGATATCTCCCTTA
The DNA here is from genome assembly GCF_040414725.1 of Anabrus simplex. NCBI lineage: Eukaryota > Metazoa > Arthropoda > Insecta > Orthoptera > Tettigoniidae > Anabrus > Anabrus simplex. The sequence goes on from NC_090265.1 coordinate 1,302,189,405, forward strand.
TTAATCCTCCTGACGAAAAAATGCATATAAAAAAAGTTTAGAGGTGGAATTCCATCACGTTTGGTCTATTTCCAGTCAGGTTGGTCTTGTTCTGTATATATTGTGGAAGAGTAAAATCACCATTTCGGTTCCCTATAAACCGCCAATCCATTCCGGAACATGAAATGTTATTTACGTTTAAAACCTACCTTTGGACAGGTAGATGCTAAATATAAATTTTGGTTGGAATGTCTTCAGTAGTTTTCAAGTTGTAAGGAATACGCTTTACACGCACCCGCTCGTGAGTTAAGTCCGATGGGACTTGTACCGAAAAACGGTCCGTTAATGATATCTCCCTTATTAATCCTGGTATCGAAATGATGCACATGAGAAAAAAAAAAGTTTAGAAATTAATTTCTTCCAAGGCAGGTAGATTTAAATTAACGTTGGTTGTGTATGTTTTGTGGAAGTGCAAAATCACTGTTTCGGCTTCGTATAAACCCCCAGTCAGTTCAGGGATTGAGAAACAATATTTGCCCTAAAACCTATCAAGGACAGGTGTATTCTAAATATGAGTCTTGGTGGAAATACATCCAGTAGTTTGTAGCACTCGCGTACATACGGCGTAATGTTTGTTTGTTTGTCCAACCCTTGTCCCGTTTCCCTACGGGGTCGGGTATGAGGTGAGATGAATATGTCGTGGCGGTTTTTTATGACCGGATGCCCTTCCTGACGTCAACCTCATCAGAGGAGTTAATGAGAGATGAAATGAATGACGTGATATATGATAGTAGGGAGAGGGTGAAACCCGGTGCCGGCACATAGCCTACTCCTGTCGAATAGCACCAAGGGGTCTGCTCAAGGCTTAACGTCTCCATCCGACGGACGAATCACCATCAACAGCGTCATATGCCCTCACTCCATATGAGCACTGCGGAGAGGTTTGGAATTTAATCCAGGCTTTTGGCACGCAATCTAGTGATTAGAAATTGTATACCACCACCTCCCCTACCCTGCCGGCCAACATTCTGATGGTGAAAATTTTTTCGACCAACGGGACTCGAACCGGCTAACCTCGGTGTTAGACCGTTTTTAGACTTCAGCGCCTTAACGATCATGGCCACCAGGCGGGCTGTACATACGGCGTAATGAAGGAAGAAAATAATACAGTTAAGAAAGTTGAAAGTAATAGAAAATGAATGATAATTGAGGACAGCCGGATAACGACAAATATGTAAATGCCAAGTGAATGTATTGGAAAATCAAATGCTCCTCAATAAATTATGCTAGTGTGAGTTATGGATATAATAAAGCGGTAACAGAGGAGAAATTTAGGTCCAGTGATTCCTAGGTAAACAAATAATAAGAAGATGACTAATGGTGTTATTACTTAATCTATTCGAAGGCGGTTATAACATCCAACGATATTCCGCCAATATCCCGCAGATAGGCCGATTGACGCCTCTCTTGCCTTCTACCCAAGGAACAACCACGAATTTAAAAGCATGATGAGGAAAATGGCAATACGTTACATCCCTGCTGGCATGCAGTCAGAGACGTTGCCGTGGTAACCTGTAGGTTCGTTGTCGGTCTGTCGGTCACTCAATGCAGAGCATAATACCAGCGGAAAATTGTAAATTTCTCCGTCATGTGAAGAGTAAGGTAAATTATGAACATAATGAAAGTTGTTTATAATGAAGAGACGTTTCACGTACGGTAAACGAAGTTTACAGAAAATCAATAGTATAAGAGAAAATGGAGGAAAACCGTTCTGGTTTTCCTATAAACCCCCGTCTATTCAAAGATTTTAAGATGATATGCATATTAAAACCTTCTCCGGTATGAGTATACTCTAAATATGAAGTTTGGTTGAGATCTATCCAGCCGTTTTGACGTGATGGTGGAAAAACCATTCTGGTTTTCCTATAAACCCCCGTGTATTCCAAGATTTTAAGATGATATGCATATCGAAACCTTCCCAGGGATGAGGATACTCTAAATATGAAGTTTGGTTGAGATCTATCCAGCCGTTTCGACGTGATGGTGGGAAAACCATTCTGGTTTTCCTATAAACCCCCCGTGTATTCAAATATTTTAAAATGATATGCATATGTAAACCTTTCCCGGGATGAGGATACTCTAAATATGACGTTTGGTTGAGATCTATCCAGCTGTTTCAACGTGATGGTGGAACAGACAAACAGACAAACAGACAGACAAACAGACAAACAAACAGACACGAAACGTAAAAACCACCGATTCGGTCTTGAGTTGACCTAAAACGGATAAATATCTGAAAAATTGGCAAAACAAAAGAAATTACAGACAGCGGACCCCCTACAATTTTATTTATATAGATACTAGCAAATGTACCCGTGCTTCGCTACGGTATTCTACATTGTATTCGAATATCGAAGTAAATACTGTACATGCACTAAATAAGATTGTTTTAAAATTGCATGTCTCTTAGCGTTATCCGAGAAATAGCATGGGGAGGTCCCCATACGTTGTTTCCAATGTAAAGTGTTTGTTATGTATTTCTGATGGTAACGGCAGGCTCACTTGCCTACTGCCATTCACAATCGAGTTGGGAAGTTTACATTATATTTGCAGTCCCCATTGCCTACTGCGCGGTCATAATCGATTTGGGGAGTTTTCGTTACAATGGCAACCCCCTTTCCTACTTCCAGACAGATAACAGTTGAGGGGTTTCTATTATAATGGTAGGCAACTACCTTACTCTCAGTCGAAATTGAGTTGTGCGGTTATCATTATAATGTCAGGCTCCTTTTCCTACTGCCAGCCAGCTTACTGCCAGTCACACCAAGTTGGTGAGTTTCCATCAAAATATAAAGCCACTATGCAGTCACATTTTAGATGGGCTCATTTGTTCATAATGGAGGGCACCCTGGCCTACAGCCAAACAATCGGTTAGGGGAGTTTTAAATAAAACTGCTTGCTCCCTTGCCTTCTGCAAGTCAAATCGAGAAGTGAACTATTCATTACAATGGTAGGCCTTCCTTACTAATGCCATTTACACAGGAGTTCGAGAAGGGCCCCATTCCTACTGCCAGTCGAAGTCGGTGTGTGGAGTACTGATTAAAATATCAGACACACCCTTTCTCGATCGCTACAAATCGACATCAGTGAATATATACTGTATAGATCGACATACGAAAATATATGCGCGTTTACAATATTGCAGACCTTCATTTACATATTAACTGCTGCTAAACGTACGTCATATCGACAAAGGATTGTACCATAAGACGCCGGTTTAGTGGCCTAAATGGCCGGTCCTATGATATCTCTTCTTGGGTCAGATTGAGTTAGAAACGTTGAACAGGGTAAAGTGTTTGTAAGATTATCTCACATTGAATTACTTTTCGGATAATTATGTAGCAGATACATACATAGCATTTGGCTCACATGTGGCTACTGGGTTGGCCAATTTTCGTGAAGAGTTTGATGATTCTATATTTCCTATAAGTGATTGAAAGTATGAATTATGCATGTGAAAATTCCAAATTTACTTAACATCGATTAACAGAGAAAAATCAAATATAAAAGGGATACATATACGACAAAAAGTCATAAGACCAAATTGAACGGAGATTGTGCAATCCGTTATGTGATAGGACTTCCCGAAGGTCTGCACCATCATTAAAATTGCCTCCATATTTCTATATTCTTCGGGGATAAAAAGGGAAAAATTTAAAGATCTTGGAAGTTTTCCGTCCGTTACGGGCTAAAACGAATAATTTTGTCAAATTCCCATTTTCTTTTTCGTCTGGCAGATTACGCCGCAATCTGGATTTTGGACGAGGAGGGTAAAAATTAGGACTTTCAGGAAACTAAACCAAAAAAATATGCAGTTGGCCATTGTTACCCCTTAAACGGGTAGCTGTACGAAAATTTCGCCAAAATAGTCAATGTACAGGCACACAGTCGTGACGATCTTATTTATATAGATAGATAAGGAATCAGCTCCACGTACAACACCGTTTGGGCTATGTCCGCTGGACTTAACCTGCAAAACTGACCATTCATGATATCTCCCTTATTAATCCTCCTGACGAAAAATGCGCATGAAACAAAGTTTTAGAGATGGAATTCCATCACGTTTGGTCGATTTCCAGTCAGGTTGGTCTTGTTCTGTATATATTGTGGAAGAATCACTATTTCGGTTCCCTATAAACCACCAGTCCATTCCGAGAACATGAAATGTTGTAGACCGTTAAAACATACCTTTGGACAGGTGGATGCTAAATATAAAGTTTGGTTCGAATATCTTCAGTAGTTTTCAAGTTGTAAGGAATACGCTTTACACGCGGCCGCTCTTGAGTTAAGTCCGTTGGGACTTGTACCGAAAAAAGGTCCGTTAATGATATCTCCCGTTTTAATCCTCGTATCGAAATGATGCACATGAGAAAAAAGTTTAGGAATTAATTTCCTTTAAGGCAGGTAGATTTCCATTAAGTTTGGTTGTGTATATTTTGTGGGAGTGCAAAATCAAGGTTTCGGTTTCGTATAAACCCCCAGTCAGATCAGGGATTTAGAAAAAATATTTGCCCTAAAACCTACCCAAGCACAGGTGGATTTTAACTATGAAGTTTGGTGGAAATAATTCCAGTAGATTCTAGCACTCGCGTACATACGGAGTAATTAAGGAAGAAAACAATACAGTTGAGAAAGTTGAAATTAATAGAAAATGGATTATCACTGAGGACAGCCGGATAACGACAAATATGTAAATGCCAAGTGAATGTATTGGAAAATCAAATGCCCCTCAATAAATTATGCTGGTGTGAGTTATGGATATAATAAAGCGGTAACAGAGGAGAAATTTAGGCGCAGTGATTCTTAGGTAAACAGATAAGAAGATGACTAATGGTGTTATTACTTAATCTATTCGAGGGCGGTTATAACCTTCAATGATATTCCGCCAATATCCAGCAGATAGGCTGATTGACGCCTCTTTTGCCTTCTATCCAAGGAACAACCACGAATTTAAAAGCATTATGAGGAAAATGGCAATACGTTACTTCCCTGCTGGCAAGCAGTCAGAGACGTTGCCATGGTAGCCTGTAGGTTCGTTGTCCGTCTGTCGGTCACTCAATGCAGAGCATGATACCCGGATAAAATAGTAAATTTCTCCTTCATGTGAAGAGAAAGGTAAATTATGAACATAACGAAAGTTGTTCATAATGAAGAGACGTTTCACGTACGGTCCACGGAGTTTACAGAAAATAAATAGTATAAGAGAAAATGGAGGAAAACCGTTCTGGCTTTCCTATAAACCCCTCTCTATTCAAAGATTTTAAAATGATATGCATATCGAAACCTTCCCCGGGATGAGTTTACTCTAAATATGAAGTTTGGTTGAGATCTATCGAGCCGTTTTTACGTGATGGTGGAATAGACAAACAGACAAACAGCCAGATAAACAGACAAACAAACAGACACGAACAGTAAAAACCACCGATTCTCTCTTTAGTTGACCCAAAACGGATAAATATCTGAAAAATTTGCAAAACAAACGAAATTACAGACAGTGGACCCCCTACAACTTTATTTATATAGATAGATGCAATGGAAGGAATGATTCAAGCGAAGGTAAAAGGAGAAAGACCTAGACTAAAAGAAGACGTAGACAAATCGGAGAAAATCTAGGAGCGGGCTCATACCACGAAATGAAGAGACTAACAGAGAACAGTGCAGGAGAAGAATTGCTGCCAAACCTACGGACTGAGAATTAAGTTTTTTTATAATTGGCTTTACGTTGCACCGACACAGATAGGTCTTATGGCGACGATGTGATAGGAAAGGCCTAAGAGTGGGAAGGAAGCGGCCGTGGCCTTAATTAAGGTACCGCCCCAGCATTTGCCAGGTGTGAAAATGGGAAACCACGGAAAACCATTTTCAGTGCTGCCGACAGTGGGGTTCGAACCCACTATCTCCCGGATGCAAGCTCACAGCTGCGCGGCCCCAACCGCACGGCTATCTCGCCCGGTAAGAAGAATATTGAAATTGTGATGATGGTGACAAAAGATCATTTCACTGTGTTCCAAAACCGAACAGTTATATTTAAACGGCGACTTATTTCGAGGTTCACAGCGCTCCTTGTCCCACTGTGAATTGCGCATCTGAGATAGTTCTCGAAATCAATACTGCCAAGTTCCTTACTTATGACGCTGTGTTTTGATTTTGAAAGGAGCGGAAGTTTCATTCCACCAGAGTGAGCATTGACGCTCGGTTCATTTATAGTATTCTACACCTGTCTGTATACACCTTCAATCTGAACATGAAGAACTTTGTGAATTCTTCTAAAGATTGCTTCTTTCTTACAGGAGGGAAAACACTCTTCAGTTCTTGAGTGATTTAGCCAATAGATACATGCTTTTGCTCACGAGAGATGCCCATAAAATCTGCTATTATTTTGTTTACTAGGGAAGGGAGGTATCCATTGTCTATGAGAATGCTGTTACCGCAGTATTTAATGGGAATGTAAATGGTACATCGTGGTGAAATATGATAGTTAAATAGTTCTGTAACGAATCGTCTGCGGAAGTGATATTAATGTCGGGATGAGTCTTCTGAAATGGTCTAAATTAAACAATTCCTTGAATCAGCTTACCTGAGTCGTTATGGCACTGACCTTATAATTTAATTAATCATCCCGCTGAGGCAATGTGGATATGCGCTGTTTATACTTTACTTTAGAGGTCAATCTTTAGTGTAATACCGTAACTATATCTTGAACACATATTAAGGATACCTATATTATCCTTTGCTAACGGCCGTAGCCGTGTTGAAACACCGGATCCCGTGAGATCTCCGAAGTTAAGCGACATTGGGCGTGGTCAGGAGTTAGATGGGTTGCAACGCGCTGTTGGTGGGGGGGGGGGGTAAGGGAATGGAGGATCGGAAAGGAACTGGCCACCCTACCGCACGTAAACTCCGGCTCAGGAACACTTCTGCGGAGGTTCGGACCTGCCTTCGGGCAGAATAACCCTTACCTTACCTATATTATCCTTTATTTATAAGATTTATGGAACGCACATTATGTTTACTGACTTTTTATAAGGCATCAGCGCAAAAATGCGGATTATTAGGGAAAAGGAGATACTACATATTTGTGGCATATATCAAACAATGATAGTTCACAAGTGTTAACTTTTCTTCAGAGACCAGGAGAAATGACAAGATATTTCTCACCATTAAGTGAGCATTCCTTGGATAAATATTGATTTAGTGCTATTGCATGTCATCATCTTCTCAAGGTAATGCTATTTCGAGAAAGGATACCGGGCATAGGCTCACGTGTGGAGACGCACAGAATTGTGTGGTATATTTCCAGGTATTCCATATACAGCGAAACTAACAATAGTCTCTTACCCCAGATAGTGGAAATTCTATCCACCTCTGCACTACGGTTAATATACTAACCATAAGAGTTCGCGCGAGGCCATGCCCGTGTGTAGTCCACAGGGTAATACTTCATGCACCCTCCACTAGCACCAATGGAACGCAGTGCTTAGATTCATTTGTATGAGATAAAATACTAGATGTTTCGAGGTCACAAAAGGCGGTACAGATCGTGGATTGTGTAGTAGATTTCAAAGTAAATTAACATATAAATGTGCAGATAATTTAGGCTAGACATTTGGTAGTAAACTGCTGAAGGTTAACATTAATTTCTAAAATAACACGTATCTTAGCAAGGATTCAAACCACTGTCATATTGATGAGAAGATAGTAAAAGCATCCCTGAGTTATCAAGCCTGTGGGACTCATTCATTCACTGTTTTACAAATGTACTATGACCACAAGGAAAAAGTGAACGTAGTCTACATCACAATAAAAGAACTGTTACTATGTATTTAAAACATTATTGGATTCGTCCTCATCAGGAAATACTTCTCTTTTTACGTTCGGTACTCTGTCATCTATGTCACTAAATACAGTAGTGCACTACAGTCGGTCAGTTCTTGATGATACAGTGGATCCTTTCACTCTAAGGTTGTTGCTAGCTCCTGAACGATCAACACACATTCCATTCCGAATTCGTTCAATTTTTAAAAATATTTTTTTATTTGCAGCATGCATACACATTTTTTCCGGTCAGTAATGCGAGACGTTTGATACTGTACTCGCTGCTCGCCCCACTGTCTTCTACCTGCTGCGATAAACAAATTCTAGCACTGCATTATCCAAGTGCGATCTTATTTTGGATAGATAATAAATATTACGATGTAATCAAACAAACTCGAAGTAAAAATCTCTTAAAACTCCGCGAGAAATCAATTCACGCAAACAAACTGAAAGAAAAAGATTTGCGAAAAGAAAATAAATCGACATTTTGAAGTCAGACTTACTGCAGTCATAGTATTTACATAATGTTTATTGCTTAAACTGATTTCAGTAATTTTTTAAACATTAAACATAGTAATAAAAATCAATATCATTATAAAATGTGGCCTCATCTACCGTGTGCAGACATTTTAATTTGACGCCATATGTTTGCCTGCTCGTCCATTTCGACGTTTCGTTTCACTCTAGGCCTACTAGACGTCAGAGTAAACCGAATTTATCTTGGGCATCCGTAGCTGAATTTTAATGAATTTTGTCGGATAACTTCCAAATGTATCACCAGAGATCTTTTACATGCCGACATCGGACGATATGAAGTGCCGAATACATTTTTCTCTGCCCTTCAAAAATCCGACTACCTCTGCCAGTTTTGAATCCAGTATCATGGGATCCCGAGGCTGACACTCTGCCGAAGACACAGCCAGTACTACTACTACTAATAAGAAGAAGAAGACTAAGAATAATAAAACCAGTGACACGTACAGCCTATTAAGGTCCTTGGCCTTCCAAGACGGCTGATATCCGGCCTGCAGCTTGGCGGCACGCTCAGCCTACTGCTTGGCCTTCATGACCGGGTCCATTGCCTCTTATATCAGATATCTGAGTGAAACCCATTTTAGCTCTTAGTCAAGGATTACTATGTTTGGACTGATTTGCCTTCGGGTAAGAGATAGACACGCTATTCACACACCACGGGGCTGGGTACAATAATAATACTTTTGTTTTTAATAAGCATTCTAGTGTTTATATTTGAAGTACCTTATCACAAGCCAAGAAAATAAAAGAGCTTGGATGGAGTCGCGCTGAGGACTTATGAGGTGAGTTGAAAACCGAGAAGTGAAGTGTTGAAGGTATGTGAAGACAGTTCTCATCTTCCGTTACTGTTTTCGAACGCGATCAATAACACCAAGAAGTAATGGCCTTGTGAACTCTTCACTTTTACTTAGCAGAATCTTCTCCGAGTCTTTGTAGATTTTAAGTTATAAGTAGGTGGATCCCGTTTCACGCGCCGATGACGAGAAAGGCGAGCATCTTGCAGTTGCCATGACAACGCCAACTGATCAATGCAGACAAGAGGCGGCCTGCCGCACCCAGCCACAACAAGGCTTGGTCGGGTACAGGTGTCAGCTGTGGAATGGTAGGGGAACAACAGCACTTTGACAGGCATCGTAAACAAAGGTAGATATGCATGGGGTGGAATAACGAGGTTTATAGGGTATGAGTGTCAGCTGTGGAAGGCTAGGGAAAATCACCGCTTTAACGGAAGTGGTAAACAAAAGTAGATGTAGTGTGTGATTGGATAACGGTGAGGTTAATGTGGATTATAGGGTATGAGAATCAGGCATGGAAGTGTAGGGGAAGAATTTATTGCACTTTAACGGAGGTGGATAACAATAAATAAGTGCAATGTGTACTGAAATAAGGGGTTAAAGGGTGTGAGTGTCAGCCGAAGAACGGGTGCGAACAACAGGACTTTAGAAAGGTGGTAAACAAATTATGTCTACTGGAATGATGGTCATCACAGTTTCTTTAATTTCGGTTATATGACAGATATCAACTGTGGAAGCACTTAAAAAGGCGGTAATTAAAACTAGGTCTATTGGAATAATCATCAGAGTTTATTTAATTTGGATTGTTTGAAATAGGTGTAACCTGAAGAAGGGTAAAGAGAATAACAGCGGTTTAAAAGATGGGTGAACAACAGTGCTTACTAAATGCAAGGCCTAGTGGAATGACGAGAATCACAGTTCTTCTTTAAATTTCGGTTTACCTGATATGGGTGTCACCTGTGGAAGTGTAAGTGAACAACAGGACTTTAACGACATGGTAGACAAAATGAGGTCTAATAGATTAACAAGAACCAGAGCTTGGCAGGTAGTTACGAAAATTAGAGCATTACAATAAAATAACATCATTTAATTTAGGCTACAGGCTACAGTTATCAGATGTAAATGAGGTAGCAAAGAACAAACCTATAGGAAGTGTGTATGTGCATCTACTGGTACTGGGAAGGGCATGAGTACTTGAAGGTCTATGTACGCTGTTCTTATGTGGGGAAGGGAAATAGGTGATCGTAGGTGGAAATGAGCATGAGATACACCTTTACTACTGGTCAAGGAGAATATTGACAAAATATATTTTTGTTGAAGGTTGGTACAATGTTAGAAGAGGACGATATTGCTGATACATATGGGAATAGGCAGTATTAATATGTCTTCTTGTACAGTAGAATCACATAAAACGAATGTAGGTGTGATTTCAGCAGGAGAGACGAGGTGAATTATAGTTTAGCAGAAGTGGATACAGGAATTAGCTGGTGAATGCAGGGTGAACAATGGGAATGGTAGTGAGCACAATGATCAGTTAGGGAGTCGGCTGAGTAAACTACAAAATTTTCGCGGAGTTCGGTGCAAGTATTACCTGGAAGTGAATGTTGAACACCAGGACATCTAGTAGTAAGGGTGCCACCAGTGCATAGCCGCTGTTGGAAATCAGTCGAACTTTAGCTTCACTTCTTATAAAGCGATTACTTCATTTTCAGACCCACATAGTTATCCTGTGGAACACTTCGCATAATTTATTTCAACACTTCAAATGTCGACTGTGTATGTAACCTACTGGAGCAGATTGGCAGTATTGAATCTCAGAATGCTTCCTTTAAATTAATTTTAAATGGTACATGTTGTTAGCTTTTCTATACTATGAATCACTAAGGAGGTCAAACTAATGATGAAAGAGGTATCACTATTTGTTCGATCACACATTTGAAATTCCATGACTTTCTGAATTGATACCTAGATACTTTGTGTTAACATTCAACCTTCGCAACGTAAAGGAATTAAAGGTTTATTTCAAAAGAATGAATTTCTTATACTGTATAATGTTTGCGAAGTCACCAAACCATAAGGAATACCTCGAGTGAGGGTCCAAGCAAACAAACTAAGCAAGCGAACTTCCAGTGCTACGTGATTATTTTATGTTAAGAAACGCTGAAAACTTCAACTCCGCATGGAATATGTGGCTTTCATTTTCGAGATATGAATCACGGTCACTTCAATGAGATTTAAGTAGAGATGTTCCTATCACCCTTTACAAGGAGTGAAATGTGAAGAGAGCTCTAGTTCAGTGTGAGCCGTTAGGTTTACTAGTGTCTTTTCTTCTCGATATTTGTCACACACAGAAGTTATATAATCATTTAAAATATATTTAAGAAGATGGAAATTGCAACACATTGAAGGCATTGGTCTTTTGTGTTGATTTTCAAGATATGAAACGATGCCATATAGGTATGTAAACGGTCAAAGTTTCAGACCCATTGGATTGTTGCCACAGGTCTCCCCAGGTGATTGGTCGTGGAGGAATCAACTCCAGTATACGGACGCTGGTGTAGTGTAGTTGACTTGCAGTCTGTGCAGTGAAGTGCTCCCCGTCAAACATGCCTCGACGACAGAGAAGAGCACGCTATCAACAACTGTCGCTGTTCGAGAGGGCTCGGATAATTGGGCTGTGTGAGGCTGGATTATCGCTAAGGACTGTCGCTGCACGTGTTGGCTGACAGGCATCTACGGTACAACGTGTATGGCAGCAGTGGTCAAATGAAGGTACTCACACTCGTAGACCTGGCACAGGCCCAGCGCGACGGACAACTGTGAGAGAGGATCGCCGCATCGTTCGGATGGCCCTGATGGAACCCCATGCAACAGCAGCGCAAATTCGAGTTACACAACAAACAGTTGGTAATCGCCTGCGTGCAGTTGGCTTACGAGCCCGTGTCCCTGCAGAAGGTGTTTCATTGACCCCACAACATCGACGTGTAAGGCTGGCCATCTAAGAATATGCTGTATTTTGCATTACTTTCTAAAGATAATGTCGGATCGTATGTCATATGTACCTCTCCAGTGCTGCAATAGTATAAACTTGTTCCCTATTCACTGTTCACAATGATTTGGTTGCATCTGTGAGAATTGTCTCACTTGCTCCCTTTATTTATCTTCTTAACCATTGTCAAAGAAAGCATGCTCGAGCTGTCTTACGTTAATTTATTATGTACTTTATAGCTCACGGCCTTCGAGCTTATTGTCTGGTAAGGCGTAGTCCTGAGACATCTCGGTAGTTACTTTCTGAGTACGATAATCCTCTTTGCTACTCCAGTTCCTCTTTCGACATCAACTGTTATTCTTTAATAAACAACAAATCCTACCATTTCCTTTGTTCCATCGAGGTAATCTACCAGTCCAGCTCGTTTCCTTTTTTTAAGAAGCCTTCTTTAATGCTCTTAAGAATCTAAGGATTGGTCTTTGGTCTAAAAATATTTTTAATGATTTGAATTGAACAAACTCACAATGTGTGGATCAGTATGTGTTTGCATTGTACATGTAATTCAGTATGTTTACTTCAAATGTATTTATAACTTCTATTGATATTCCTGAAAGGGAATGTTGCGTTGCTGAATTTTGGTTCTTAACATATTTAGAAATCCGTGCTTCTTGTAATGATAATTTTATTTTTATTTATCCTTGAATATTTTGAAGAAACGTGGACGTCATTTTATTTCAAACATACCTTTTTCTTAATTTTGACCTCGTGGTTGTAGAGTCCGCAATAAACAAACCCCAACGTTTCATGAGTTGTTTGGATTATGTACGTATGAACCTTATTCATAGATAATGAATAAAAAGGTCGGGATTTGTATTCTTAAAAACTCACAAAATATATAATATTATAAATTTAGTGAAATTCAATTGTCGGCTTTGTTGCTTAAAAGGGATGTGTCACGCCCTTCATGTAGAAACCTACCTTGACATTTTAGTGTACTACGCGGAGTACCACATGCACAAAAATAGCTGCCTGTTTCCATTGCAAGGCCCCCAGATCGAATCTGCAATGCTACGTGGACCTCCCTACCTCACTGGCGGGATGTGTGGACCTTTCCTCACAGGTTTCGGCTCCCAGTTCCAATCCTGGCTTGCCCACTGTGAAGGCTGCACAGTCCGAACTGTTGTGATCAGTATCCCCTTCCTATTACATACCTGTGAGATTCAGGGGTTTATTTCAGGGTCTTGCACTCGAAAGAGGCAGGTAAATGTTTTGCATGTCGTCTTCTCGTAGCACATCGGTTATGCTACCAAAGTTTCACAGTAGATTGCGGCATGATGACACATCCCTTGTTAGCCGCTGTACTAATTAAAATACTCCCGATGACCCCCTTTTTCTTAGTTTTGTACTATAGACACTATAGGCTCAGTCAGCAAACAATGAAATCAGGCATGTATACCATGAAGCTTTTATGCAGGAAATATTCCAAGTAAATAATGTAAGATGACAGATATATCATCTCTATTGGTATTTTCATCCGTATGGGTGGTATGAGAGTTAAGGTCGTTCAAAGGTTAATCACAGTTGCTGTCGTTTATCTTTGTTTTAATGAAGCCCATATTGCGGGAAGCTTTCCACACAAAGCCGTCTTACGTGCACTCAAATTTTATTACAAGTAGCGTACGGGATTTTAGCCTTTCTTATCATCTGTGTTGTTTAATTTCGAAGTCTTATATATTTCTCAAAACTGCAACAACATAATATTATCGAACAAGTTTCCAGTTCAATAAATTTCCAATTTCTTTGCAATCATTTAAGAAAAGGCTAGGAAAACAACAGATAGGGAATCTGCCACGTGCGCGACTGCCCTAAATGAAGATCAGGATTGATTGATTGATTGATTGATTGATTGATTGATTGATTGATTGATTGATTGATTGATTGATTGATTGATTGATTGATTGATTGATTGATTGATTGATTGATTGATTGATTGATTGATTGATTGATTGATAACCTTTGAGGATGTGTCACAGCTTCTTTTAAGCTAAATATAAGTACAACTTCCACCATTGTCATTTCAATAGCTTTAGGTTATTTAAACTCTAATTTGGGCCGGGGTAGAATTTTAGGAACGCATGGTCCTTTGTACAAATGCTTTGTTGTACAAAACATGCTGACGGAATGAGAGAGGATGGACAGTAAGGATTGCGATTATGGCCTTACGGACATTCTACCTGACAGGGAGAGGTAGATGTAACCTATTCTAAGGTAATATGGCTTACCTGTTTGCAGTATTTTATTAAGGAGAGAAGCAGCATGGTATCAACTAATCTTAACCAGAAAACTTGACGGAGGAAAGGGCTGATGTGTTAATGGCGTGGAACATTTCGATTGAATCGAACACAGGCACTGAGCACCTGTTGAAGACTAGAATCAGATGAATTACTTAAGACATTATAGACTATATTAACATAATCTAATACTGGTAGTATTAGTCCTTGAAGAACCAGTTTCCTGGTGTTTGCTTGTCCCTCATTTTGTATAGTGTGTGTAGTGAACCGAATATATGTTCACAAACTTGTGTTACGTGGTCTGATCAACCAAAATGCCTATCGGAAGTTATTCCTAGCTTCTTTAGGGCTTATTTCTGTTTGTTTGTTTTTTGCTCTTTTGCTTTACGTCGCACCGACACAGATAGGTCTTATAGCGACGATGGTATAGGAAAGGCCTAGGAATGGGAAGGAAGCGGCCGTGGCCTTAATTAAGGTACAGCCCCAGCATTTACCAGGTGTGAAAATGGGAAACCACAGAAAACCATCTTCAGGGCTGCTGGCAGTGGGATTCAAACCCACTATCTCCCGGACGCAAGCTCACAGCTGCGCGCTCTTTCTGTGTTTTAGGTATTTATATCCTAATATGAAAGCTTGTGAATTTAATAGGTTTACTTTCAGAGAGGGGCTGCTAATCCATTCGTTAACGTCCCATAGGTCTTAGTTAAATTTCATAGCTGCTTCTTTTGTGTCATTTGGCTTGGTATGAATATAAAATTGAATATCGTCTGCATATAAGTGATATTTACAGTTCGTCAGTAGTTCTGACAAGTTAAACATGCATAAGGACAACAGAACGGACGACAAAATTCCATCCTGTACTCCCTCTTAAAACAACAAAAACCACCTGTGCTACCCCATTTCAATGTTTCGCAATCTAGACTTATCATCTCCCACGGATACACATTTCCGACTCGTTGGCTGAACGGTCAGCGTACTGGCCTTCGGTTCAGAGGGCCCCGGATTCGATTCCCGACCGGGTCAGGGATTTTAACCTTAATTGGTTAATTCCAATGGCACGGGGGCTGGCTGTTTGTGTTGTCTTCATCATCATTTCACCCTCATCACGACGCGCAGGTCGCCTACGGACGTCAAATAGAAAGACCTGCACCTGGCGAGCCGAACCCGTCCTGGGATATCCCGGCACTAAAAGCCATACGACATTTCATTTCATTTTACTGATACACATTGCTGACGTCCACTGATATAGGAACATAATGAACTACCAGAAAATTACGTCATTTCTAATTTGGCCTATAAATTGTCTACCTCTACATAGTCAAATGCCTTTGTAAGGTAGAGAAGAATTAGAATAGTCGTTTGCCTCGTATTCATTGGTAGCTGAATATGGTTGGCTATTAACGCTGTGGTGGTAGTGAGATTTGGTCAAACCTCTGATTGATATCTGTCGAGTAATTCATGAAGTAAAAAATAGTTATTTGATAGTGTACCAGTTTTTGCAGCACTTTTCCTATTACAGAGAGGATACTAAACGTCAGGAGATGAGGGTTACAAAAGTGGTGAAAAAACCTCACCCTATGCTTCCCACTTTTCCGTGTTTTGCCATCTACGTATCATAATAAGGGTACTTTTAGGTAATGGTCGGATGATGGTATTTTTCCATTCCTCAGGAAAAATGCCATTTATAAGAGAGGTGTTAACAATATACGTTATTGTTGGAAGAACGGCGTTTAGAGTTTACAAAAGGACAGGTTTATTCCACCGTGTCCACCATATACCAATTTTATGCCACTGAGGGCACTCTTTACATCACCTTGTGTCACATGAGAGAAGTAGAATTTTTCTTCGTCATACTCTCCCATTGAAGATATTCTGTCAATAACGGATCTCTTGGTATTTCCTCCGTATGGATAGTCGAACAAAGGTACATTATACTTACTACCATTTTTTATTTCTTTCGCTTAAGCCCATATCGCAGAGAGTTTTCCATACATTAATAGAGTTATATGTACTCAAAATTTCGTAGGAGTAGCGTCCAGTGTTTTAGCGCTTTTAAAATCTTCAGTGTTGTTTTATTTCGGAGTATTTTGACATTTCTCAAAGTTGACCTCTATTGGGTGTTCCAGGAAATAACTATACACTGCGTCTGTGTCCTTCATTTGATCTGGAATTTTTTGATTGAGCTAAGGATTAGATATGAAAATGAAAAACTCCCTAGGCTTTGCAAACCTAAAACCGTCGAGATCGGGGATGACTTAAGAGTTGACCAAGCGAGTATGGATAGGAAAGATTACAATAGTGGGTTGTCGGTTGTGTTACTGACTTCAGTATAGAGACCTTCATAAATGTAACTGCTACATCAAACATGTTTTTAAAATATAAATAAAAGCAGAAATGTTTAGGTGAAGGTCTTGGATAGAGGGACATCACAAGCATACTTTTCAGTATATCACTGATGAGAATATCTAATTTGACTGATTTCCTTTCAGTTTCTACGTCTATCGCTCTATAATTTTTATATCACTGAGTTGCAGATGAAATTACACAAATATTTTCCTTCTTTTGATGGAAGTTAAACATTATAAATTTCATACAGTGGAATTTCAGATTTCAGTTAGTACGCGTCAATTGCAACATCATTTTAATGACATCGAATGAGTTCTCTACCCAAGTCCAAAAACGTAATACAACTTGTTTAATCTACCATCCAGTAATAAGGCAGATTCAAGGTTGATATTCCATGTGGCGTCAAGTATAGAAAAGAGTTCGATTGCAAATGACAGATAATGATTATGATGATAATGATGGTGATGAGTAGTAGTAGTCGTAGTAATACTACTAGTAGTAGGTATCTTTATTAGTCGCGAAATTAGAACGGGAATGTCTCTTATGGAGCACTCCGGAGAATGAATCGGTGTGTTAAACTGAAAATCCTGGGAAAAACATATTTTTTGTCAATTATACAAAATTACTGAAATTACTGAAATGCTGTCTGATCTACAGTGATATCCAAATACTTGTTCTATGAACTTCGATATTGCCTTAAATATATCTGAACGCCAGTTTGACATTAAAAATGTACCGAGAAGGATAAAATTTGAATGATCTTCTCTCATATCTATTGTAACATTGTCCCAAACTTATATAAATCCATATAGTAAGAAAAATCATTATAATAAGATAACAATAAGAGAAATATTCTAAAGTTTCATTATCAAGGGTTCGAATTACCTTTCTTATCTTAATGTTAATAGCCCGTATAAACTGGCACGTTTGGTGATAACTGATGTAATCACCAAACTTTATAAAACAACCACAAAGGGACGACTGCACAAAGAGGACACGTCTATGGCTTTATCGAGGGAAATTATCTTCAGTTGGTTCGGTTCACGTCCAATCTATCAATGGGACTTCCGCATTGTAATCCAAATGATGTGGAAACCTACTTTGTGAAGCTTGTGATGGAACAATCTGGTCCTGACTCCCTCAGTGGCTTACACAGAACCTAATTTACATTTCGTCTGCGTGTCTGCTTCAGGGCGGGCTTAGTAGCCGCACATCTAGCTTGACTGAGAAAATCTCACCTCAAACTAATTACCCCGCCACGTCCAAGTTTGCCTTCTATCTACCCTTCTGGATAAAGATGTAATGGGTGAAATGACGGTAAGCTAAAGATTACGGCTCAGTTAGCAAGTGTGTATATTGTACATCTACTAGGTTAATTCCACTGTATAACTCATTTCTGAGCCGTTTACACGGCGTAACACATCACCTTAAAGGGCTCATCTGTTTTAACTTACTTGTTAGTAGAAATCTACTGCCAAAGGAAGAGAGCTCTGAGATTTCCTTCTTACCGTACACTTTGGTATTCATTTCAACCATCAAAAGAATCAGTTTATTTGCTTGACAATGCTAAGGCCCTTACTTTCTCCTATGTGTCATTTCCTGCCATTATTGTTAAATAACGTCTTAGATAATAATACATTTTGGATAGTCAAATTATAATAGTGACTTTTCGATAGTAATTTGGACTCAAATTGACCTACTTGTAAGCAATAGTGCGTACGAAAAGTGCATATTACACACTAATAGGCCCGGTTGTATAAAACTTTTGATCTGAGTTTAAAGAGGAAAAATGGCTGTCAGTCAAGTTGAACTTCGATTTTCCGTTGTATAAACGCTAATCTAAGATCATCTCGTCTTGATCTAAGTTCAGATTTGACTGCCGAATATTCGTCGGTTAATCTCCTTGAACTTAGATCATTATCATTCATATTAAACATTGAACTAGACCTGAAGACTTGAGAAGTGTTTCCTTGTATCGTATCTGCGTAGGAATACCGTACCTTAATAATATCGAGGTGCGTTATAAATATATTGAATGCTAGTAGTTAAATAATATTGCTAAAGATCGCTCGATTTTTTCAGAAGTGAGGTTATGTGAATATAATATCAACAATAGCCTACTGCTATACCAACATGTTATTACTTAGTTTTCTATTATGTTTCAAGTTTACAAAACAAAGCATATATATTTTCTTAAGCAGGGATGTCACGTTATTCCGACTTTTCGTCTGATGAAGAAGAGTTGATTTTACAACGAGCTCCTCGCGTCTTTCGGCACAGACGGAATCCGATTATTGAATTGTGTGAAATGTTAAAAATAAGATTTCGTTTATCGAAAGATTTTGTGGAACGACTGGAACTAAAGTTAAGGGACACACTACAAAAACCTAGTCAAATAAATTATCCCCTGTCACCCACGTGTATGTTCCTAACAACTCTTAGGTTTTATGCTACAGTAAGATTTCAAATAGTTGTTGGGGAGCTCTTTAACACTGACAAGTCAACGGCTTTCTCTTTCAACTTTGATGTCTTTTATTTTCTATTATATGTTTGTACCTTGATAGTACAATATCCACCAGATCGCCCTTTTCTTTCTGTGTGAAGTTCCTTCCATGTTTACTTCGCGAGATTAGAATATTATCATCTTCTCCTTCTTCGACAGTCACGGCAATTTCGTACTTCATTTGTTGAGTCACGGCCAGATCAATCCCACTATTTAAGTATTATCCAACGTATTTCATTTGTTTTGCGGTGTTGCCACGTCCAATTTTGTGAACTCCGATTACATTTGAACTACACATGTGTAAACCGAGTTCAGTTTTATACAACGCGATGAAGTCGTAATCTCAGTTCATTTTCAGAACTAAGTTCTTAATTGATCTCCAGTCAGATGTCTTTATACAACCGGGCCTAATAATTATGTAAAGACGTAGACATTCATGACCACTACATTGCAGTAAAATATATGATTTCGGGAACGTTAGGTCGTGTAACATTTATGATATGCTTATTATACTGTACATCGCGTAAATGAAATTTACCGTACCATATGTTTGCATGACTTATTTACGCACTCTCAAAGAATAATGTATTTAACGTTCATTTTCCTTTGTTCTTCTAAGCCTCCGTGGCTCCGGTGGCAGCGCACCGGCATCTCACCGCTGGGTTCGGTGGTTCAAATCCCGGTTGCTCCATGACAGATTTGTGATGGACAAAGCGGAGGCGGTTTTTCTCCGGGTACTCCGGTTTTCCCTGTCATATTTCATTTCAGCAACACTCTCCAATATTATTTCATTTCAACTGTCATTCATTAATCATTGCCCCAGAGGAGTGCGACAGGCTTCGGCAGCCGGCACAATTCCTATTCTCGCCATTCCTGACCTGGTCGGATGACTGGAAACGGGCTGTGGATTCTCATTTTCCCTGTATACTTCAGTAGAGGAAAATCAACACAACGAAAATTGCTCTGATGGACTACATATCGTATATGTGGCTGGGAGCATGACCGATGTTAAGGAACATAATAAACAGGAAGACCATTGTGAGATACGCGCTGTTGTTTCTTAAGGGACAAAGTATTACACGACTTAACATCGACAAAATCATATATTATTAAGTATATTATGGATAAAATGGTAATTTCAATGGTAAACAATACAGATAATAACTGCATAGAACGTCAGACTGCAATTGTTTTCTAATATTTTGAGTCTAAATCACGGCTTCCTCATTTCTGTTACTGATTCGTAGACATGGCATGTCATGTGAACTGCACCGTCAACTTTCTATATATCGGCACTATTCTAACAATTCATCAACTCAACTGCACTTAATAGCATTCGGACTAATCCTGGAATCTGTATTAATTCTTTATAACTGGGGCAAAATTCCATCTTGTCAGTGTGACTGTGGTGCTTCCATACAGTCTGTTCAGTATATTGTGTCCGAATGCAAGGTAATGGCGTATTAAGGAGACTTGTCTGATTGCCAATAGCCAATAACTGCAGCCCTAGAATGGATCAATACTTTAGATCTGAGGCTATAGCCCTCCCCGTCATATTTCATAGTTCATTGTAATTAGTTCTAAATATTTTCACGTAATACTGCCATGCGATAAACATACAAATAAGCAACTCCCTAATTTTTCAGGAAACTTTATGAGTGGAATCATTTCAGTTTTAGGAAGTTATTGAGCACTGACTTTGCTGCTATCATTCACATTTAACGATTGCATGAAACATTAAACATTTAAAATGTAGTAAATGGAATGTTGAATGTTAGCGTGCAGCAATTTGTTCTTCAGCTCCTTGCCAGTCACTGCTGGCGATGCACGGTTTAGCTGCGAGCGGATTAACAGAGTCCTCAAACTTGATAGAGACGGGCGCGAGCCTTTCTTTACAAAATTAATTCAGGAATATGTGTTTGACATTGTACATGACATGAATTTCTCATAGGGTTGGTTTTAAAAAGGGTCATAATAAACGAGTTATAAATAGCTCTCGCATCACCTGCGTGTTAGGAAGTGAGTTTATTTGCATTTGGAGAACAGGGTGACCAAAAAGAAAAATATTATTCCATAGCGTTTTCAAAGTCTTACATAAATGTGTATTTTTTTTGTTCCGAAAGTAAAATAACACGTGCTGAAACCTCGGTGCCTAAAATTGTGTATATATTTATAACAAGGAGCCATCCTGCTGTATCACATCTAAACTAGAGACATTACCTGCTTGCTTACAACTCTGAAATGTGAAGATCGCCCTTCTCCGATGGCCGCTTTTACTTTGGAGAAGATGCTCGACCTGCTTATCTGGACTGTGTAGTTAGGCACTCCTTAATTTTTGTTCTTTTGGCGAGTGTAACGATAAAACAATTATTGGGAAAAGTACCATTTACGCGCTTGCGTAAGTTGCAATAATTATTCTTTCAAATTTTGTTAAGAGAAATCAAAATATAAGGTACGTTACATTTGCTACTATTTATTTGGTAGTTTACTTTCTATATTGTATTATAAAGACATTGCACCTATAAATTTGTAAGATTTTCACTGCGCTTCAGTACAATGCTACACACTTAGACCACTAACATTGTACCACTCGCACATTGCCAGCAGCAGGTAGCAAGGAGTATGGACACGACTGCTGAACAGAAACATTCAATTATCTAATTTTTTAAACATTGTTAACGAAACAAACTCGTGTGAGGCGCGTATAGCGAGGTGTCGGAAATGACGGGCTGTATTCTCCCAGAACGCTACAGAACCTTCCCGCTGGAGACTGGCGCAGTTCTCTCCAACAAGAAGGTATTAGGAGACAACCTTATTATCATTATACTCTCTGGCACATTAGCCTATACACTAAGGATACAACTTTAGTCTGTATCCCCTGTTAATACTACACAGTCCAGGTAAGCAGGTCGAGCATCTTCTCCAAAGTAAAAGCGGCCATCGTTTTTCTAACTGTTGGGGTTGCTAACTATTCATTTTAGGGACCCCTACTTGCTGATACGACGTCTTACAGTTACTGTTAATCTGGCACGTTAACACTATACAGTCAAGGTTTATTTCGTGATTTGCGAGAATTACGTATTGTTACTGCTGTATTCCTTTTTTTTTTTTTTTGCTAGGGGTTTTACGTCGCACCGACACAGATAGGTCTTATGGCGACGATGGGATAGGAATGGCCTAGGAGTTGGAAGGAATCGGCCGTGGCCTTAATTAAGGTACAGCCCCAACATTTGCCTGGTGTGAAAATGGAAAACCACGGAAAACCATCTTCAGGGCTGCCGATAGTGGGATTCGAACCTACTATCTCCCGGATGCAAGCTCACAGCCGCGCGCCTCTACGCGCACGGCCAACTCGCCCGGTGCTGTATTCTTAAACACATTAGTGTTTCATTTTGCGGGTATTATTAAAGCATATTTTCTTTTCTGTGGTATTGTAAGTCTGCTTGGGTAATACCAGGTAAGTAGAATTGCGGCATGTTCGAATTATCCATTTAATAACGTAGTCGCTGTGAAATTACGAACGCAGCATTTTATTAATTACAGTCTTATTTCGTCCAATACTTATAGAATTCGATTAGAATGTCTAAGAAGTAAGGAAAATCTGCAAGAACTCCTCCGAAAAGAAGTTCAAATGGAAGGAAATTCCGTTATGTAACGGTTAAAATCCCGTTACAAGATGATATGTGTATGTTTATTATTTTATTATTTTATCTGTATTATTATTATTATGTCAGTATTATTATTATTATTATTATTATTATTATTATTATTATTATTTTATCTGTGATATTATTACTATTATTGTAATTATCATTCCTATTCAATTCAATTTTGCAATGCTTGTCGCTTGCATGATTGTACTTAGATGTATGCATATATACGTGTATGTAGAATAACACTCAAGACATGTACAGTGAGAATTGTTATATATCTCATATGTTGGATGTGACATTGTTACATTGTGCAATACGCTGACATTTCTGTCAAGTCATCGCCACGTCATGGCTACGTCATCGTGCGCATGTAGCGATGAGCTCAGATACTCAGGCTGCCCCGGGGGATTTCACCATTGTATGTAATATCTGTCGCGTAGTGGGAGTAGATAATAGCTATTTCTGGAGATTACGTAGGTGTGCCATGCTGTGCCTATATAACGTGGCTGCATATTGTAGGCTCAGTCATTAGTTAAACGGAAGCAGTACAGTGAAGAAGCCAAAATGGATAAGTGAACAGTCATTATTCGATTGGAAGGAGAGGCGACAGTTGGTCGGAGTGTGAACGAGATGCAGAGGCCTCAGTCGGTCATTAAGTCAACGGGAGTCTACGGGAAGGAGAAGACTCATTGAGCCATCAGTTTTTGGTCATTGAGAGAGTGAGGCCAAAGTTGGTCGGTCACTTAGTTGAATACCATACAGATTTACCAAGAAATCATATGATATGGAGAAGAAGCAGTCACGTGGATACATCACTAAATTAGGCGTGATGCATCTACAGTAAACACCAGATTTAAGGAATACGTCGTAATTACACTCAAAGGTACAGTCGAGTGAAACAGTGTGGGATGTATTTTGTATAAATTGTTAAATGTCCGGTCAAGAAGAATTCAAATTCATGCCTAGTTTCTTTCAGTTGCAATGTCATAATTCCATATTCTCATCTGTTTTAATCGCAGCATTTCTCACTATTTATATATATTATTTCAAGAATATATTTTGTTTTATCAAACGAATTCATAGTATTATTTCAATGACAGTAAAATTACTTAACCTCAAATTTAATGGGGAAACCGAAAGCCAATCTCCTTTTCCCAGAACTTATATGGTATGTTGTCAAAAGTAAGCTTATTACCCCACACTTTGTTAGTTTAAGATGTTCTCAGTTATCAACCTGACTTAACCTAAGCTTGTCTTGTCACGACTTCGGTACGATTTGCAGACTTAGCCTTTGTGTATTCTTATCGACTTACGCCATATGCACAAGTAATATACCTTTGCTTGTGTGTATTATTACAGAATGGTTTCTCTTCAGTCCAACAAATAATAGCGAATTTCAAGAAGGGAGATGAAGGCAGTCATTCGACAGGGTCAGGGATGGATGAATGAAGCCCCATCTAGCGGCGAGGATGGGAATTGTGCCGGCTGCCCAAGCCTGTCGCACTCCACTGGGGCAATGATTAATGAATGAAAGATGAAATGCAATGATTTTGGAGAGTGTTGCTGGAATGAAATATGACAGGGAAAACCGGAGTATCCGGAGAAAAACCTGTCCCGCCTCCGTTTTGTCGAGCACAAATCTCACATGGAGTGACCAGAATTTGAACCACGGTACCCAGCAGTGAGACGCCGGCGCGCTGTCGCCTGAAACATGGAGGATTCCAAAGGCAGAAATATATAACATTAAACTGAGTGAGGACGAGAGACAGTGTGTGTATTTCCTTAATTCGTCATTAAGCTTGAAAACCGACTTAATTATGAACACCTTGATTGATCATTTATTATCATTTATTTGGGCAAGGTAACCTCCATTATTAATACTTACATTGGGGTTAGTTTGTTGATAGATATGTCTCGTGATTTTAATATTAACTAGTTAGGTTGGCAGCTGTGACGAACCATTAAAAAAAAGAGAATAGGGCGGCGATATTTGCCTTTTAGTGTATAGCCTTACGTGACAAGTACTATATTAGCAGGAAAGAAATGAAAACAGGTAATGATTTTCTTTTCCATAGCAGTTGCTGAAATAATTTTAAGCACTACGTTCTGAGTATGGTGAGATAATGACCACACTCTTTTGTTAAACGGTTAGACGGAACAAGTGGCCGCTCCATTAGGGTCGCGCAGCTGTCAGATTGCATTTGGGAGATAGCGGGCTCTAAACCCCACTGTCGGCAGCCCTGAAGATGGTTTTCCGTGGTTTCCCGTTTTTTACCGGGCAAATGCTGGGGATGTACCTTAATTATAGCCACGGCTGCTTCTTTCCCACTCCTACCCCTTTCCTATCCAATCGTCGCCATAACACCTATCTGTGTTGGCGTGACGTTAAGCAAATTATAGTTTAAAAATAACAATAAACGGTTAGATGGTTTACGAGGGCTAACCTGAAGTCTCGATCTTCTCATAATGCCCTTTCGTGTTTAAGACGGATCCAGCTGCATGCCACTTTTCAGACATAGCACAGACATACGTTCGCTCCTATGCCCAAACCGCGAATGTGGCAATGCTCTTCCTATCCATAATTTCCCTTAAGACTGGTCACCCCCACCAGCGACATATTGATATAAAGTCCATCAGATTCATTTTCGTCGAGTTCATTTTCCTATGCTCACGTCTAAAGGAAAATGAACCTTACTGTACAGTAGGCCCTACTGTAGGAATGTATGTGCACCGTATGCCATATTTACCCGCTCCCAGAGTATGATGCATTTGAGGTTCATTTTCTTTTACACATGCGCATAGGAAAATGAATTCAACGAACACTGTTCTGATGGACTGCATAGCATTATGTGACCGGGAGGCGTGACCACTCTCAAGGAAAATAATGGATAGGAAGAGCATTTGTCACAGTCGTGGTTTTGGCATAGGAGCGACCATACGGTTTTGATGGTATAGAACTTTTCGGTTTTAAAAACTCCTGCACACACCTATCATACGATTTATTTTTAATAATAGGCCTATATGTGTCACCAACGAACACTCGTTGCTCAATGGTTTGCTTTCTCGTGATGGATAACTTTTACTGTGCGCTTTATAATCACAATTTTGTTTAAATGTTACACGTTTTAACTTTCTCTTACACACGTAGAAACAATCGCTATTTTTGGAAAGAGACTCCTTGCAATAAGGACATTCATTCCGGCCGTGATAACCATCATTTGTCAATCAGGATCATCTCTGTTTCATATTCCCCCTGTGGGCGGGGGCGGTAGAATAACACTCACGCGGTCGTAAGAGGTGACTAAACGTGGCCCCAGGGACTCTCAACTTTGGTGCCGCGCGGAGAATTATCTCTGTCTCCATCATACACCCACTTCCCCTTCCACTCCTGAAGCACGGCAGCGGATTGTGCTCGTCATTTGAATCGCGCGCCCGCAAGTAGCAAAGTAACCTCTTTTCCTCGAAAAGAAACATTTTCTTCACCAAACCGATTGCATCATCGTTCTTAACAAAGAGCATCCCTGATATGTTTGTCGGTGTAGTTCTGATACATCCTGTATATGCAACTTAAGAATATATGACCACGTGTCAACATCTTTCCTCCGTCCGGCTCCATGGTTAAATGGTTAGCGTGCTGGTCTTTGGCCACAGTGGTCCCGGGTTCGATTCCAGACAGGGTCAGGAATTTTAGCCATAATTGGTTAATTCCCCTGGCACGGGGACTGGGTGTCTGTGTCGTGATCATCATCATCATCATCATCAATTCATCTTCATCACGGCGCGCAGGTCGCCCCTAAGTGACAAATCAAAAGACATGCACCTGGCGAGCCGAAGTCCTCGGATACATCCCGGCACTAAAAACCATACGCCATTTCATCTTTTTCATCTTTCCTCCACTAAAGCGGTCGCGACTTCATTCGTCGTAACCACCATACTTTGTATCTATTCCACCGAGTTCTTACTACATCTTCCCCATCTTGTCTCTTTTCACGTTTCCTTTCCTTCTCATATGTTCATAACAGAGATACAAGGGCTCAAACATCAAACCTGCTCGTCATACCTCGCCATCGAACTGCCATATATAACAACTCATTTTCTACGTTTGCCGCACGAAACTAGAACCGTTTACCGGATGCTATTAGAAGAATATCAACCACAGTGTCATTTAAAAGAGCGTTAAGAGGTACAGCAGGATACGAGGGGACTGTGCATTTCTGGTCTTTCATTGAACGTGCCATTGGAATATTATTATTATTATTATTATTATTATTATTATTATTATTATTATTATTATTATTATTATTATTATTATTATTATTATTATTATATAATGTCATTTGCCCTCTAAGGAATACGTAGAACCATTATTTAGCTCTGGATTACTTCTTGTTCTTATTTTCCTAAATCTTCCTCATCCTTTCACTATGGGCTTGTCTTCTCTCTTGTGTCCAACAATTTTTGAGTTTCAAGTTCCTGGCTGTTTGGTTCTTGGATATGAACTTATGTGTAGTTGCCAGTGGGTTAATATTAATTCTTGCAAGGGCACTTTGAGTTTCTACCAAGCAGCGTAATTTGGTTTGTAGGGTTTCGTTAATAATGAAGAATACTTTTTTGGTCAGTCGTAAGGCGTCCATTCGTGCTATGTGTCCATAAAATTTCATAGGCCTCTTCTGTGCAACTGTGGAGAATCAGTCAGTCATAAATACAGTTCTTCTGAGCTTTTACGCATCCAGACACCATCTTGGATCCAAATATCTTCCTGAGTATATCTTCGCTGGCGGGACAAAACCACCTATGTGAAATATTTCAGCTTAGAACTTTGGCCGGTAAGGTTCTGTCAGCTAAGGTGTAATATTGTGTGAATGTAGTCAAGGCATTCTCGCTCTTCATAATGTATGTGCTGCGGGTCAGTATCTCTCCAAAAATATTATCACATAGGAGGTTTTGTCCCGGTAACGACGATATGCCGTCCTAGTTTCTCTATGTCCTTGATGCTGATGGTTAAAGATGACGTTTCAGTTGCGTAGAGTGATTCTAGGAGAACAAATGTGTGGTAGTGGTAGAGTTTGGCTATGGTAGAAAGCGTTTTATTCTTCTGTTGTAAGTCGTAAGTTGTTGCTGTTATATGTATGTCCGTCTCACTTAGGTGGACTTTTATTTCAGTAATAATATATGTTGATTTTGTTTAATTGTGCTTTATATAGTATTAATTGCTCCAGTATTGGTTATGATTCTAATGTATACTAATTGGTTTAGTGTAAGAGAAGGCCTAATGGCCTTAACTACACCAATGAAGACATGTATCTATCTATGTACCACTGAGTCAGTTTAATCTGCAATATAAAGCATATTCACAACTGTTGCAAATGGCAAATTCTCTGTTATCCGATATGGTGAAGAACTTTAAAGACTGTTAACCATCGTTAAGCAGTCTAATTTTATCAGTCACGAAACGCTAATTTGCTTTAAATGATGTGTCGTAATTGGCCCCGATTGCAGACAAATGAGCCCTTCGAGCTCAGCAGTACTTTGATATAACCATTTGTTTGCGGCCAGAAGAAACATGGAAAGTGCCGTTATACAAGAAAGGCAATAATGTTCTTGCACAAAACTGGAGAGCACTTCTGTGTATATCATTTTGATTTTATTGCTGGTTCTTCTGTAATAGAAAGGTTGCGTGCTATGAAGTGAGCCACTTGGCATTGTTTTATTGAATCATTAAGTGCAGGCGGATATTTATAAGACAGACTCGTATTGATCATGAACTTTTATAAAGCTCTTTATCACTGCCTGCAAAAAGCTCGGGAAATGGCCAAAGGTCACGTAGAGACACGCTTAGGACCTTGTATGACGGAAAAATGTGGATCTGAAGAAATATGTAAGTCTGTTCCTTTAATATTACTTCTGAATTGGTATATCTTGAGCATCGTGCGACAGTCCGGCTCCATGACTAAATGGTTAGCGTGCTGGATTTTGTTCAGAGGGGTCCCGGCGGGGTCGGGAATTTTAACCATAACTGGTTAATTTCACTGACATGGGGGCTGGGTGTATGTGTTCTCTTCATCATCATCATCATCATCATCATCATCATCATCATCATCATCATCATCATCATCATCATCATCATCATCATCACAACGCGCAAGTCGCCTAAGGGTGTCGATTAAAAAACCTGCATCTGGCGAGCCGAACTTGTCCTCGGACACTAAAAGCCATACGGCATTTCACATCGTACAACATGCTTCGGGGCGTGTTCTACAAAATGCTGTATAACTAAAACAGGAAAATACATTCTCGAAATCAGGACATCCTAAAGAGATATTATTAAACGAAAATATCATATGGCGAAAATTATAACACTTAATAATAATAATAATAATAATAATAATAATAATAATAATAATAATAATAATAATAATAATAAAATTAATAATATTCTCAATTAAATTACATTTTGTCATCTAAATTTATTTTCACAATCTCAGTTATCATATTGAATTTGCATGTGCTACAATTTACATTTGCTAAGCACCCATGCACTTGTCAGTAGATGACAGTGCTTTAATTATAACATATTTCATTGCAAATTACTTGATGTTAACTTACGTTTGGATAATAATAATAATAATAATAATAATAATAATAATAATAATAATAATAATAATAATAATTGCATGTTACTAGTTATTTTTCCTGTTTTAGGATTCTCTGGAGTGTCGAAATTCGTCCTGAAAGGTGGTTCTTTAAATGAATCATTCAATTTATTAATATGGATTCCTCACAATTTAAAGTAGAAGCTAACCTATTACGTCAGAATTTAATCCCGAAACTTTCTGTGGATGGGGTAATAGAATACGTCCATATTGTTACGCCTACCTCTCTCAAGGTTCAACTGCAAGGAATGACTAGTTCAGAAATAATGTAAGTCTGTACGAGTCAAACCAGTTCAATGTACAAGATACTTAGGTATGTTGAGTATTCAGCCCGAAGGCTGGTTTGATCCTAATTAACTCTACCATCATCTCTCATAAATGGACTAGGCGTCATTGAAGAGGCGTAGTAGAGAAACGAGAAATGTGGTAGTTTCCCGCAGCGTTTCTCATCGAACCAGAAGTTACTATTAGACATCACTCTCTCAAGCACGCACCAACACAATCTATGAGCGGCATTTCCACAGCATTCATAACAGGGACTAACTGCATAAGGCATAGCATTTAGCATCGCTCATACCTAAATCACTTTCATCTCGTCAAAGTCAAAGATGAAACTAAGACAGTTCAATGAAAGTAACAAATTGCATCTACTCAATTCCAGAAGACATAATGCACTGTAAAGGCTAGGCAGAAAGCTACTATGTAACCTAAGCCAGTTGTTAACGAATTACTGTAAAGCAAAACCTGAACTATGAGAAAATATAATGAGCAGGATGTTGATATTAAATTGTACAAGACAATCTCTGAATAAATGATATGTTACTGGTAAAATACTGTCAAACGTGGAGCAGCACTCAATGAAATACTGTAAAAGATAGAACAATTTTAAATGATAAGAAATGAACAACGTGTAACATTAGGCAATAACTCAGGGATAACACGTCGTAGAATGCGGTCATTTGTTAAGAAGGAAGCCATACTTTTCGGTGTTGAATTAGTTAAAATGTAAACTTAAAAGCTTTTCAGTCTGTTAAACACACAAGTTCAGTATAAATATTACACTGTAATCGGGAGATAGTGGGTTCGAGCCCACTGTCTGCAGCCCTGAAGATGGTTTTCCGTGGTTTCCCATTTTCACACCAGGCAAATGCCGGGGCTGAACCTTAATTAAGGCCACGGCCGCTTCCTTCCACTTCCTAGACCTTTCCTATCCCATCGTCACCATTAGACATCTGTGTCGGTGCGACGTAAAGAAAAATAGCAAGCAAAAAAAATTACACTGTAACATTTCCGTAAGAAGGAACACATTATTAAACAAGAAATGCCGGTCCCGCAGTCTAGGGTAGCGTGCCTGCCTCTTACACGGAGGCCCCGCATTCCATTCCCGGCCAGGTCAGTAATTTTTACCTGAGTCTGAGGGCTAGTTAGAGGTCCACTCAGCCTACGTGATTACAATTGAGGATCTATTGCGCCTTGGTGGGGGTGTGATAAGCGTCATGAAATTGTAATTATGATGAATTATTGAGGAATATATATTTCATTTTCAGAATAAATAGTATCTTACTGTACTTGTGACAACGAGGAAAGAGAGAGGATAACTTGTTGCCAAAGTTTTCATAGCCCCGGGCAGTCTTGGTAGTAGCAATAGCGCAGAGAGCCGAGTGCAAATTTCTGAGAAACGACGTAGGGGTATCTCCATGTAACTAGCGGGAGTTGAACGCGGGGTTGGCACTGGAAGAAAAAAATATGAGCCTTCCCGGTCACGTGGTTAAGGTGGACCAATGGAAAAATTCACTTGACCAAAGCAAGGCGACAACTTCGTATTGTAAGAAGCACTAGCGAGGCTAACTCCGTGGATTAAACTGATAGGAAGAATTGAAGTATCGATTCAGAATAAAGTGGAATTTAGGAGCCTTACTATACCATAAAACTTATGAAAAGTTAATAATTGCGGGAGATTGCATGGTGTAATTCTGAGAATTCATGGACGCTATTCGTTGATTGGCTGAAGGCAAAGGAAGCCACAAAAGAGCGCGAAAACCCGAGCCGGGATACGGCAGCTAAATTCGCGAATATATCCATTACCAGCGAACGATAATATTTGAGAATTGGTATAGAGCATTTGAGAACATAATTACATCATTGGATCATATATTAAAGCCACGGGCCAAACCGCAAAGTGTCGTATGAAGATATCGGGACTGCGCGTCCGAAGATGAACTCCGTTGAACTCGGAAGAGAGGGGATACAAGTATAAATATGAAGTCGTGGACAAGGACTGACAACTACTTTTGACAGTGTGTTCGGGCGGTCACCACGCCAGTGGTGCGTAACTACTTTTGACGGTGTGTTCGAGCTGATAGCACGCCCGGAGTACGTAACTACTTTTGACAGTGTGTTCGGGCGGTCACCACGCCAGTGGTGCGTAACTACTTTTGACAGTGTGTTCGAGCTGATAGCACGCCCGTGGTGCGTAACTACTTTTGACAGTGTGTTCGAGCTGATACCACGCTAGGGGTGCGTGACAACTTCTGATATTTTGTTCGAGCCGTGATTACGCCAGAGGTGCGAGTGTGTACTTACTCGTGGAGTAGGGTTCGAAGTATTATATTGTTACATAGTACAGTGATTCATGACGTGATGTAGCTCATATTACAGTCTTGAGCAGTATACTAGTAGGAAGTGTTTCAAATAGACAGGACTCAGTAAAGCATAACTTACGGAGTGTGAGATTCTACCAACAGATTAGGAAGTGCGTTACATGAGAACGGTCACGAGTGTTTATGTCGCCTAATAAACAGTCGATTCTAAACTGATACCTGGTCAGCTACACGAACGTGAGACGGGAAATTCAAGTGCGCGTTCGGGCCGTTGTAAAGGGAATCCCGAGGTATCCCATGTTCCTAGTGTCCGGGAAAGGAATGAAGAATGTATATTTACATTAAGTGGGCTAGATACAAGGCCGAGAGTGTAAAATTTGTGAATAGAATTTAGGGTGGAAATTATTCCAAAGTGCAACAGTTAATTTATTTGTTTTTATTCAAAATGTGTAAAGTTGAAAAGGGTCAAGGATTAATTCTTCAAGCTGGCATGAATACCAGTGGAATGCATTGCTAAAATCCGGAGGGGCTATGGCTTCTCGTCCGGTTTTAGCAGACTACAATGGCAGAGTTGAGTAACCTTTTAACATATTTGTAGATTGCTATCGTTAGGGGGAGGAAATCATATTAATTTATCATGGTAACTTGATTGTGAAACGAGCCGTTTACGGCTCGTATAAATTCAAAGATAGATAGACAAAGGGACAAATTAATATGTAGATTAGATCGAGCACTCATCATAATTTTGATTATTAAATAGAGTACAGTAGGGTTGAGTTGTTAATTCAAGTGATTGAGTTGTTTGATATGATATGGAGCACGTTTCACGTATAGATAATGTTAATATTCATTTAGAAGTGCTTCCAAACTGTTTTCCGTTATTGGAACTTTTATAGATATTAAGGCATGTTGTTAAGATAATCCAGAGGTAGGATTGCCAAGTGATTTAAATTGTTGTGGGACGGAATGAAGTCCATTGATTTGTTTGTAAATATCGCGAAGTTCGCCAGTGGACAAAATAATAATAATCTGTACAAGTGTCGAAGTAGTACATTAAAATTTGGTAATGTGTAAAGGCGTGTTTAATAATAATCTTTGAGAATAAAGGCACGGGCTTAGTTGGATAGAATGATTGCAAATTAAAGTAATTTAAATGTGGAGATCACATGTGCCGTGAATAATTATAATTTGTGCAGTGAATCCGGTTTTAACACTAATTGTTGATTTAACGTTTTGGACTCCATAATAATCATAAATAAATTTGGTAGAAACGAGATAGGCACTTTTATAATATGGTCACGCTATGTTTAAGATCCAGAGGGATTTGAGCCAAAAATTGAGATTTGGAGTTTTGTGGGACAGAAATCCGGCCCGAAATGAAAGTGAATTGTACTGATGTTGATGAAGAAATAGATGGATCTTAAGGCCCACATAGAGGTTGTATTTATATACCGGTGTATTGAGTGGCAGAATAGAGTCCACACACCGAGGGTTAATTTGTGAAAATGTTTTGAAGAGTTCCAATGGATAAATGGACTTCAAAATGGAAAAGGAAGGAATAATTTAACACTTGCAGAGATTGGAGGTATTTGCCCAACTGCGAGGTGTTAGGGGATTTGAGAACTGTCTTAGGAGCATATGGTCTCCATGAATTGACGACAGTACGAATATAAGGTTGCGGGTTCGAACACTATTATGTCCTGACCGATGTGAATTCGGATCTTGGTGATTTCTGTTTGGGAGAGAACGTATGTGACTAAATTATAAAGATGAGGAATAAAAAGAAAGAGTCTCGGAAGAATAATAATACTATTAATAATAATAATAATAATAATAATAATAATAATAATAGTCCAAGTAAATCATATCTGGATTGATTAGTGCCAAAATAAATCGGAATTGTAAAAGAGGTTATGCGTTAAACATATTAAGAGTGGACTACCGTGTAACAGGCGAAATTAAATTTTTAAAAATTAATAATAATAATTATTAAAAAACTACTTTTTTTGAAGAATATTTTTTTTATAATTTGGACAGAATAATGATGTTGGGAGTTGAAATGAAAAATTTGAGATTTTTAACTAATAATAATAATAATAATAATAATAATAATAATAATAATAATAATGAGAATATTTGAAGAAGGAGAAGAAGAATAATCAAAGAAGCTACTTTTATTTATTTCAGATGAAAATAAAAATCGCGAAAAGTTGAAATATTATTCCGAGGATGATTACGGGTTACGATAATCATGATCTCCACAAAACATAATAGTAATAATAATAATAATAATAATAATAATAATAATAATAATAATAATAATAATAATTAATAATAAAATATTTTTATTTATTTATTTTTCTTATTATTCGGATGATGATGATGGATGATACTAGGGAAGTCAGCTGGCGAATTAATGTAATAATGTCAATTGGTTGTAAATAAGAAGTTAAGTTAATATGTGTAAAATGAAGGCAAATCTCAACATCTGGACCATTAGGTTAGAGTCCCTTTGTCGTATTCCTTCAACTAACGATTAGCATATCTTGGTTAGGAACCCGGGGAGAGTTTGTAATTTCCCGGGTTGGTCTCATCTCAATCAAAGTGGAGGCGATAACATGGTCCATGTGATCGCGCCTATTTAGCCAACAGGTAATTGGTCCATGATCAAATAGGGTCATGGTGTTAACGAAGGTAAACCTGATACCTTCAGATATCAACGGTTCTACCACCCAAATGGAAGGGTGGTCAAAAGTGATAAATATTATGTAATCATTTTTCAGGAATAATTTGCCAAATTACCGGCAAATCAAGGGTCAACAGATTTTGATTGTGTGTAAAATTTCATTTGTTTACTTAAATAAAATGCTCCTTTAGCATTTGCAAGGAAACAGTTCCAGGTTCTTGTTCTTGTAGAATAGTAAACCCTTGGTGACCGTTTAGAAATATCCGTCCCCATTCCTAGGACGGAGCCTTCATAATTTCCCTTTGATCTGAATATATATAATTTGTGTGTTTTATGATGAGCCTTAAAGATAAAGATTAGTGTCCCGTTCAACCCTGTAGTACTGATTGGATGGCGCCCTTACATTTAGTTTGAGATCTTATATCTCAAAATATTTTTTTATTGAGTATTAGTTGCGATGGATTCGGACCGTAACACTCCCTGAGATAAATGCTGGTTGGGACTCAGGCTTTAAGCGGGTTCACTATCTGACGGTGAGATGGCATCCTCGGTCAAGAAAGCCAAGAATAAAGGCCGAGAGGACCCGTCGCACTTGATCATACGGCACCTTGTAATCTGCAGGTGTTCGGGCTGAGCAGCGGTCGCTTGGTAGGCCACCGGGCGAGTTGGCCGTGCGGTTAGGAGCGCACAGCTGTGAGCTTGTATACGGGAGATAGTAGGTTCGAACCCCACTGTCGGCAGCCCTGAAGATGGTTTTCCGTGGTTTCCCATTTTCACACCAGGCAAATGATGGGTCTGTACCTTAATTAAGGCCACGGCCACTTCCTTCCCATTCCTAGGCCTTTCCTATCCCATCGTCGCCATAAGACCTATCTGTGTCGGTGCGACGTAAAACAAATAGCAAAAAAAAAATGCTTGGTAGGCCATGGCCAAAAACCCAAGAAATATATCCACACTATTAAACAAAGAACGACATTAAAAGAAAATCATCAGATTCAATTAAATCACATTCAGTATTTGGAAACATGTATGTTTATTTCCTCCCAACCATCTATGAATCTGATTTTTGGAACTTATCTTAAAGAAGCCCTGCTTTATTACTATTCCAGCGTGCTCTGATTCATCACCATTTCAGCAAGCAGGGCGTTACACATACGTTGCACATTTCAGATTCATACATGATTGGATGGAAGAAAACATAAATATTTCCAAATACTGAATGTGACTTGATAGAATCTGATGATGTTCTTTTAAGATGTCCTTTGTTTAATAGTGTGCATTTATTCCTTATTTGTGTTCTTTACAGGTATGCTATAATGATTTTGTTTCTATTTGCTTTACGTCGCACCGTCACAGATATGTCTTATGGAGACGATGGGAGAGGGAAGGTCTAGGAACTGGAAGGAAGCGGCGGTGGCCTTAATTAAGGTACAGCCCCGGCATTTGCCTGGTGCGAAAATGGGAAACCACGGAAAAACATCTTCAGAGCTGCCGACAGTGGGGCTCGAACCCACTATCTCCCGATTACCGGATACTGGCCGCACTTAAGCAACTATGTTATAGTGTCATATTTATACTGAAATTGTGTGTTTGGCAAACTAAAAAGCTTTTACATTTACATTTAGAATACGGTAAATGTTGTAAAATATTATCGCTGTTCGGGCAAAAGGTCATATCTCACAATGCTATCGACTATTTTCCTTAGGATTGGTCACGCTTCCCAGTCCATCAGAACAATTTTCGTTGTGTTCATTTTCGTGCTAAAGTGTAAAGCAAAGTGAACCTGTAGAAGTGAGTAAATAAGTTATACAAACATACATTCCTAGAGTGCGGTACAGTAAGTTTCACTTTTCTTTACACGTACGCCTAAGAAAATGAACACAACGAATATTGTTCTGAGGTACTAAATATCCGTATGTGGCTCGAAGGCGTGACCAGTCTTAAGGAAAATAATGGATAGGAAGAGCATTGGGAAATACAGTATAACCTTTTGCCCGAACAGAGATGTCTAGCAAACATGTACCGTCAAAGTTTGTAAACGCCTGAGAGGCTTCTAGGAGAGAAGAATTTATTCCGGGAAATAAAGAAAAACGCAAATGCTGCTCCTTTACTTTTGATGCTGCTTGGTGTTCAGGCTGAAGTTGTAACAGGAGAATGGTAACACACTCTTACGTGCATGGCAGAATAAATAACAAGGTTTTTGTTCCAGAATACGATAGAAAATAACAAGATTATTGTAAAGAGTTTGCTTTTGTGACCAAGTCTCCGAATTTTAATTTTTTTCAAAATACTGATATTCACACACACGTTTCAGAAAGAATAAATAAATTAATCAAATACAAATAATAATTGTTTGCATAAATGTGGCCATGAAGTGTATTTTTGTTTTCAGTTAAAGGATAGTTCAAGGAAATTTCAGGAATTCCCATAGGCTACAATGTATCAAACTGATATAAAATAAAATGTATCCTTAAATTTGGAATATTAACATATTATTATTATTATTATTATTATTATTATTATTATTATTATTATTATAATCATGATTAACACATATTATTAACCTTTGAGAAACCCACGTCATATACATTGTAAACCTGTCGTCCTCAGGCGCAAAAATCACGTCTGATATAGTCATTAAGTTGGCATAACAGAAGTCAAAATTGTCATCTATTTTGATTAAATCAGAATAGAAATGTTTCATTCCATATTAGTTTTGACGTTCAAGTCATAAAAATACAGATAGAATTTGAACAATTGAAATTGGGAACGGGGAGCGTGTATCACCAGAGGAAAAAAATCCGTTTATAGACCACAATATGTTAAAATGTGAAATACTTTATAACTGAGCAACGGAACTCATTTTTATTTAATTCTTCTAAAATTGGAACATATGTAGTGGTGAAGTAAGTAATATGCATCTGAGTTATTAAACTGGAACTATAAAGAGGAATACAGTATTTGGTTTAGTTTACGGATTTCCATAAATCAAGGCTTATAATTTGAGATTATTTCTAATTTCAATCACACCTGCTGATCAGAATAGTTTCCGTTATGTGGTACGGAGGCAGTTTACTGGGATATAGAGGGCTTACGTCGATATGGTAATGGGACCGCAGCCAAATAGCGGATTACACCTGCGAGGGGCTATTAACGCTATTGAGATTATCGCGGGGTAGACCTACAGGGACGCTTGATTATGTCTTCATAGCATTTAGTAGCCACTTTTGGTCTGATTTGAAGAGGACGCAATTAAGCCTGTGCTGAGTCATAATCATATATCGTATTAAGACATATTCTGTACGCCATTACGTGTCTTTGTGTTATGATCGGTAATAGTTTATTTTAAACATGTCTTCATTTTGGGTAATTCTCTCCAAGAGAAGCATTATCTACCATTTTAGTCGAAAAATTATATTCCCATCAAAGTAGTGGAAGTGTTCTTGGTTCTCCAGAAAGGCTTGATTCCTCCTTCAGTGAAGACATTTAGAAACGGATCCAACACTTCTGTACAAGAATTTGGCCCGTGGACTGAATAACCCTACAATAGAAATACGTAGAATTATTTGTCGGGTAATAGTGACCAGCGTGATACGTATTTGATCACATGAATAATGCCGGGGTTACAGAAAGTATAAATGGGTATATTGTACTTCTGCAGGGATCTTCATGGCGTAGGTCTTATGGTTAGCTTTTGCTCTGGTTTGCTTTCATTTCTTATAGTGAAAAAGTATAATGCTAAATATAATTTCTCCCACTTTGCTCTGATCATTGTTAAATCACATTCAAGTTATTTTAAAATTCGCGTAAAGTCAAAGCAAAATAAGCTAGGCTAATGAAACTGAACTTAAGAACGCGCGTTTTGGTTCAGACCCAAGCTGATTTACAGTGCGCTTTAAGTTAATATAATAAATAAATAAATAAATACAATAAATAAATAAATAAATAAATAAATAAATAAATAAATAAATAAATAAATAAATAAATAAATAAATAAATAAATAAATATCTTATTTCTTGGCACTTCACTATAAACAGATAAATAATATTTGAACAAAAACCTCTCCTCTACATCTGAGACATCTGGTCTACATCCACGCAAATTTTCTTGCTCAGTATTAAACAACTATGTGCGTTAGAAATGTATACATACCTTTCGAGAGTGTAAATAGAATTAAAGTAATAAATAACAGGTACTGGACTAGAGAAATGGTGAAGAGACACACTGCATAATGTCAACGATATTTAGATACAGCTGAACGTAATTTCCTTTATTTTACACCTAACTTTTACAATATTCTCCCAAACTTAATTACTTCTCTTTCATTCAAGTTGCACCGTGTCATGCTTTTGCGCCACGCAATATCGTATGTCAAAGTGAGAGCGAGTCAAGTAATTAAGAGATTTCAAGGCGTTGAATATAGTATAGGAATCCACACCAAATGATGGCAACATGTACATCAGTGCAAAGGGTGATTTATACTATTAATATCCTTAAGTAAACATCGTATAATGACATACATCCGTTAGAATTAAGCAGAAATTGTATATTAGCTACAGATCCAGAAATAACGTGAATCACGAAGTCTACATTTTCAGATGATTTCGACAGCTCCTTTTTTTAAGTTTCTTAAAGCATCAAGATAGAAATAAACATAGTTGTGTTTCGACCACAATACTATCGTGATAAAGTATTTTTGACGATGTTGACACTTTTGTCCTTGGAGAGATTATTATTCTTGAATCCCCATCGATATTCCGAAGCTTTCTACGCATACTGTATTACCTAAGTTTTCTTACGCCTAGAGCTTACATTCAACATAGATAGGCGAAGCTTCATAAAATACTTCAAAATATCTGCAAATGCAATTATATTACTACTTTAGAAGATTTAACTCTTAGTACTTTAATTCTGAAAGGACTCGCAATATTGTTCAAAGGTATCTATTGTTTCCTGTCGTGGAATAGGAGTCAGAACTGCTACTTCCAAAAAACTGGAAAAGGTCATTTTTAGATATCGTAATTAGTAAATGGCTAAATAAACACATTTACAAAATATTACTTCGTTTTCAAAATTATCAGTAACAGTTGAAACCGAATTGTTATGTATTCTCGTATGGCCAGAATAATCCTGTGTTCAGAAACGTTTCCTTATACAGGGTGAAGCGAAATTCGCGCACTCGGGCGTCGCAGCGCGACTCCTCACATGCCAGCAAAAAAAAAAAAAAAAATGTCTGTCCCAAAAGTTCGTCCTACGAGTATATCCGGCAGAAAAAGAACGTTGAAGAGTGGCAATCTGGCAACACTCCAACCACATGTAGGGTAACTATCTGTGCCAGCACATATTAGTCATGCTGTACAGTTGGTGCAGTGGATTGAGTTTTGGGTTAGTATGCAGGAGGTCGAGGGTTCGATCCTGGCCTCTATCCACTGCACCAACTGCGCAGCACGACCAACATGTGCTGACAGAGGTTGTTACCCTACATGTGGTTACAGTGTTGCCAGATTGCCACTCTTCAACGTCCTTTCTCTCCCGGATTTACTCGCAGGACGAACTTTTGTGAGATACATTTTTTTATTGCTGGCATGTGAGGAGTCGCGCTGCGACGCCCGAGTGCGCGAATTTCGCTTCACCCTGTATATAATGTAGCTGTCATTGCTCCTATTGTTGTTGTTGTTGTTTCATGTAAACGGCTTAAAGCATCGACATTAACAGACTTGTGTATTAACTATGAGCCCAAAAACATTTAACACTGCACAGTCCTGCTGTACACATTAAAAAAATATATTGTGACCATAATTGGCCTTGTAATATGTATCTGTAGTTTAAGGAAAGGATGGTGAGATTTGTAGGATGGTTGCCTAGTTGTATTTGCTCCTAAAACATTAATCACCGCCACCATCAAGCTGCTGAGTCAGTTCTGCCCATCTCTTTACACCAAGGGTATCAAATCAACGACCAGCGGGTGGAATGCGGCCCGTGATATCATTCCAAACGGCTGCAACCAAAATATAAAGTTTCTATTAAATTTATCCCTAATTTAAGCTTGTTCTTAATGGGCTGTAGGAACCAAATATACAACCTGTGACAATAAAGTTCGGTGAATAGTCCTGTACTATCAACATAGATGAACAATGCACGACAGTGACCTTACTGTCCTTCGAAATAGTCCCCTCCCATAACTATGCAGTGCTGAGATCGGCGATACATGTCCTGGAAACTTTGGAAAAAGGCTTCCTTTCGGATGGTGTTCAAAAGCCTCCAGCTGGGTCGGAGATTTTAATCGCATCTGATTAATTCTTCTGGTCTGAGGACTGTCACAACACTCTCCTCTTCATATTCAGACAACACAGCACACTACGAAACACACTAAAACATGCAATGGTATTATATTCCTCTATAGAGGGTTGGCATGAGGAAGGGCAACCAGCCATGACACATAGCCAAGCCAGCATGTGTCAGACAGTTCGCATACGCGAGCCCACAGGTAAGGAAAAGGCCGTAGAAGAAGAAGATTCCGTAGCACATATCTATGCGAAGTTTTACTCCTCCTTAATGATGAACAGATCCAAATTAAGGGGGCAGCTTTCAGAGGAACAATTAGAAAGTATTGTGAGAGTTGTATCAAGTGAAAACATTTCACCACATTCTGAATATCTGGTATGTGAGATGTAAGGCTGAACATCCAGTACAAGGGAATGCTTTTACCATACAGGCTGACGTGAACTTTTAAATTGTATATCCACATATTGTATGCCTTTCTTGCAATCTCTACATTTTATGGTGTTTCTTAAAGCCGGCCCCGTGGTGTAGGAGTAGCGTGCCTTCCTCTTAGACGGAGGCCCCGGGTTCGATTCCCGGCCAGGTCAGGTCAGGGAATTTTACCTGGACCTGAGGGCTGGTTCGAGGAGCTATCTCACGGTGAGATAGGGGCCCCGGTCTAGAAAGCCAAGAATAACGCCCGAGAGGATTCGTCGTGCTGACCACACGACACCTCGTAACATGCAAGCCTTCGGGCTGAGCAGCGGTCGCTTGGTAGACCAAGGCCCTTCAAGGGCTGTAGTGTCATGGGATTTGGTTTGGTTTTGGTTTGGTGTTCATTAAAAACTCTTGGCCAGAAATATTTATTTCAGGCAAGGGAATCTGTACAGCGCTCAGAACCACCCAGTACGAGCTTACATTCTCTTTTTCTCTCATTGGTCAGATCCATGCAGAAACGTAACACATGCACTCATCTGAAGAGCAAGGGGAGATTGAGAGAGCGAAGGATGGGAGATCTAGCATGAAACAAACACGCGCAGAGGGGAAGGTAGTTGCTTCCTACACCTCCTCACACGCCCCCTGGCTCGACCTTGAATATGCCCTGAATAAGGGAACGAGGGAGGAACTACACGGTTTCCTTCAAGGTAACAGACGTTCAGCCGTATGTCAACTCACTGACGGTCAAATTCTCCCATTTCTTTGTAATTCCTTTGTGCGAAGGCTGGCGAAAATGTCAGTGGTCTTGACCATAACTTTATTGTCAAATGGTATCGCGCTCAACCATTGTACGGAAGAATGATCCTTATTATTGTCAATATAGGCCATGTTCAATTAATCTACACTAATAATTGCAAGTATTTTGATTAGGAAAAGCCAGTATAGCCAAACTGTAGACCCAGAGTGCAAGACACACAGAGTGGTTTGATGAACAAAGAGGAAAGGAGGGGGAAGGGCATGTGGGAGCAGTAAGAGCACAAGGCCACACCTCCTGGAATGCTAACACATATCGCCGTTGCCGGGACAAAACCTCCTATGTGATAATATTTTTGGAGATATACTGACCCGCAGCACATACATTATGAAGAGCGAGAATGCCTTGACTACATTCACACAATATTGCACCTTACAGTAGATGACAGAACCTTACCGGCCAAAGTTCTAAGCTAAAATATTACACATAGGAGGTTTTGTCCCGGCAGCGACGATATGACGTTTCCCAGCCTCCTGTCTTCTCCATCCTCAGGGTTGGCCAAAATGTACTTCCAAACGCTATCTATTTCCCTTTCAACGCGGAATTCTTCTGATCATTACCGTACTATTTTTGTAACATATTCAAGTATATAAAATACATAGCAGAATTATGTCAATGTTAATAAAATTTACAAACCTATAATTCTACATTTTAATTTTATTGTGTCGATCGTTTGTCCGATTTGCTCTCTTAATTAGGTCCATGCACCAGTTTCAGTTTGACAACCCTGCTTTACACAGTGAACTATCCTTTTCATTATTCTAAAATTAACATTAGTTATTGAGTCAACGTTTAGTATCGAAAATGTCTAATGGAAACATTTCCCGTAAAGGTTTATATATTTATGATATTCAATTACCGCACTTATTTTAAAAAGTTTTAAGAAGGCAATCCATCAAAGCAATTTTCGTTGTGCTCATTTCTCCACACTCAACTACATACGAAAGTGAACCTTAAATACGTTATACTACAGGAGTGCGCAAATACGTCATGGAACATACGCTACGGTATGGTTCATTTTCCTTTACTCAACGGTATAGAAAAATGAACATAACGAAAATTGTTCTGATGAACTGCGTACCCACATCGACGGTGCGCTGCCAATACCTCGTATCCCACAGTGGTCTTCCTATCCATTATTTTTCTTAAGACTGGCACGCCTCCCAGCCACACATGGATATGCAGTCCATCAGAACAATGAACCTTACTGTACCGTACTGAAGGATTGTATTTGTTCATGAAGTATTTACCCAGTCCTACATTATAATACACTTAAGGTTCA
This sequence comes from Anabrus simplex, assembly GCF_040414725.1. Classification (NCBI taxonomy): domain Eukaryota; kingdom Metazoa; phylum Arthropoda; class Insecta; order Orthoptera; family Tettigoniidae; genus Anabrus; species Anabrus simplex. Next base: position 1,302,233,104 of record NC_090265.1, read on the forward strand.
TGTTTCTTTGCACAGGAAAATGAACACAACGAACGTTGTTCTGATGGACTGCATATCCTTGTGCGGCTAGGGGCGTGACCAGTCTTAAGGAGGATAACACATCCAAAGAGCATTGTGGGATACGGGGTATTGCTCGCGCATGGTCGATATGTGTCTGCGAGACTTAAGGAGAATAACAGACAGGAAGAGCATTGTCAAATAGGCGGTATTATTTCTTAAGCGACGATACGTTATTCGTTTGTATGTAAGAATCGGGAGTACTAGTTCGTAAATGTAATTATGGCTGACGTTTGTGAGTCAATATTTACAGTGCGTACTACCTCCTCACTTACCTGTGGAATCTAGATAGCTGATGTAAAATAAACACAGAGTAGCTTAGAGAATGCAAGCTCTGTTTCACATTCAAGGCGTAGCCATTGCTACTGTGATTTAGCTTATATCCTCCCTCCTTACACCATGGTTAAGAGAGTATGCCACATTCGTGTCGGTTCTCAGGAGGCTAGATTTATCATGTGCTTTGGACAGATAATATTCATGGAAAAATTACAAAATGGGTTGGGCAGCGTTTGTGATGTGAATCTTCCTGATAGTATCCGAGTGCATCTCAACAAAGAGGTCGGCAAAATCGGCAAATTTTGCTCGAATCGTCTTTGTTACTTAGGCATTAACATTTCTTCCTTCGGCACATACAAGTGTAACGATAAAATATGGCCGAACTTTTAGAACGTATTCCTCATATGTAGAAGAAAATATGTTATATGGACATGGGTCTGGAAACGCTTTACTTCCATGTTAGAACTAAATCATTTTCTACAACTCTATTTAGTACATTAACCATAGGAAACACACAGGAGAAGAACGTATCAGCATACCACACGAAACTCTTTCTTACATGAAATGTTCAACATTCTCTTCGTTAGAGTTTCCTCCCTCGTTTGTTTCTTTCTCTACGGGGTCGGATATGAGGCGAGATGAATCTGTCGTAACGGATTTTTATTACCGGATGCCCTTCCTGACGTCAACCTCATCAGAGGAGTTAATGAGATGAAATGAATGACGCGATATATGATACTAGGAAGGGAGGGGTGAAACCCGGTGCCGGCACGTAGCCTACTCCTGTCGAATAGCACCAAGGGGTCTGGTCAAGGCTTAACGTACCCATCCGAGGGACGAATCACCATCAACAGCGTCATATGCCTTCACTCCATATGAGCACTGCGGAGAGGCACGCAATCTAGTGATTAGAAATTGTATACCACAACCTCCCCTAACCTACCGGCCAACATTTTTATGGTGAAGTATTTTTCGACCAACGGGACTCGAACCAGCTAACCACGGTGTCAGACCATTTAGACTTCAACGCCTTAACGATCATGGCCACCAGGCCATGTATTAACATGATATTCATTTTTGGTGTAGACTGAGTGAACCTCAGGACCATGTGCACCTCTAGAAGTTGAATTTTTTTGACATCCTACGGGAATTTGACCCACGTCCTTCAGGATGAACTGATAACGCCTTTGCCTTCTCGACCAGGCGGATTGATGATTAATTAAGGAAATTACTTCAAAAACATCAGTTGTTACATTTACTTCACAGGTTACATAGGCTACGTTCATTAAAAATGTAAATGTAAATTCATGTCCACGTCCCGGGGTGGTGCAACTCTTCTCAGGTGACCAGAATGATCGTTTCTTAACCACACGTCGGCTCTCCTGCCAAGCTTATATTTCTGGCAGTTTCGTAACCCTACGGAGATGGACAACATGTTCATTACTTAGCAGTGATAACATCATAGTATTTAAATTGACGTTACTTCTATACCTTGTCCGGCTTCATGCCTAAATGGTTAGCGTGCTGGCCTTTGATCACAAGGGGTACCGGGTTCGATTCCAGGCAATGCTGGGAATTTTAACCATCATTGGTTAATTGCGCTGGCACGGGGACTGGATATATGTGTCGTATTCATCACCATTTCATCTTCACCATGACGTACAGGTCGCCTAGGGCGTCAAATCATACGACCTACACCTGGAGAGCCGAACATGTCTTCGGACACTCCCGGCACTAAAGGCCATACGCCATTTCATTATTCTATACCTTCAAGCAAGTGTCATGCAAATTCTACAAATGTACTTGGACCTGCTTAACGACCAGGTGCCCTTCCTGATGCAAATTCATTGCGAACGGATTTATTTACTATTGCATGTTTCTGTTGTGGTGTGTTGTGTGTAGCCTATATGAATTTAAGTGTACTGGAATGAACACGAACAACCAATCCCCTTGTCGGAGGAACTGACCGGACGTGGCTAAAATCACCGACCCGGCGGGAAATCGAACCTCGGATCTTCTGCCTCGAAGATCTTGTCGTTGACAATTCAGCCAAGGAACTGGAGTAAATAGAATATTATCTAATTCTCTATGATAATCCTTCAAATAATCTATTTATCTTATGTTCGACTCCTAATGATAACTGATGTTTCCTACTGAGTCTCATTCTTCTTCTTCTTCTTCTTCTTCTTCTTCTTCTTCTTAAGAATAATATAAGCCAAGTAGGGAGCGCTTATGACAAGTCTTTTTTTTTCTTTTTTTTTGATGTTCGCTTTCGTTCCCAATATCTCTTGATCCCGCTAATATTTTTTGTTTTTTCTCCTGCGAGTGGTTTGGGTACTTAGTGTGTGGCGGCGATCAAGAATTAAACATACCACAGAATTCGGACCAGTCTAAGACATCAAGGTCAGAAATCTCAGCGGAATCCAGATCTTTCTTTTGGACTTCTTCAGTCAGAGGTTTTCATTCTTAGCCTATAGCTTTTAATCAGTGAGACGCTCTTCTTGCTAAGACTATTGTTGTCCATTCGTGAAAGGTGTCCGTAGAACATCTGCCGCGTCCGTCGCGTGTCGATGTTGGCCTTTCCCAACCGTCGGTAAACTTTAGAATTAGCTTTTAGACAGTAGGTTCCGTCTGGGAGTATTCTGGCTCCATGAATTTTCCTGAGGATACGTCTTTCAACTTTTCCAGGTCGACCGTGGTACCTTTTCTATGTATAAAAATAATAATTTCGTGTGGCTATTTCTAGTCGAGTGCAGCCCTTGTAAGGCAGGGCTGCATCTGCCATGTGTTGTAACTGCGTGTTATTGTGGTGGAGGATAGTGTTAGGTGTGTTGTGTGCAGGGATCTTGGGGACAGCACAAACCCCCAGTCCCCGAGCCATTGGAATTAACCGATGAAGATTAAAATCCCCGACCCAGCCGGGAATCAAACCCGGAACCCTCTTAACCGAAGGCCAGTACGGTGACCATTTAGCCAACGAGTCGGACACCTTTTCTGTTCATTAGCAGAGTCTCTAATGTGTATAGGAACTGGGGCCTGATTACACTTCTTCGAAATCTACTTCTTGTTGTTTCGGGGTTTCGCGACAGTTGGTAGGCTGTGTTGAGTTTCGAACATGCATCAGTAAATGTGTAAAATAATAATAATAATAATAATAATAATAATAATAATAATAATAATAATAATAATAATAATAATAATAATAATATGTGAGTAGCACATGGACAATCTGCTCCTTAATAGATTCGGGTGCGATATCCAATACGGTCTAACATTTCTAGCTGGGAGAGAGATATGAAATTGGATTTGTGAGAACTTTTGGGAACGTTCTTGAATCTGGCAAGTTATACAATATGATTTTTAAAAATAAACGTGTCGTTTGACTCTAAGTTGATTCGTTAGGAATTTGTGGGCACCTTCACCGTGTATGTAGGAGATACCACACACCGAACCGGATCTACGTCAGACACGTAGGACTAAACAAACATCACCATGTTGTGGTGCTGCAAGTGTCTAAGGATGCTTCACATTGACATTTATGTAATCAAATAAATTGTTACCCGTGGTGCAGATGTTACTGCTCTATAGTTTGCGATAACATTTTTACTGTGGACGCAATGCTACTAGGAATATATTCGTCTCTGTTGCCAAGAAATGCGACTATGGCTGCTGGTACATTCCCTGATGAACACTGTCGCCAACATCAGTGTATATTTGACACTTCACTGCCTATGTGCCCCACAATAATTCGAAATAACTAGCTGGTCTTTCATAGCTCCACGATATCGTTTAACTTGAATTTGAATTATTACTCTACGTGAATGTCTTTGGTTTCTATTTCGCAGGTCATCTTACAGGTATTACCAATAAGGAAGACTGAAACTTAAGAATAGAGAGTAGGGCCTACTTAAAATGTGGTAAAAACTGTAAACTAAGAAAACAATAAATTATCATAAATGGGGTCCAAAATAGCAAAGTGACCAATTCTATAGATTGATGCATCACCTCCAACTGCAGTACTAGTGCTCATTCCAAGACACGAGTGAGCACCGCCTATCAATAGGGCGCTAGTTCACTGAAATGCTACTCCTGAAATCTAAATTCTACCACACCGTGATCGAAGTGGTGACCAGTTATGAAACTGAAATTTTATCTATAGCAATTAAAGATGAATTGGAAACGAAGATGTTTCAGTGGTCCATTGAAGTGACATGGCGGGAAAAGGAAAACCGTCAAGGTTGTCCCCAAATGCAGAGGAAGTACGGGAATGGAATTTATGAATATACTCGCGTGCTTCGAACCAATGGCAGCCCATGAACTGAATCTGATTGTTTGCTGGTCACGCGGACGATAGCAGAGATGCTGATTGGACAGACAGGAAAACAATATGCACCTCAAAAACTCACATTTCAAGACACAATTGACCCTGAAAAATGGAATATCATTGCAGACATGTAAACCCAGCAAGTGGGGATGTACAATGAAGAATAGTAATAATGACAGTAAAATGGTATGGGTTTTATGTCTTACTAACATATTATATTTTATAGGAGATGTCCAAGTGCCGGAGTTTATAACTTCCGTGTTGACAAATCTAACGACACGAGGTTGACGTATTTAGGTACATTGAAATACTACCGGAACGAGCCGAGATCAGACCACAAACTTAAGATCAAGGCACTAGAAATCTATCGTTCTATAGGTTAAGCTACCCAATGCGGTAGAGGAAGAAGCATGAATATTATTTGATCACATCCTATTAATTTTTAAATAATGTGTACTCCATATTAGACCCAATTTGTTTGAGATAAGATCGTCGGAAGGAATGTGGTTAATCTTTTCTGCTCAGTTACCACTAACCTCATGAGGCACCTATTCTTCTGCCTCAAATACAAGACTGATTTTGGAAGATCCGCACGGTTCGAACTATTGATACTTACCACAATATCGGCATGGAAACCTGATTCATGTACACACTGTAGCTCTCGTTATAGGCTATTAATGAAACTTCATGCCACTGAGAGTTATACAATACACTAATCTATGGCGCACGAGTACGATAGTATGCTTATTAATAACAGGAGAGGAATGTTCACAAATTAACGATCAAAATTCTATACAGGTTTGGTTAAGATTTTATAACGTTAGGTTATAATCTCCTATTTAGGTGTGAATAAGATTTACGGTACTCTATTTCCTCTTACAATTAACAGTGTAGATTACAAGCTGCTATGCGAGGTATAACCGATACTCACTCACGAACTGTGCTATACAATCGCTTCAAAGTACAATATTGATTTCTAACTGTAAGTCTCTCTTATCAATTTTCCTCAAGGGTTCACTAATTGTGAGCATGGAACTGGAGCCATGGATAACCTAGCCGACTTCGGCGTTGCTTTTATTTACTCTACTTATGCCAGTTCCATCAATGTTATTCTTCTCACCTAACTACCTTTGATGAACAACAGAGCACTTCCCAAATGGGTCGGTAAAGATTTGCGATGTCTAGAAAAACCTTCATTTTCACGCTTTTCATGGTGATAAATTCCTTCGACCGATGCCTTCATTTTTTGAAATATCTGAACACTTCCTATTTCCTATCAATGGGTGATGATATTACCGTTGTTTTTCCCATTTGAAGGACGTGCGCTAGGACGCTTACCGTCCCTTACAATTTTCTGCAGATATATACTGTACATACTGTATATTTGAGGGTATTATTTTTTCTTTCTTGCTAGTTGCTTTACGTCGCACCGACTCAGATAGGTCTTACAGCGACGATGGGACAGAGAAGTGCTAGGAGTGGGAAGGAAGCGTCCGTGGCCTTAATTAAGGTACAGCCCCAGCATTTGCCTGGTGTGAAAATGGGAAACCACGGAAAACCATTTTCAGGGCTGCTGACAGTGGGGTTCGAACCTACTATCTCCCGAATACTGGATACTGGCCGCACTTAAGCGACTGCAGCTATCGAACTCGGTGAGGATAAATTACAATGGAGTTAAATGTCAGAAGGAAATTAACTTTTTCTCAAGACAGTGGATTAAAAGTGAATTTACTGACTTAATTTTGTGGATTACAATAGCTTATTTCCCCCAAGGCATTAATTTATCTGTTTCACTAGAAGTTTCAATCGCAGACACAGATGCACCAGCACGTTCAAACCATACAGGTAACACTTGTACAAACTATGTTGTGTGTAGATATATCACCAGCTAGATAGTTCTTGTACAACTCTACTTCTACAGAGAATGTTCACGCGACCGCACGCACTACCAGAATAAAAATCTGACGAGAATTATGTTACTTTTGATTCACTGCGAATGTATGTCATGGAATATGCAAACACTCACGATGGACGTGAAATGACCAGTGAATATCGCCGTGAAGTCAGCTGAAGGCGCTGACAGATGTAAATTTGGTTATAGATTTTAAAAAAACCAGTGAAATATCAACGGTGCGCGAGCAATATCTCGTATCCCACAATGCTCTACCAGGTGTATGCATAAGTCCTTTCTTGTTTCACTAAGAGATGGCGCCAGCGAACAGTACGCAGCGTATGAATTTGACACATACGTCAGTTTGTTCGTCTGACATTAACCTACCAACACACAAAAGTTGAGTCCGCCAAACACTAGCGTCTGTGTTGTATCGTTCAGTGATTATGTCGACGTTTGTGCCTGATAAAGAACATTTCCGGCACGCATTGCTATTCTTAATCAAAAGAAAAAGGCTGTGGAAAGTCTTCGTTGCTGGTAGAAACATATGGTGAACACGCTCCATCGATTAGAAAATGTGGGACATGGTTTCAACAGTTTAAATATGGTGATTTCAATATGAAAAATAGTGCGGTCTCCGGATGATGACCCAACTGAAACTCAACAGCAATTGGCACAAGCATTACTTGTGTCTCAAGAAACAATCAGCAGACGTTTACGAGCAATAGGAAGATCAATAAACTCGGTAAATATGTCCCACACGATGTGAATGAACGGTAAATGGAAAATCGCAAAGTCACTTGTGAAAATATGCTTCAACGCCACGAAAGAGTATCATTTATGTACCGAATTGTGACGGGTGACGAAAAATTGATTTATTATGTAAGCCCAAAGCGGAGAAAATTGTGGCTGTCACCTGGCGAAGCCAGGCCTTCAACACCAAGGCTAAATCGCTTCGGCAAGAAGACCATGCTTTGTTTCTGGGGTGACCAGAGCCCAGCGAAACCTTTAATACACAACGCTATCGCCAACAAATGATTAATTTAAATCATGCATTGATCGAAAGACGATCGGAAACGGCCAGAAGACGTGGCTAAATGATTTTGCTACACCGCAATGCGCCGTCACACACAGCAAAACCAGTGAAAGACACCTTGAAATCGCTTGAATGGGACATCCTTCCGCACCCGCCGTACTACCCCGACCTGGCGCCACCTGACTATCACCTCTTCGCATCAATGGGGCACGCGCTCGCAGAACAGCACTTCAGAAATTTCGAGGAAGTTGAAAAATGGCTCGACGAATGGTTTGCCGCAAAAGACAAGCAGTTTTTCCGGCATGGTATTCATAACTTACCTGAAATATGGGCGAAGTGTGTAGAAGGCGATGGCCAATATTTTGAATAAACAAATGATGAATTTCCCTTGAAAATTGCATGTTTTCTTCACTACAAAAACCGGAAGAAACTTACGCATACATCTGGTACCTATCCACTGTTTTCCTTGAGACTGGTCACGCCTCCCAGCCACACATGAATATGAAGATCATCAGAACAATATTCGTTGCGTTCATTTTTCAATGCCAAAAATGTAAAGGAAATTAACCTTATTGTACCGCACTGTAGGAATGTATATTTTAGTAAGTATTTACGCACTCCTACAGTATAAAGGATTTAAGGTTCATTTTCCTTTACATATTACCCCAGGAAAATGAACACAACGAAAATACCTTTGTCTTATGAGGTAACAGTTGCTTGCTGCCATTTCTTGATGGATACAGTACTTTTGTATCCATCTCTTAGCACAGACCAGAGTAAAGTGTAGCTTCCACCGAAGTCCCAGTCTCATCCATGGCTGTGACAATATGGAAGCTGCTGGGGTATGGGTGGTGCTGAGTAATGACATTCAGAGCACGACTAGTGCATCTGAGTGTTATGAAAGGTGTTGGTCATAGGGTCAGTCGTGCTGCAATAGCACTTTCTGACCCAATGAGGAAAGGAATGGCAAACTACCCCACTCCTCGTCTTGCCTAGTACGCCTCATTTTGGTGCTGCCATTGGTTATTGCGGTTTCCTTATAACCGCATAACCTTTGGTGGTGCTATTTGAGGGTCCAACCAGCCTCTAGGCTGATGACCTAACAGACAGACAGACATGAGGTAACAGGTTAACTTGAGGTGTATGAGCAACGGACAAATTGTACACTGTTTTAATGTATATAAGATTATGAGAGGTGGTCCGTTCAGTTAAGCTCGACTTTCGAACACTTTATAGATTAAAGCACGCCACGTTGCGTGTTTCGTGCAGATTAATCCTGTTATGTATTTGCCTCTTGGTATTGAAGGTGTCAAGCTGGAGCATTATTTGTTGTCCTGATATTTGTTCTGTGCTGAGCTTTCCGAGCATGATCGATGTTTCTAAAGAACCAGCATGTCATATATAATCGAAGTATAAAAGCCGTTGTAGTTTGGTCCTCTAATGAGATCTTTAGTCAAATATGTGCATTCCATAGCATGTACAAGAGACTCCACGAACACCATGATTCGAAGGCAACTATTCTCCACCAATCAGTTTTCTTCTAAGTTCAAGTTCTACAATCATAAGTCGTGATACTGATATCGATATCTTCATTGCGATGTTGAAATGGTACAAACGCAATAAGAAAAGTATAGTAAAGTTTTGATTTTCCCACTGTTTATATCAATTAATGTGGTACTATTCAAAGGTGCAGTCAGAATTATTGTTTTCTTGATATTTAGGTAGGGGCCGAATTCTTTACCTTCCACATTGACTTTTTGAACCAAACGTATTGTTTGCATATGAGTCCGATTAATAAAACACTGCCTGTTTGGTAAAGCATTCAAAATAGCGGGTTTGATTTCGGCTGCCGGGATGAGTGTCTCTTGATAGCAGTCTTATGAGGCTATTTTTTTGCTAGTTGCTTTACGTTGCACCGACACAGATAGGTCTTATGGCGACGATGGGACAGGAAAGGGCTAGGAGTGGGAAGGAAGCGGCCGTGGCCTTGATTAAGGTACAGTCCCAGCATTTTCCTGGTGTGAAAATGGGAAACCACGGAAAACCATTTTCAGGGCTGCCTACAGTGGGGTTCGAACGTACTATCTCCCGAATACTGGATACTGCCGCACTTAAGCGACTGCAGCTATCGAGCTCGGTATCATTATCATCAGTGTTCTGCCATACGGCAGGTCTTCACATGGCAGCTCTCCACGCAATCCTGTCTCTTGCCACCCTCTTTGTTTCCTCATACTTGTATTCTATCCTGATACTGTCCAGCATCTAATATCTTCTCCGTCCTCTTTGCCTTTTTCCATTTACCGTTCCTTCTATAGCATCTATAAGCAAACAATCTCTCCTCATCCAATGACCAGTCCAATTGTGCTTTCTCTTCTTGATTACTTTTAAAATATTTCTCTCTTCCCCAACTCTTCTCAAGACTTCTACATTCTTTACCTTTTCTGTCCATTGTATACTTTCCATTTTCTTCCAAATCCACATCTCAAATGCTTCCAGTCTTCTTTCGTCTTCTTTTCTCAATGTGTAAGTCTCAGCTCCATACAGTGCCACGCTCCATACAAAGCACTTCACGAATCGCTTCCTCAAGTCTCTATCCATGCTCGGTATGAGTTATTTTAATCCTGATTCAGTCCGGTGGTACTCAAAGGTACTCAAATACGCTATGATCGAGTCAATAGGTTTATCGGCATGATGAAACAACTCCATCGGGAAGAAATTCCACCACCTCAACACCTCCGAGTCGTGGGACGTAGAAACATCGTCTCTTATAATAATAATAATAATAATAATAATAATAATAATAATAATAATAATAATAATAATAATAATAATAATAATAATAATAATTATTATTATTATTATTATTATTATTATTATTATTATTATTATTATTATTATTTCGACTCATGATGATGGCATATTAGCATGTTTACTCCAGACAGCTTCGTGTCTTTGGTGTCTGGCACAGTAAAGAACTCATGTGTGACGAAATTCCAGTACTCTGACAGCAACTGATAACTTAAGGTCTTTAGCAAGTAGAAAATGCATTAAACAAATATTATTATTATAATTATTAGAAAATCATCATGGCATAACATGGGAGCTTTCTCTTCTTTATGTTTCTCTTTAAGAAACTGCTCCCAAAGGATGGGTATTACCAGTTTCAAGTATGGCTGACGCGCTATATGCCTCAAGATGTAGAGTACTCTCGATTACGTAAACGTCTGTTCTTTCGTAAACGAGCTGTGTTACTTTTAAAGGTTACAGAATGAAAATGAGATTAGGTACACCTCAGTAGACCTACTTACATTGACTGAAATATTGTGTATTATGTATTGAAGATGCAGTCCATTTGAAAGATGTGACAAATGCTCTAATTGAACTACACTTCTCGTTGACCATACTACTTAGTTAATTACTAAGCTAAAAATCGTGTGTCAGAATTCTAATTGCAGATACCTGTTGCGACACGAAACATCAGAAGGTAAAGATTTATATGTTCCATCTGAGTCTCCATTTTTTGTTTGAAGTTATATATTGTCTCTAAACACGCATTGGATGGTTTATTTATCGATCACGCGCTTAAAAATCGTAATAAGCTATTAGCATACATTCAGAGCATCCAATTAACTGGTGGAGTGTTTTGTAATTACGCATTAATAATAAAATACTGGGTTCGGAATCGTTTCTAAAATCATAAATAATGTCGTCAATAGACACTTAAAGAAAATCTTGAAATAGGGACCTGATAGCCGTGTGATTTTGTCACCGGTTTCTCATCAATGCGACAGCTGTTCGATTCGCGGGCAATGCATGTGCAATTTTTACAATTAAAAGTCACATCCATGTGGTTCGGATTCCACGTGAAAATGGATTTCTCGCAGCTATGATAATGAAATCGACAGTCACATTATGATCATGCTTTTTTTTTTAAATCTCGGAATACTGTCGATATAATATCATCCCCGAACTTCAATCAAGAAGCGCTTTGCATTTTATCCTGACAGTGGCTTAGACCCAACAACCCTTTAAGTTTGGGCATCCCATTCCTTCGTCAAAGGAAAGAGACTGAATATTGAAAGAAAAACAAATTAAACATAATTAATTTTCCATAACATACACGAATGCAGGTTACATTAGTCCCTTCTGGAAAGATGAGCTGGGCAGTAATTATTAGGTCGCGATTTTCATGCATCTGCCCTTGCAATATATCAGAGTTCTTTCTCCTCGCGGGAGGTATTTCTGTCTAGGCGGAGTGGAGCGCTTTCCATAAGGATGAATGTGAAAATACGTGGTGAGATTTTCAGCGCAGCAGAGTGCCGAACGGTGTGCGACAAAGGAGAGCGGAGAATGGAATAGAGTTCTTTCATAGCGAGGCCTTCCTTCTAGGAATTTAAAAGCCTTTCATTGTGACCGCCTCCTCGCGATCTTTCTTTCCTTACAATTGAGCTAGACCATGTCCAAAGTTTCAAACACTAACTCATGAATATAATTCGCCAGAATAGTTGCGAGTATAATGATGGTTGGGAATGCGTCGCTTGGGAATAGCATTTTAAACTCTTTGGTGGGCTTAGCAAACGTTAAACTGATAATCTCCTTTCTTTTTGAATCACGTACGGTCTACTGATGACCAGTAAATGAGTGGATTGGTAAAATTAATGTTCCAATAAAATTAATTGCCCTGCATGTTTCATTTCTTGTCACTTGATACTCACTGTTTCCAATATACTTATTCATCAACAAATTCTGCGACCACACCAGTGTGGGAAATGCGGTAGAAGCTGAGTATCGAAAAAGCGAAGCTTGCGATTAAATCCCACTTTCTACGAAATACAAGTTGTGTTTACTCATCAGACAATATATAACAGCAAAATTTGTGTAAATCAATTTCCGATAACCCCTCCCATTGTAATGTTGGCCACAGTAGGTATGGTCTATACCTATAAAATCAAGAGTAAGTTTCGTTGTTCATTATCCATATCTATACGCCTCCACTGAGCAGTACTAAAATTTGCACCAAGGCTCATGAGGCATTCGGTAAGGTCGTAGAGGGAGTTACATCGTCAAAGGTTTTATAAAATAAATTTGGTCATAATATGAGATGTACGGGTAAAATGTTTTATGTGTCGATACACGAAAAATATGGAACTAACGACAGCGAAGAAGAAAAGACTTGTCTAACACCTATATGGAAGGCCTGTACATGGATTTCAGAACGAACAAGATGGTGAAAACATACAGTCAATAGCCCACAATAGCTTAGAAAAGTATTCGTGAATTCATGCTTGTGAATCCATGTTCGTGTAAGGTTTGGTGATGTTTACACGCTCTTTGTAATACAGGATAAAATATGCTTTACAATTTCTGCGCATACAATACTAGGGGAGACTACGATACAAAAGATGAAGTACTGGTTTCTAAGTTCGTGGAAGATAACACTCTGAAGAACCGGCGGATATCTGGAATAAAACATGTCAGTTTCCTTCCTGAAAAATATTCGGTGGTAAGTAGATCTTGCTTTACCCTTTGATAAATTATACTATCCATGAACTCTATCATCTTTAGAGAAACTTGGAAATGGACAAAACTGGAATCAGAAAACAGGATAAACCATACCTTCAAACGTTCAGTTTTACTATGTGCATTGGACCAAAGAGCACGCAGTAAGTTATTCAGTTATTGTTTTCAGTAATGTGATATAATGGTGTCCAACAATAAGTGAATACACTAAAATGCTCCAATTTTCAAGCAGGTTATCAGCTATATTTTATGACAATGCGATGTAGGTTTTGTGGTCGTAGTACCTATATATATAAAGTAGAATATCTGTCCGTTTGTCTGACCGTTCCTTAAACAAATCCATACCATTCCACCAATCTGAACCAAATTTTGTATAGTCACTGCGCCCTGCGGCTAACCCTGTTTGCAAGAAATTTTAACAGCTCTCTCTATTCCTCAGTTTAGGCCTTTTGGTACATTGACATAGGGTAATATACAATATCGAATTTATTCAACAAGGACGAGACCAAGCTCATTTTAAGCCTCACGACGCGAAGAAAGAAACTCGCGGGACCGAAACCATTTTTAAGGTCCGAAAAGAAACCGTTATGAAGATATTGGCACCACATACTCCCGCTCTAGGAATGAATGTGAATAACACCAAGAATATTTTAAAACTCACAGACAGCATTAATCTGCCGAGGTACACTTTATGGTTACTGAATCCATATTTCTATAATACATGGACATTGTTTTATCTATGACTGGGAGTCCCTCGCATGGTCGCCTGCGATGCTACCCTGTCTCCCGCGAAGCACTTTGCCGTAATGCGCTTCCTCTCATTTGCAGTCTGCTGAGAGCTTTATCATTGTAAGGTTCAGTTTAGTCGAGTATTTGCGTGTTTAGTGCTCAGTATGTAGTTACAATGCCATTTTCATTACGTGAGCGTGTGTATATGCATAATACCTTCAAGTACAGGAAACCTTCAACGAAAACACTGTGATTCAGTGCGCTGGCCGCATTACTGCAAAGTGCTTGGCGGGAGACAGGCTCGCAGCGCAGGCGGCCGGGCAAGTGACAATCCCCGTCATAGATAAAACAATGTCCCTGCATTATCACAATAGTGATTGCTAATAGCACCTGTTACCTTATTTATTTTATTTATTTATTAACGATTTTCTGTATATAGCGGGACTGAGGCTATGAAGCCTGCTCTTATGCCAAACCATATAATTAAACATCTGCATAAACATAATATATCGAGCATTATAACTACTTAAAAATAAAAGTATATTTAATATAATTTTAAAATTAACGTAAAATGTAATTTAATTGAAATTTAAAATATCATAATAATTTTAACATTGTTAAATGAATTTATAGTAACTTATTTACTGTTATTAAAACTAAATGTTGAAAAATATAAACTATAATGTTACTAATCTTACATTTACATTTTATTTATTTAACGTGATAATCTAACATTTGAGGGTGCTTCTTAGAGTAAAGTAATCTTTCTGTAGGTAGAATTTCCAACACATTCCTCTGAATAGCTTTAGGTTATGCATCTAATTTCAGCTGGGAGAGAATTCCACGAACGTATCGTCCCCGGTACAAATGAGTTGTTATATGTGCTACTGTGGTGAATGTGGCTGAACAGCAGGGATCGTATTGATGGCCTTGAGGGTGCTCTAGCTGAAGGAGAGAGGTAGTTAGTTGAAATCTATTCTGGGTTAATATGGTTTACCTGTTCGCAGTGTTTTGTGCAGAAGAGAAACAGCATAGTACTTACTTCTATCACATAATCTTAACCAGGGCAACTGATAGAGATATGAGCTGATGTGGTAATGGAGCGGAACATTTAGAATGAATCGAATGCAGGCATTATGCGCCCGTTGAAGTTTAGAACCAACTGAAGAACTTATGTTATTATAGCCTACATCACCATAATCAATTATTGGTAGTATTAGTCTTGAAAGAGCAGTTTCCTGGTTTTGACAGGTATAAAGTCCCTCATTTTGTAGAGTGAGTGTAATGAACCGAATATACATTGACACATTCTTTTTACGTGCTCTGACCAACTGAAATACTTATCAAAAAATATTCCAAGGTTCTTTACGGAGTCTTCAGTGTTATAGGTGTTTTATTGATCTTGGTAACTGACATACTATGCTTTCTAAGTTGTCATGCGCTTTGTTAGATCCTATTATGACGGCTTGCAATTTTAACGGGTGGCTACTAGTCCATTCGTTAATGTTACATAGGTCTTCGTTTGATTTCATGGTTGCTTCTTGTAGGTCATACGGCTTAGTTTGAATATACAATTGGATGCCGTTTGCATATAAGTAATATTTACAGTTTATCAGTTATTCTAATAGGTCATTCATGTATAGGGTGAACAGAAGGGTTGATAAAATCCCTACCTGTGCTACCTATCCTCATCTCAGTATTTCGCCATCGAGAAAAATTATCTCCCACTGACACGCATTGTTTACGTCAACTGAGATAGGAACATACCCAGCAAAATACATTATCAGAAAATTTCATCACTTCTAATTTGGCTAATAAAATGTCTTTGTCTGTGCAGTCAAATGCCTTTGTAAGGTCGAGAAGAATTGGAATTGTCATTTGTCCATTATCCATTGCTAACTGAAAATCATTAGTTACTTTTACTAATGCTCTGTTGGTACTGTAATTTAATCTAAACCCTGAGTGATATCTGTCGAGTAAGTTGTGTTGTAAAAGATAGTGTGTCATTTGTTTGTGTACTAGTTTCTCCGGTACTTTTCCTAGTATAGTGAGGATACTAACAGGGAGGTAATCGTCAAGGGTTGTGGCGCTACTATCTTTCGTCAAGGGTCGGATGATGGCATTTTTCCAGTTTTCAGGAAAGATTCCCATCGTAAGAGAGGTGTTAATTATGTGCGTTTTTGTAGGGAGAATTATGTCTAGAATTTTTCTTGAAAAGGACAGATGTATTCCGTCGCGCCCAGTAGACCCTGATTTTATGTCTACATCACCTGGAGTCACATGAGAGAAGTAGAATGTCTCTCCGCCGTGTTTTCTGTCAACAGTAACTCTCTTGGTATTTCTGTTCATCTGGACGGTTCTTGAGCTGAAATAATCATTCAGATCGTCCGAAGGTACATTACAGTTACTATCCTCTGTCTTTGTTTTATTTAGACCCATATCGCGGAGAGTTTTTCATTTAACAGCAGAGTTGTGTGCATTTAAAGCATCGTACGAGTAGCGTATTTTAGCGTTTCTTATCATCTGCGTTGTTTTATTTCGGAGTGTTTTATATTTCTCAAAATTGTCCCGTGCTGGATTTTTCACATTGTAATTATAGGCTGCCTCTCTGTCTTTCATTTGATCTCGAATTTCTTGATTGAGCCAAGTATTAAAGGGTCGCTTTACTCGAGCAGTACGTAATGGGGCACGTCTGTCGTATCAAGTTAAGGGAAGTTTGTTAAAATGAGATAATGTGTCGTCAATGTCCTTTTTAAACTGAACTGTGTGCCATGGTGTGCTCAGAGTGTCCTCAATGAGGGCTTCTTCGTTCAAATGTCTGAAATCCCTGTATTTTATTATCTCAGGCTTTTAGTTCGGACACTTCAAAGAGTATGCAGCGTAAGTCATATCATGGCGAGAAAGGCCTGGCACAGGCATCAGTCCATGTGATAATATACAGTCATTATTGTTTACAATGATTAGGTCGAGGAGTGTGTGCGAGGAGCGCTTGCCAACCGTATCCAGGAGTGCTTCCTGTACGGCCTGTTTAACTATGGCTGCCATTGGCTCTTGCTTCACCTTGTTTGGCATTTTTCATTTATGAGATTTTTGCCTTTTGCTTTCACCAGTCACTTCACTAACACTCACTCGGAACCACTGCGCTGGTGGAAATAATGTAATACACTCTGAGCTGCCATACTACGAAAATTCACCTGCTAAAGTCACGTTCGCCACGAGCTCGTGTTCTGCGTCTATGCAGAGTTGTGTGCATTTAAAACATAGTACGAGTAGCGTATTTTAGCGTTTCTTATCATCTGCGTTGACATACTATTTGGAAAAAACAATTGTGGAGGCAAGACACCCCTAGGGGAGAAGGTGAAGTGAAAAAAATAACCGGAAACGACCGATATTGGTGCCGAATCCATAATTTTCGGGGTCGACAAGGTGAAGTGCGACATTCTGGACGCCTTTTAAGTCATCGCTCTGCCTCAGTTGGATTGGAGCTTCAAAAAGGTTAAAAAAATCCAAAATGGCTGAGATTATGGATTACTGTAAGTGCCTACATTTCAGTATACCTATTAACCGAACTTGGTACATATATCACTTACTGAAAATCCAAAGCCTGTTTCCAGTCATTCGAACGGATCAGAATGGAATGAATGAAGCCCAACTGGTGGCGAGGATAGGAATTGTGCCGGCTGCCGAAGCCTGTCGCACTATTCTGGGGCAATGGTTAATGAATGACAGATGAAATGAAATGATATTGGAGAGTGTTGCTGGAATGAATTATGACAGGGAAAACCGGAGTACCCGGCGATAAACCTGTCTCACCTCCGCTTTGTCCAACAAAAATCTCATATGGAGTGACCGGGATTCGAACCACGGAACCCAGCGGTGAGAGGTCGGCGCGCTTCCGCCTGAGCCACGGAGACTCACTATATGACTATCTGCAAAACATACTATAGAGGTAATAAACCCCTAGCATCACTTGGCCGAGGATGGAAAGGGGGTGAAATATAAAAATAACAGAAAACGGCTCATAATAATGTAGAATCCATAGTTTTGGGTGTTGCTGAGATGAGTAGTGACACTCTGGATGTCGTTAAGTTCATGTTCAGCCCCCATCTGTATGAGGGTGGAAAGAGATGAAAAAGAAAATGTCCAAACTGACCGGGCTAATGGATGTATCTGTGTGTATGTTTTAGCATAGCTCTCAATGCCTACACCAGGGCCTCTCAAACGCCCAAAATATCACGCGTGCAGAACGAGGCGCAAGAGCTCCGTGCACTGTGCATCGGTGCCGCTCGGTGCCGCTCGGTATGGCTCGGATCAACGCTTCGTCTCTGGGCTACTCGGCTATGCTCGGCTCTACTCGGCTATACTCGGCTCAACTCAGCCCGGATTTGGAGCGCTACGGCGCAAGTGGGGGAGAGGGAGACAGGGGGAGCGAGCGAGACAGGCGTGAGGAAAGAGAGAGTTAGCGCTATTGCTCCAAATCGAGGAGTGGGGGTCTGCACTCTGATCAACCAAGCCAAGTCGTCTTTTGCACCGTGCACAGTGCATGCACCACGCGCATGCACCCTGAGAGGCCCTGGCCTACACATATGACTTACTATATGGATAAAGTACTATGGAGATAAGACACCCCTAGCACTCCTACTACGGGAGATGATGACATGTAAAAATAACCGAAACGACCAATATAAGTGTCGGATATATATTCGGAGTCACTAAGATGAGTTATGACACTCTGGATGCCGTTTAAGTCTAAGTTCAGCTTCCATCGACATGGGGTTCAGGACGGTTGAAAAAAAATGTCCTAAGTGATCGAGAGGGCGAGAGGAGTGGTAATTTCATAGTGTTAGGGAATCATGTATATCATATTTATAGTGCGACGAGCAAAATGCATATAGTTATAAGTTACTTTTATTATGTGTTTGAAAGGTTCAAGTACTTCCCAGGCAACCATGTGTGACATAAGGAAACAGTTTAACGTGAAACTAAATAATTTCAAATTAAAACTTAAAATTATGTACATAACAATATTTCTAAATTTACTAAAGGTTTTGTAAACCATCAGTAACAACAAGAAATCTACAAAAGTTCACTTCAGATAGGTAATACAATCCCAAAAGTAAACATTCAAAAAAGTACCCGAACAGAGCCGAGCACTGCAGCTAGTTTTCATTAAATATTCATAAAACGCCTATTGCCAAATTTTGATGGATGCAGTATTATTTAATGTCTCTTGGCACAGACCAGCACAAAATGTAGCTTCCATCCAAATCTCAGACGTATTTTATGTCTGTGACAGTGTAGAAGGTTTTGAGGTATTAGTGGTGCTGAGTAATGACATTCAGAGCAACATTCAGAGCGCATGAAAGATCCACTCAAAGGGCATACTTTTCCTGACTTCAGTGATTGTATATTCTAATCCGATTTTGTTATTTTAGATAAGAACGGAGGAATATGAAAATACCAGTAATAATACCAGCTTTATTGTACATTTGCTCTTAAAGCAATTTTGCTAGTGGCTTTACGTCGCACCAACACAGATAGGTCTTATGGCGATGATGGTATATTATAATCATTATAAAATATCAAAGCCATTTTGACAGTGCTGATATAATTATTTTATTATTATTATTGATATATACAGTCGTATCAGCACACATGTTTTTAAAACATAACCGGTTTTCGGACACTAAGGTCCATCATCAGTGTTAATATTTAAATTTAATTTCACATAAGTGTGTCGTCAAAATGAGTTAAAAATGAGTTTAAATTTGTAGCCCTGTTGACATCAACTGTAAAATGAGAAAAAAGAAACCAAGTGTTAAAATTATGAAATCAATACATGTAAACTTACAATGTTGTTGTAAAAATTATGGACATACCATGTTAAGGCTGGCTTTCCTTCGTGCTTCGGCTGTTGGTCGAGTACTAATAAGCGTTCAGCTTTAACTACGGAACCGCACTGCAAGCACATGATGTTACGTCACCTCAAGGTTACGTAGTGAGCACCTGATGTTTACGTCAACTCAAGATTGTAAACAAGATGTTGCTTGCGGCTGTTTCATTTAAAATTTTATCTGGTTCCCTAGTCTGTGCTAAAAATATCTCAATGTTTTCACGTGTATTTAATTCAAATCCATAATTACCTTTAAAAATTAACTTCATGTCCTTTTCGATCCCTAAAAAGCTATGGTTATTGTTATAAATGTGTTCCGCAAAAGCTGAATACTTGTTGTACTTTATTGCCTTAAAATGTTCTTGATATCTTTGATTTAAGGTTCGCCCGGTTCTACCTATATAAAACTTTTTACAGTCGTTACAAGTGAGCCTGTATACTCCCGAATTAGTATATATATCTTTTTTATTGACACTGTGTGCATTATATATATGTTCTGATATTTTATTTCTGGTTCGGAAAGCTGTTTTTAGTTGAAATTTCTTAAATATATTCGTGATTTTAAAAACTTGACTTCCAAAATATGTAAATGTCACAAATTTATTATGTTCATGGATTTTCTTTCTTTTCTCATGGTTTTTCTTTTTTTCTCCATTTTCTTTCTTACGTATAATATTGTCTATCATTTCTGGGTTGTAGCCATTTGCTTTAGCAATTTGTTTTATTATTCTAATTTCTTTCAATTTGTTTTCATTACTCAAGGGAAGTTTTAGTAATCTACTAATGTAGCTGTTGTAAGCTGATTGTTTGTGGGTTCCTGGGTGGTTGGAATCTTTATTGATGGTAGTGATGGCCTGTGTGGGTTTCCTAAAAATATCGAAATCTATCCTATTGTTGGTTTTTGTTAATGTGAGGTCCAAGAAATTTAACTTTTTATCGATTTCTTTCTCCATAGTGAATTTTATGTTGCTGTCAAGCAAATTCAAACAACCCAGAAATGTTTCGGGAGTAATGAGGTCTCCATTTAAAAATACCACCGTGTCGTCAACAAAACGGACCCATAATTTTATTTCTTTCTGATATGTGTTCAAAATGGTTTTCTCAAGATTATTTAAATAAATATTGGCTAAGAAACCTGATAGTGGGCTGCCCATTGGTAAACCTGTGTTTTGCTGGTAGTACTTCCCGTTGAATGTAAAGTAATTATTTTCTAATATTAGAGTTAATAAGTTTATCGTTTCATTAATTTCTATGTGACTTAGTCTATCTTGATTCTTTAAGTTTTCTTCTATTAAGTTTATGGTCTCTTTAATAGGAATATTGGAATACATGTTGGTCACGTCATATGATACCATTACAGTTTCTTCGTTTATTTCTGTTGATTGTATTTTGGAAATAGCTTCCAGAGAATTCGATATTGAATTACTATTTTCTAGTGTAATGTGGTTTTGTAAGTGTTTAAGTAAATATTTTGATAATTGAAATGTGGGACTGTTACGACAATTAATTATAGGTCTAACAGGGTAATTCTCTTTGTGAATTTTTGGGAGAGACTTTAAAGTTGGGCATCTTGGGTTCATCAGGACTAATTTTTGTTTCTCTTTTTCATTTATTATGAACTGTGTGTCCTTTAGAGTTTCTTTTATTTTTGTGTTTAAGTTCTTGGTGGGGTCCTTCTTTATTTCCTTTATGCCATTTGTTTCTATGAAATCAATTGTTTTTTGGATGTAGTCGTCTTTATTTATGATGACTGTGACGTTACCCTTATCTGCTTTAGTTACAATCAAGTTATTATTTTTGATTTTAGTTTTTAGATTAGTTATTACTTTTTGTTGTGTACTACTTTCTTTATTTTCTGTAATAGGTTTGTTTTTGATGTTTTCAATTTGATTTGCTACTAAGTGTCTTACAGTTTCTTTTTTATTGTCAGGGACTTTTTGGATAGCTGATTCAGTTTCTGTTATTAGTTGTTTTAATGCGGCATTGTTAATGTTTTGTTTAAAACTGTGTTTGTAACCTAGTTTTAATAGGTTTGTTTCATTTTGGGTTAAAGGTGTGTCCGAAATGTTGACAACAGGTTCACAAAATTCGTGTTCAGTTAAATTATTGGAATCATCATGTGTATATTTGTTCTTAAGTTTATTTAATTTATTCTGAATTGTTTTTCGTTTTTTCTCAAGTCTAATTCTTATGTATTCGTGAATGTGTGTTGCGAGACATGTCCATTCCAGTTTATTGAATGTGTTCATAAGTTGAAGTTGAAGTTGAAACGCTTCTTCATTTAATTGGTCCTTCTTTGCATGTAGACTCTTGATTTCACTTTTTAACCATGTTGTCCGTGCTATTTTGACAGCTCGTTGGCAAGATATTGATGTGTTATTGCTTTTCAGATTAACAAAATTCGGTGTTAAGTTTTGCTTTAAGCATTCGTGATTGAACTTAATGTCCTCATTGATGGTTAAAATTTTCAATTTTATGTTCCTAAATTTAAAGGCTTTGGATGTTTCTCGACCTATGAATGACGAATTATAATCATTATAAAATATCAAAGCCATTTTGACAGTGCTGATATAATTATTTTATTATTATTATTGATATATACAGTCGTATCAGCACACATGTTTTTAAAACATAACCGGTTTTCGGACACTAAGGACCATCATCAGTGTTAATATTTAAATTTAATTTCACATAAGTGTGTCGTCAAAATGAGTTAAAAATGAGTTTAAATTTGTAGCCCTGTTGACATCAACTGTAAAATGAGAAAAAAGAAACCAAGTGTTAAAATTATGAAATCAATACATGTAAACTTACAATGTTGTTGTAAAAATTATGGACATACCATGTTAAGGCTGGCTTTCCTTCGTGCTTCGGCTGTTGGTCGAGTACTAATAAGCGTTCAGCTTTAACTACGGAACCGCACTGCAAGCACATGATGTTACGTCACCTCAAGGTTACGTAGTGAGCACCTGATGTTTACGTCAACTCAAGATTGTAAACAAGATGTTGCTTGCGGCTGTTTCATTTAAAATTTTATCTGGTTCCCTAGTCTGTGCTAAAAATATCTCAATGTTTTCACGTGTATTTAATTCAAATCCATAATTACCTTTAAAAATAACTTCATGTCCTTTTCGATCCCTAAAAAGCTATGGTTATTGTTATAAATGTGTTCCGCAAAAGCTGAATACTTGTTGTACTTTATTGCCTTAAAATGTTCTTGATATCTTTGATTTAAGGTTCGCCCGGTTCTACCTATATAAAACTTTTTACAGTCGTTACAAGTGAGCCTGTATACTCCCGAATTAGTATATATATCTTTTTTATTGACACTGTGTGCATTATATATATGTTCTGATATTTTATTTCTGGTTCGGAAAGCTGTTTTTAGTTGAAATTTCTTAAATATATTCGTGATTTTAAAAACTTGACTTCCAAAATATGTAAATGTCACAAATTTATTATGTTCATGGATTTTCTTTCTTTTCTCATGGTTTTTCTTTTTTTCTCCATTTTCTTTCTTACGTATAATATTGTCTATCATTTCTGGGTTGTAGCCATTTGCTTTAGCAATTTGTTTTATTATTCTAATTTCTTTCAATTTGTTTTCATTACTCAAGGGAAGTTTTAGTAATCTACTAATGTAGCTGTTGTAAGCTGATTGTTTGTGGGTTCCTGGGTGGTTGGAATCTTTATTGATGGTAGTGATGGCCTGTGTGGGTTTCCTAAAAATATCGAAATCTATCCTATTGTTGGTTTTTGTTAATGTGAGGTCCAAGAAATTTAACTTTTTATCGATTTCTTTCTCCATAGTGAATTTTATGTTGCTGTCAAGCAAATTCAAACAACCCAGAAATGTTTCGGGAGTAATGAGGTCTCCATTTAAAAATACCACCGTGTCGTCAACAAAACGGACCCATAATTTTATTTCTTTCTGATATGTGTTCAAAATGGTTTTCTCAAGATTATTTAAATAAATATTGGCTAAGAAACCTGATAGTGGGCTGCCCATTGGTAAACCTGTGTTTTGCTGGTAGTACTTCCCGTTGAATGTAAAGTAATTATTTTCTAATATTAGAGTTAATAAGTTTATCGTTTCATTAATTTCTATGTGACTTAGTCTATCTTGATTCTTTAAGTTTTCTTCTATTAAGTTTATGGTCTTTATGGTAATTATGGATTTGAATTAAATACACGTGAAAACATTGAGATATTTTTAGCACAGACTAGGGAACCAGATAAAATTTTAAATGAAACAGCCGCAAGCAACATCTTGTTTACAATCTTGAGTTGACGTAAACATCAGGTGCTCACTACGTAACCTTGAGGTGACGTAACATCATGTGCTTGCAGTGCGGTTCCGTAGTTAAAGCTGAACGCTTATTAGTACTCGACCAACAGCCGAAGCACGAAGGAAAGCCAGCCTTAACATGGTATGTCCATAATTTTTACAACAACATTGTAAGTTTACATGTATTGATTTCATAATTTTAACACTTGGTTTCTTTTTTTTTCTCATTTTACAGTTGATGTCAACAGGGCTACAAATTTAAACTCATTTTTAACTCATTTTGACGACACACTTATGTGAAATTAAATTTAAATATTAACACTGATGATGGACCTTAGTGTCCGAAAACCGGTTATGTTTTAAAAACATGTGTGCTGATACGACTGTATATATCAATAATAATAATAAAAGATGATGGTATAGGAAAGGCCTAGGTGTTGGAAGGAAGCGGCCGTTGCCTTAATTAAGGTACAGCCCCAGCATTATCCTGGTGTGAAAACAGACAATCACGGAAAACCATGTTCAGGCCTGCCGACAGTGGGTTTCGAACCCACTATCTCCCGTATGCAAGTTCACAGCCGCGCGCTACTAACCGCACGGCCAACTCGCATGGGTCTTAAAGCAATTAGTACCACCACCACCACCACAGCTTTATTGTATTCATATAAGTGCAGGCATGGGTTCATCAGTTGTTAACAGGGAACTCTAGACCTGAGGTTTAATGTGTGATAGGCAAGACTCTTTTATAACCAAGCACTTGGTAATTGATTGGCAAACCTTAGAATTTAATATACGTTTCCAGCGTGATTTTTAAGTTGCAGTAGCACTCAGTAATCAGATTTCAGAGTAATTTGGACAAATCTGCTACAAGCTGCCTGGAATAAAGTTACTTTATCCAGAGAAATTGTGTTATGTTGTGACAAAATCTTCAGAACGGTGAAGAAATTCCTGCTGTTGCTCATTATTCCAGAAAATTATCTAATTAATGTGAAAAATGTGAATGTATCTATCATGGATATTATGTTGCTAGAAGTTTTCACCAGAGCAACTGTTATGCCCACTGAGAACGGTTGTTGTTAGAAAAATGGTCCCAAATACCTGCCATCAACGATGTCAGAAGAGTATTCCAATAAAAGGTACGGCAGAAGGAAATAATGGCAAATTTCTGGTACAGGCATGTGCAAGGCTCCTCTGGCAAGAGCATCATACACATTTTTGCAACGGGGATGGATTAAATTTTGAAATATAAGACTTGAATTGGTGAGAAAGTACATTTCGACGGCTTACTTCTAAAACCTCGTATCTCGCAAAGCTTTTTCTACCCATTATTTTCCTTAAGACTGGTCACGCCTCCACCCACATATTGATATGCAGCCCATCAGAACGATTGTCGTTGCGTTCATTTTCCTGTGCTAATGTGTAAAGGAAATTGAACTTTAAATGCATTATACTGTAGGAGTGCGTAAATACGTGATGAAAACAACATCCCTACTATACAGTACGGTAAAGTCCATTTTCCTTTACACATCAGCATAGGAAATTGTTCACAATGAAAATTGTTCTGATGGACTGCAACTCCATATGTGGCCGCGAGGCGTGGCCAGCCTTAAGGAAAGTAATGCGTAGGAAGTGCATCGGGACATACGAGGTTTCAGAAGTAAGCCGACGATTTGGAAGATAGAGGTCTGACGTACGTAAAGTAAGCCATTCCAGAATTTTACTGTAGTTCTTTCTCATTTTATTTTCCCTAGTCATTTATGGATACTCCCGATTATCTGTCAGGGATCTTCTCTGATAGGAAGAGATTATTCCCTCCACTTCTGTGTCTGTGCCTCAGGGATGTGTTTCTTTCTCAAGGCAGTTTCAACTGTTCGCCACCACATTGCTCTCAGGCGTCCCCGGCCGCTCCTTTGTTCTGAGATAACAAGACATTTCTGTACAGGATCATCACGCCGTTGACGTGACGATACTAGAAAGTTGTCTCTCTTCCAGTTTCTCACCCGTAACAGCAATACCGAAGAATCCCTGTACGCGGTCATTGAGCACTCGGTCGACAGAGTAACGGTCGCAGTCCGCTGCAGCATTTGCACCTCTGTGCCGTGGACTTGATGACCGTGCTTCTTCTATTTACAAAACTTTCGGAGTCATAGATGAGGGCAGGTCTGACTACCATCTTGTACACCTTCTCCCTAAGTTTTATTTTACTAGAGCTGAAACAGAAAAAATACGGCCAACCATACCGAAATTGTGGAAACTTACATTACGAGCTCATTCTTCGTATTCATGTCAGTTTGCTGGTTTCAACGTTTCCTTCTCATGGGAGGTAAGTTTGGGGAGAGGAATAAAATAATAACTAAATGTATGCTTTAATCATTTACATGAGTTGAAACAAAACTTTACCCATGCATAATAAAAAGTAATGTTATCTCAGGAAGTTAATTGTGTGAATCAGAGAGAGAGAGAGAGAGAGAGAGAGAGAGAGAGAGAGAGAGAGAGAGATATCTGTGTAACTGAACAAGCCGTTATCAGTGTAATGGACGAGAAATTGCACAGTATGTTACAAATTATGCCATATGCTGCCGCGCTAGTGAACAATGTCGTCCGTGTCATTGCAGGGAAACACATTAAATCATTCGCTTCGGCTGTTATCATGGATAGGATACAGTATTTAATGTTTCAAAAACCCAATTGCTCTTATTAATGTACTGTGTAATGACCAAATGTTCAGTAATAATTTAGGTAACAAATCAGAGCTACTAGAGGATAAACATACTGGATATCTATATTTAATAGGATCAGACACTAACTTCAAGAATAATAGTGTTATCTATGAATTACTTATTATTACCGATGAAAGAGTGATTAATTAATGTTTTATGCTTTGAGAAACCTCGCCATATACCTAGATACTATATGAGTCACGGGCGCGTCATCCTAAAACAAGTAAAAACAAATATTTACTTTATATTTCGTTGTAACTAATAATAATAATAATAATAATAATAATGAAAAAATTACTTTCAACGCCCATATTACAAAAATAACAAACGACGCTAACCGTATGCTCGGATTTATAATAAGGAGTTCTAAATTATTTAATCAATCATCGATAGTTATTCAGTTATTCACTAGCATTGTTAGGAGTAAATTAGAATATGCATCTGTAATTTGGGACCCACGTTCAAAGGAACAAATACACGCAAATGAAGTTGTTCAAAAAAAGGTTTTGCGATATCAGTATTATAAAACAAATACGACATTTTGCCCTTTGGATATATCAATACAGTATTTACAGTATTTACGAAGTAACTTTAACCTCAACGTGATTGCCTAACAGATGAATTATTTCGTTAAAAACGTTAAAGAAAATTGTAAACAATAAATTTAATTTCATCGGGCTGATGAAATTTATCTCCTTTCATATTCCACGAATTATGAGCTCGCAAGAACTCAGTAGTTCATGTTCCAAAATCGAGAACATCTCATCACTTGAACTAACAATTTATTAAAATGCTACATTTTTGTAACACATTTGCTACAGGAATAGATTTATTTTCAGAATCATACACTGTCATCACTACACATTTAAAGGCCTATTATTATTATTATTATTATTATTATTATTATTATTATTATTATTATTATTATTATTATTATTATTATTATTATTATTCCAGGGTATTCTGTGGAACGCAAAGGTGAAAGAGGTTGCTGGTGGGAATGGTCAAAGATTAATTTAAAACCTTAAAATAAAGGTTATATTTCTGTTCAGATATTAAATTTTAACAAATAACAAGATAATAAAAATTTCGTATGGCTATTTCTAGCCGAGTGCAGCCCTTGTAAGGCAGACCCTCCGATGAGGGTGGGCGGCATATGTAGGTAACTGCGTGTTATTGTGGTGGATGATAGTGTTATGTATGGTGTGTGAGTTGCAGGGATGTTGGGGATAGCACAAACACCTAGCCCCCGGACCAGTGGAAATAACCAATGAAGGTTAAAATTCCCGACCTAGCCGGGAACCGAACCCGGGACCCTCTGAACCGAAGGCCAGTACGCTGACCATTCAGCCAACGAGTCGGACAATAACAAGATTAGAAAAGCAGAAAAACCAAGAATAGGTAAGTTACGAATTGAGCATGAAGCTCATAATTTACAAAGGTCTCAACATCCCTATTGTGACGCTTAGTTAGATAGATAAGGAGAGAAATCTCCCAAAACACAATTTTCAAGAGCATTTTGCTCCAACGGTTGCATGTTACGGCCTTCCAAAGGCACCACTCAATATTACACAAATATCTGTTACATTACATGAAGCGAGCCGCTATGCTCTATAATTCAACCAGGGAGACTGCACTCCCAAACCCTAACCGCCTACTCAAGGCGACTTTTACCTCTTACACTAGAGATTAGAGCGTCTTTGCTCAATAAAATTACACTTTCAGACCCCTCTAGGCACAACCTACAATTTACAAGATCACATCAATTGCTTTTTAAGTTTACACAGGGGTATCTAGTACCCATTCTACTGGGCCTTTATGGAAATTAACAGGTTCAAATACCGGCCCCAAAAACAAAATGAATGGAGGCGGGCGGACACTTGCGCTCCGTGAAATCAAGACGTTAAAACCCTACTTGGGCTTGTGGCCCGACGACGCAGAGCCTAATCCTAAACTACTGAGGTGACTAGATGGACAAGTTAAGTTACAATTTACCAGCAAAACGGTTACAAAATCATAGTCACCTCAAGATTAACTGAAGGGGAATTCGAGAGGGTAACGCACACTCTATCCCCGGTTTTCAGTTAAGTTCAGTTTACATGAAAAGGAAGAAAGTTTACATTTTGGAAATTGACTATTACATAGTAAGGATAGGAACCTTCCCCTCGAATCAGCTTTCTGAGATGACTACTGAGATAGAAATATGGTGGCCATTACCCGGGCTGGTCTTCTGCCTGCCGAAGAATGTGGTCCCCCGCCTCCTCTCTTAACACACATCCTCAGTAATACGACGATCAATAAGACAAGTTAGCTCGAAAAGGCGTCAGCTTTTATACCCGAGAGGAAGGTTGGAGAAGGCTCTGGACTAAAACAAGACACACACTCTCATTATTATTGGACCGTCGAAAAGTTACAAGAAGCCTATGATTGGCTGAAAAATAAATAGGCCTACACAAAATTTATGATTGGCCAGACTCCAAAGCTAGCGGGATAAGAAGGAAGTGTTGCAACCCTTGAAGTATCAAAAATAAGGAAAGTCAATTCAGTTCAGAAAACCTATAAACACAAAACATCTTTAAAATTCTAGTTATTCCACTTTGCATCTCGAGTGCATGAAATCAGTTCTTAAATAAAGATATCTATGGATAAAAGTCCAAACTTCATGAAATAGTTGTTGCAAAACTGTGATACAAACAGAAAAACAACAAAAAATATCCAGTAAGTTTAGGAAACCTTAAAATAACACATTAATCTATCACTTTAGCAATGACATCTGTTGATCAACGTCCCAACTTCTTGTACTAGGCGTTTCAAGTTTTGTATGTTAGATAGCGTTCTTCAGGGCACTTCATCTAAATGCACGGGATTGAGGTGTACCTCCCGGTACAATTATGGAATTGTAAATAAAGGGTGCAGATCTCTGCGCACATGGTTATGAGGATTTTTAGGGATTGTAATAAGGATGTAAAGGAGAGGGCATACAAGACTCTGGTAAGACCCCAACTAGAGTATGGTTCCAGTGTATGGGATCCTCACCAGGTAGCGTTACTAAAATGTCGCAAAATTTGGGCTGGGAAGACTTAAGACGAGCTACTCGACTAAGTGGTATTTTCCGAGCTGTCATTGGAGAGATGGTGTGGAATGAAATTAGTAGACGGATAAGCTTGAGTGGTATTTTTAATAGTAGGAAAGATCACAAGAAGATAAAGTTGAAATTCAAGAAGACAAATTGGAGCAAATATTCATTTAGAGGAAGAGGAGTTACCAGGGGAGATGTTCAATAAATTTCCAACTTTTTAAAATAATTCGAGATAAGGTTAAGAAGCAACAAGAATCTGCCACCTGGACGACTGCCCTAAATGCAGATCACTGGTGACTGATTGACCTTTTTCACTATACCTTCCTTTTTTCTGTTTTAGGAATTGTTGTAAATAAATAATATTGGTACTCGCAGTAATGAAAATATTGCGGTTAAAGCACCATCATGACAGACAAAATCCACGCCAGGCTTTGAACGTGAAATTTCTACCCGGTCAAACTCTTAGTATGCCATTCCTTCATCCTACTCACGGCAGTCTGCAATTTATACACGCATGGAAGATATTTCAACGTTTTCTATTTTGAGCCAAGGTGAAGAATATCGACATTCTGCAACTAGCCTCGCCATAGGATTCAGCATTCTGATCCTTGGTGAATTTGAATTTCTAATCAAACGTTCCGATAGAATATTTAATGGTCGGCTCAGAGTTCTCTTATTCCAATGCACATTTCTCATTTCAAGAGAGTATCTCATTTCAAAAGGAATATTCGACCGCAAAATATATAGCATAGTACCTTTATTGCAAACGTTACACGTCGTATTATTTATCAACAGTAAAATGGAACAAAATAAAATAATATTCAAGAAGTGAAACCAAATGAAAGAATTTATGACCTGCGAGATGATGAGAGAATTCATCCTCATGCACACGTACATATAGCTACCATGGTAACTGATAAACCACCTCAATAGCGTCTGACAAAGGTCCCCTGTGGGTGGGGGAGGTAGAATAACACCCACGGTAATCACTGCCTTTCGTAAGAGGCGACTAAAAGGATCCCAGGGACTCTTAGCTTTGGAGTGTCGGTTGGTGGCCACGGGGCATTTACCTGAGTCCTGACATTGCCTCCACTTACTCGTGTCACGCTCCCCACTTTCATCTGTCATTTACGACCTCCCTTGGTCAACTCCTTTCCTTTTCCGAGCCCATCGGTATTAGGTTATGATGTCTAGGGAGTCTTTCATTTCCACGCCCTTCGTGGCCCTTGTTTTCTTGTGGCCGATACCTTCATTTATAGAAGTGTCGGATCGCTTCCATTTTTTCTCTGATTAGTTTCACCTTTGTTGTTCGTAGTTTACATGCATCGTCTGCTGAAAGGTATAAAGTGGCAGGGAGGGATTCAGTTAGGTGGAAATGTAGCAAGCAGTCTGGCCTATGCTGACGACTTGGTCTTAATGGCAGATTGTGCCGAAAGCCTGCAGTCTAATATCTCGGAACTTCAAAATAGGCGCAATGAGTATGGTATGGAAATCAGCCTTTCCAAGACTAAATTGATGTCAGTAGGTAAGAAATCCAAGAGAACTGAATGTCACACTGGTGATACAAAGCTAGAACAGGTCGATAATTTCAAATATTTAGGTTGTGTGTTCTCCCAGGATGGTAGTATAGTAAGTGAGATAGAATCAAGGTGTAGTAAAGCTAATGCAGTGAGTTCGCAGCTGCGATCAACAGTAATCTGTAAGAAGGAAGTCAGCTCCCAGACGAAACTATCTTTACATGGGTCTGTTTTCAGACCAACTTTGCTTTTACGGGAGCGAAAGCTGGGTGGACTCAGGATATCTTATTCATAAGTTAGAAGTAACAGACATGAAAGTAGCGAGAATGATTGCTGGTACAAACAGGTGGGAACATTGGCAGGAGGGTACTCGGAATGAGGAGATAAAGGCTAATTTAGGAATGAACTCGATGGATGAAGCTGTACGCATAAACCGGCTTCGGTGGTGGGGTCATGTGAGGAGAATGGAGGAGGACAGGTTACCTAGGAGAAAATTGGATTCTATTATGGAGGTTAAAAGAAGTAGAGGGAGACCAAGGCGACAATGGTTAGACTCAGTTTCTAACAATTTAAAGATAATAGGTATAGAAATAAATGAGGTCACAGTCCTAGTTGTAAATAGGGGATTATGGCGACGTTTATTAAATTCAAAGAGGCTTGCAGACTGAACGCTGAAAGGCGTAATGGTCTATAATGATGTATGTATGTATGTATTGAACCATTCTGTTCATTGGTGCAATTATATTAATTTGAGTATTGGATATTGGAATAATACTAGGCCACCCACGAAGCCGATGTCTTACAGTATATGTCATAAAGGGGTCCAGAAGAAGCGTTCTTATGTGAAGTGAGCGCGAGCCTCATTATGAGAAATCTCCAGAACCCATTAATAGAAGTTATGTCCCAAGCGAAGCCTCTTGATGAAGCTTGGGGACGCGTTCCAGTTCCCGGCTAAACTTATTCTAGGAGGGAAGAATGAAATAAATTAATATCTTTGGGTACAGAAGAGTTGCATTGGATTTGAGACAAGAATTGCAACCTGTATTATATCTGCTTTATTTTGATAGGCATTAGGGCTGCATTAATTAATGCATTCGCTAAGTTGCGCTCATGATAATTAATGCGGGAAAATTTTCCCGGGCACGCTAAGATTGCACGCAGCCAAGTGGCTTGATGACGCCACCCGGAATTATAAATTAAGGCCGCCAGGGCATATCAGAGTCATTCTTGGAACGAGAGGCTGCAGGAACGTATCGTCATACTGCATGTTGGTACTGAGAACAACGCTTTGTCTTCAAGCTACAACGACGACCTGTACTGCTATTTCTGCAAAGATGTAAGTAATCAACTTGAATATCCAGATGAATTGAAGATTTTACCTGTGAGATTATGCTATGGGGAGATGAGGTACTGCTTATAATAGACTAATGATCTAGGAGCTTCATATTTCTGAGAGGTCAAAGCATGACGGACGAAAGGCTAGTATTAATATTGGCTCAGGTTAGGAATTCTAAAACTATTTGTTGTCCGTGTGATGGGGTGAGAGAACAGTGACGGAGAATAGTAAAGAAACTCTTGTGTACCAGGTTAAAACTCTGAACGAGACTTGGTCAGTGTAACGTGTGAGACACGCTAGCAGTGAGGACAGGCATCAAGTTTGGACAGTCTGTAATATATGAATTTATTTTCAGTTACCCCAGCATCAAGTCAGAACGAGTGTTTGACAGCATCATTCCAAAGAAGCCACAACCAGGAGCTGAAGCCAACACAACAACGGGTATCGAGCCAGGAACATTGGGAGCACCTGACCAGCACAACATCGAAGAGGACACCTTCCGACTACAGAGGGAGCTGTACGAAGACGCCACACCAGCAAGAATGTCTCCAAGTGGTCAACAGTATCTGATGCAAGCCCGGCAGTCTATCAGAATGTGGTAGATCCAGTGGTCCACAGGGATGGCCGCTCCGCTATGTCTTCTATTTTAAGGTCAGAGCTTTCCAATTCTGTTTCAAGCATGTCATTTAAATTTAGATAGGAATATGGGAACCGTCAGTCAGCATAATTGGTGGTAATAAGAGAATTTCCCTTGTAATATAGAGCTAGGCCTCAAACTCGAACCCCGTACTTTAAGGTAGAGGTTATTTGTAGAGTCCTTGTTAACGAATTTATTGTTCATTTTGATTGCGTTATTTTGAAGTACATGTTTGTGTAAGGGTCTGATCGAACTCAGTTGGGCATAGGAGGTTAGTTTACAGATAGGTACTTTTATTAGATCATATTCAGGCATTTGTTTCTGCAGACGTAGAAGTGTATAATTATGACCAAGTTGTGACCAAGTTGTGACCAGTAATTCACCCAGATTCATTGATAGAGCGAGCGAGCCCAGGTAGTAAGAGATTGGAGCCCATAAGAGGCAAAAGTAAGATTTGCAGTCGGCCTGAGAGAGCCTAACCATTGAGAGTTTATTGAATATATTTTGGAAATGCCTAGTATGGCAATGTGATGATCGCGTAAGGATTAGTGTTTTGTAGCACCAGGAGTTAGCCCATGAGAGGCATAAGTAAGATGAGCGAGAGTGCGGAAGTATGGAGACAAGGGCAGATAGCCCAGGTATATTTAAATGAGGGCTTTAACAGCTGACGACGTGATGTGTTCTTTGAAAGGCAAGACTTTAGCCAGTCTTCCCGTTTGAGCTCGTAAATTAGGGGCTGCCGCAAGGGGTGGGGTGAGAATGGAGGTCATTGAGCTTGACGTCACAGGCGGGTGTGTTGGTCGTCTGCAGTATTTCAAGTATGCCAGAAGGGGAAGAAACGACCTTCTTGTTCTGAAAGCAGAGAGAGAGATTTGTTTTAGGTCCTACGTGTTTTACGTAAGATTTTAACACTGGCCCATTTTATACTGACACCCTTGTATGTGTTGATTGGATCTTTGATATTGTTTTGCTTAGGTATCTTGGACACCTTACCTGTCATAGGACTAGGGTTCGTGACCGTGTCAGGTCATTGTAAATTTTGTAGTGATTTTTGTTTGCACCGGGGTTCGACGGCGCGAGGCTTTGTAAATTTTTTTAAGGGAATCATTGTTTTTGGTGTCATTAAGCAGATATCCATCTTTCTAAACTTCGTGACTTACACTATGGTTACATGCTTGTTGCAGATTCACGTGTTTTTGTGAAGGCAGTGAAATGATAGTCATCAGCTCAGCGTCATTTTTCCATCTCATATTGAAATGATCTTTTATTTGTAAATAATTCAATTTTATGTAATAAATCCCTATTTGTTAAACTTGGAATGCAGCGGTGTTTTCTGTTAGATATTTTATTTTAAATTTCTATTTAGTCGAATTCTTACCTGAGGAGGCACATGTCCTAGTGTTTTATCTTTATGTTGCCCCATTATACCCATGTTATCCCGAGAAGAGCGCTCTACCGGCTGATTGAAGAGGACAGTGTTCAGGTAAGACTATGTGCACCAGCTCACGTCTGTGAGAGTTCGTTCACTACTGTACTCTGGGTTCGAGACCGGCCTTCGCCTGGACGGAACTTAATAGTGCAGTAGGGCACATAGTATTTATGGCGCCCAATACTCGTGGAGCTCGATAACTTAGTAAAAAAGGGCTAACCATAGCGCCATAGTATTAATGACGACGAGTAACGAATGGCCCGATATTTCTGTAAAAGGGACCAGAGCGCCTTTGTCTACATTGTGAACTTGGTGTGGCTAACTGAGGACCCGATATTGCAGTAAGGAGGGTCATACAGTTTATTTTATTATGCCGGCAGGTGATGCTTGATATTTGTGTAAACGAGCTCACACAACCAAGTGGTATTTTGTTGATTTTTCCCCATAAAATAGGGCTATAGGTCATAATGTGTGTCTATAAAGGCAGGACCTGATATTTTGGTAAATAAAGGTCGTGCAAGACTTGATTTCAGGCATATGTTATGACAGCTGCATTCAATTACGTGTTGTGCTGGTATACCAAGTTTGGTCTGTGATCTGTACTGTTAGCTTGGTGATATATTTGGAGTATGTTGTTAAACTTGTGAGGTTGAATGACTGCCAGTTCAGAGAGGTATTTTGTGATGTTCTGTCTTTGATCTTACCATTAGTTTATGGATATTGCTGTGGGTGGTGTTTAGCGAGGATGTGCTGATTGTGTGGTTTTCTGGGAGTGATGGATGATATTCGTGCGGGGATTTGACCTGCAAGGTGTTGTGTTTTACAGGTGTATAATCGGATAGCTGGGATTTGTGCATGTGGTAGTGTTTGCTGGTTTATGACATTTTGTGGGAGAATTTTATGTTTGTGTTGTGTATATATTTTTGTATCATAGTGTTGTACTGACGGTTACCCTATGTTTGAATGACATGATATTAGATTGAGGTAGCCAATTTAGGCTTTGAAAGTTCGAGAGTTTAGCAGTAGGAACATTTTGATAAATTAGAAAGAGTAGGAAATTTATAGTATTTGAAATTTAATCGAGGACATACGGAGCGGCTTTTCCCGCCGGACTTTATGACAAGTGAGTAGAATGTCGGTAGACATAGGAGAGATGCTGAGGCAACTCAGCGAGCAGATAAAAGAACAGTGTGCGAAAAGCGAGGAACAGTTTGTGGCGCTTTAAGAGGAGGTAGGAATTATTAAAGGACAACAGACTACGCTTAGAGAGGATGTAGGAGCTATTAAAGGACAAACGGATAGGAATAGTGAGCTGTTCACGGAACAGTGTGCCAAAAGCGAGGTACAGTTTGTGGCGCTGGGGGAACGTTTGAACGACCAAGTCAGTGCTCAATTTAAAGAACAAGAAATTAGGAACTCGGATCAGATAAAAGAACTTAAAGTACACGTGACCGAACAAATAGTACGCGCCGAAACACGGGTAGCTAACCAAATAACTGAGCTAAGGGAACACACTAGCATTCGTTTGGAGCAATTGGCCTCTGAAAATGAAGCAACTAGGGAAACCATAGCAGAATTAGATACTAAAATAGAGAATGTACGGCTGTGCTGTGTTACCACGACCGAGAAGTTAAGTCAACAGATGGAAGAATCGCACAGAACGGTAGAGAAGCAAATTCAGGAAGTAAAGAATAGTATCGAGGGAATAGAACAGCGCATGGAAGAAAAAGATAAGGAGACCCAGTCCGAACTGAGAACCGTTAAAGAAGACCTGGTAGCGGCAATAGATCGCATAGACCATACGCAAGCGAGGCTAGAAAAAATAGAGCAGAAAGTAGAAGACAGTATGGAGGCGAGGACTCGAGAAGGAGTTGGGAGGAAAGAGCAAACCACGGAAGAGAATAAGGAAGGTAAAGTCGGCGATAAGGTGCCCGAGGATGAAATTAGCGAAGAAGTTCAGCAGTCTGATTCACCGGTTGAACCGCCCGAAAATGAAGTGATGCGAATGGAGCAATCTGATACAAACAGTCCAATGGTTCAGGTGGCAGAAGTAGAAAGGGAAGATACACCAGGAAACGAGAATATTACGGTAGCCTCAGAAGAAGGATTGAATAACACAACAAGCAAGGAAGCTGGGGAAACGGCAACGTTGGTTTGGCTACAGGAAGGAGAAGAAGAGCAGTTCAAGAATCACATTGTGCAGATATGTGGCAACATAGTCCTGTCAGAAGGGGCTGAGCTCAAGTACTACGCGACGACGTCTGAGGGCGAAGACCTCATAAATTCTGCGGAAGAAGAAGAGAGTCTGGAATGTGTGACAGCATCCAAGGGCGAGGCAACGGATATAGGAAGGGAAATCGCGAACGAAGTGACCGGGATTTCTGGACGACGAGAAATGGGAGACCCGACCGGGAACGCACAAAATAATCAAAGGGAAACGGTTGGAAAGTATCTTCAAGAAATAGCAGCCGGAAATGAAGGAGACGATCAATGGTATAACCAGCATTCGAAGCGAAATGAAGGAAAGAGAACTAAGTCATACAAGAGACGCAGGAAGAAACAAAAATACCGATACCAGTTTGGTTGGTTCGGGAAACAAGTGAGAACACGCCGTAGGTGGAAGATTGGAACCATCAAGAGAAAGAAGAAGCGGCGAAAAGAAGATATGAAAGAGGGACGAATTCTTGAACCGAGAAGCTACGTGGAACAGTTGAGGAGAAAACGTGCTGTTGCGAAGAGGTGGCTTTCCGCATGTCGTGAAATAAGGCGGAAGAAAAGTGACTGGAAAACCGAGAGAAAGGAATGTCTCTTACTCCACAAAAGAAAGAGCGGAACAGAGAGAGGGAACCTCTCTAACTACAGAAGGAAACAAACATGTGGTGCCAGGAACCTCTGCAGGCTAGAAGGCCGCATGAATGAGACAGGGTGTGAAGAAAGTTGCGAAATGGCCGTGAGACAGGGAACTTCTGTAAGTTTGGCAAATAGAAGAGCCATTTAGATAAACACCACTGTATATAAGTAGTATTGTAAATAGAAAACTGATGATAACCAGTAGTTATAAATTTATTTTATGAATTAGATTAATTGAACATCATGACGAATGAAGAGAATTTAAGATGAATTTAACAGGGATCCGCAACTAGATCACGAGTTAGTGTTAGTGAAGACACCCACTGTCTCTAACCCTACAGAGAGATACTACCATAAGTTCGCTGAGCTATACACTGGACCGTATAGAGTAATTCATAGTTATGAAAATAACTCATACAAGGTACAAAGCTTGGACGCTACAGTGACTAAGGTCTTTAACTCATCAAACCTTAAGCCCTTTTTCCAACCCGGCCAATATCAATTAGACAATCAAGAAGAAGAAGAAGAAGAAGGAGGCGAAGAAGAGGAAGAAGAACCTGAGGACGAAGAGACCGAAAATATGGCCAGAGAGGAGGTTATCATTCCGGAAGAAGATGGAAATGACAGCGAAGAAGAACAACCAGAGATACCCAATGGTGAAGAAGAAGAAGAAGAAGAAGTGAATATGATTTCTCCAGGCGACCAGAAACAGCGAGCTGAGCAGCGCAAAGAAACGGAGTGTCAAGACTGCGAGAGTAACCACCGGAGATTTCTAGCTCTGCTGGATGCCTATTACCAAGTTAGGAAGGATAGGGAGGCTATCATGTCTGTAGCTGAAGATAGTCCCATGGCCTGAAGTTTGGAATATTGACAGCAGATATAATTGCAATGAGAAATTGATCTTGGAATTTGGGAAAATAAAATTCTTCACAAAATTTTATTTTGTCGTTCACGGGGGGCTATGAACCATTCTGTTCATTGGTGCAATTATATTAATTTGAGTATTGGATATTGGAATAATACTAGGCCACCCACGAAGCCGATGTCTTACAGTATATGTCATAAAGGGGTCCAGAAGAAGCGTTCTTATGTGAAGTGAGCGCGAGCCTCATTATGAGAAATCTCCAGAACCCATTAATAGAAGTTATGTCCCAAGCGAAGCCTCTTGATGAAGCTTGGGGACGCGTTCCAGTTCCCGGCTAAACTTATTCTAGGAGGGAAGAATGAAATAAATTAATATCTTTGGGTACAGAAGAGTTGCATTGGATTTGAGACAAGAATTGCAACCTGTATTATATCTGCTTTATTTTGATAGGCATTAGGGCTGCATTAATTAATGCATTCGCTAAGTTGCGCTCATGATAATTAATGCGGGAAAATTTTCCCGGGCACGCTAAGATTGCACGCAGCCAAGTGGCTTGATGACGCCACCCGGAATTATAAATTAAGGCCGCCAGGGCATATCAGAGTCATTCTTGGAACGAGAGGCTGCAGGAACGTATCGTCATACTGCATGTTGGTACTGAGAACAACGCTTTGTCTTCAAGCTACAACGACGACCTGTACTGCTATTTCTGCAAAGATGTAAGTAATCAACTTGAATATCCAGATGAATTGAAGATTTTACCTGTGAGATTATGCTATGGGGAGATGAGGTACTGCTTATAATAGACTAATGATCTAGGAGCTTCATATTTCTGAGAGGTCAAAGCATGACGGACGAAAGGCTAGTATTAATATTGGCTCAGGTTAGGAATTCTAAAACTATTTGTTGTCCGTGTGATGGGGTGAGAGAACAGTGACGGAGAATAGTAAAGAAACTCTTGTGTACCAGGTTAAAACTCTGAACGAGACTTGGTCAGTGTAACGTGTGAGACACGCTAGCAGTGAGGACAGGCATCAAGTTTGGACAGTCTGTAATATATGAATTTATTTTCAGTTACCCCAGCATCAAGTCAGAACGAGTGTTTGACAGCATCATTCCAAAGAAGCCACAACCAGGAGCTGAAGCCAACACAACAACGGGTATCGAGCCAGGAACATTGGGAGCACCTGACCAGCACAACATCGAAGAGGACACCTTCCGACTACAGAGGGAGCTGTACGAAGACGCCACACCAGCAAGAATGTCTCCAAGTGGTCAACAGTATCTGATGCAAGCCCGGCAGTCTATCAGAATGTGGTAGATCCAGTGGTCCACAGGGATGGCCGCTCCGCTATGTCTTCTATTTTAAGGTCAGAGCTTTCCAATTCTGTTTCAAGCATGTCATTTAAATTTAGATAGGAATATGGGAACCGTCAGTCAGCATAATTGGTGGTAATAAGAGAATTTCCCTTGTAATATAGAGCTAGGCCTCAAACTCGAACCCCGTACTTTAAGGTAGAGGTTATTTGTAGAGTCCTTGTTAACGAATTTATTGTTCATTTTGATTGCGTTATTTTGAAGTACATGTTTGTGTAAGGGTCTGATCGAACTCAGTTGGGCATAGGAGGTTAGTTTACAGATAGGTACTTTTATTAGATCATATTCAGGCATTTGTTTCTGCAGACGTAGAAGTGTATAATTATGACCAAGTTGTGACCAAGTTGTGACCAGTAATTCACCCAGATTCATTGATAGAGCGAGCGAGCCCAGGTAGTAAGAGATTGGAGCCCATAAGAGGCAAAAGTAAGATTTGCAGTCGGCCTGAGAGAGCCTAACCATTGAGAGTTTATTGAATATATTTTGGAAATGCCTAGTATGGCAATGTGATGATCGCGTAAGGATTAGTGTTTTGTAGCACCAGGAGTTAGCCCATGAGAGGCATAAGTAAGATGAGCGAGAGTGCGGAAGTATGGAGACAAGGGCAGATAGCCCAGGTATATTTAAATGAGGGCTTTAACAGCTGACGACGTGATGTGTTCTTTGAAAGGCAAGACTTTAGCCAGTCTTCCCGTTTGAGCTCGTAAATTAGGGGCTGCCGCAAGGGGTGGGGTGAGAATGGAGGTCATTGAGCTTGACGTCACAGGCGGGTGTGT
The DNA here is from genome assembly GCF_040414725.1 of Anabrus simplex. Lineage (NCBI taxonomy): Eukaryota > Metazoa > Arthropoda > Insecta > Orthoptera > Tettigoniidae > Anabrus > Anabrus simplex. The sequence goes on from NC_090265.1 coordinate 1,302,273,704, forward strand.
TGGTCGTCTGCAGTATTTCAAGTATGCCAGAAGGGGAAGAAACGACCTTCTTGTTCTGAAAGCAGAGAGAGAGATTTGTTTTAGGTCCTACGTGTTTTACGTAAGATTTTAACACTGGCCCATTTTATACTGACACCCTTGTATGTGTTGATTGGATCTTTGATATTGTTTTGCTTAGGTATCTTGGACACCTTACCTGTCATAGGACTAGGGTTCGTGACCGTGTCAGGTCATTGTAAATTTTGTAGTGATTTTTGTTTGCACCGGGGTTCGACGGCGCGAGGCTTTGTAAATTTTTTTAAGGGAATCATTGTTTTTGGTGTCATTAAGCAGATATCCATCTTTCTAAACTTCGTGACTTACACTATGGTTACATGCTTGTTGCAGATTCACGTGTTTTTGTGAAGGCAGTGAAATGATAGTCATCAGCTCAGCGTCATTTTTCCATCTCATATTGAAATGATCTTTTATTTGTAAATAATTCAATTTTATGTAATAAATCCCTATTTGTTAAACTTGGAATGCAGCGGTGTTTTCTGTTAGATATTTTATTTTAAATTTCTATTTAGTCGAATTCTTACCTGAGGAGGCACATGTCCTAGTGTTTTATCTTTATGTTGCCCCATTATACCCATGTTATCCCGAGAAGAGCGCTCTACCGGCTGATTGAAGAGGACAGTGTTCAGGTAAGACTATGTGCACCAGCTCACGTCTGTGAGAGTTCGTTCACTACTGTACTCTGGGTTCGAGACCGGCCTTCGCCTGGACGGAACTTAATAGTGCAGTAGGGCACAGTATGTATGTATGCATGTATGTATGTATCTAGTGTTATATGATGATGTTGATGATGATGAAGATGATGATAATGATGCTAGTTGTTTAAAGGGGCCTAACATAGAGGTCATCGGCCCATTAGTGTTATATAAAGGATGGTTGCCTACTTGTACTTCCTCTAAAAAACAACTATGGGTCGGAAGTTAACAAGAATTAACCAGTGGAAGTCGCGTACTAAAGATTAAATTGAGAAGTCTGGCTCAAGTAAAGTAAGTGGAAATAATGCCAGATTCAACTAGCGGTGCCGTGGTTACCACCCCATGCTCTCAAGTTTGGTGGAAAATCAACAGTTATGCCAATGTACTACTGCGGCAATTGCTACCCTCTAGGCATTTTACTAGTATTTGTATAGCTTTGGAACCGAAAATCACTGTAAACCAGTTTCAAGGATTCCTGGTGGAGGTTTCAAACCTGCCAGTTTTCCAAATAATCATCGTTATTATTATTCGTTGAGTTTATCACTTAGCGCCATGATACAACATACAGTATGTAGCGATTCTCAGCTCTTCTTAGGGCACATGGGAGTGGCAAGCCGGTAACTGATATCGCCTGTCCCATCTGTCGGTTGGCAGGCTTTCCCAGTAGTCTACGTCTTTTTACTTATTTCTCAATGTGTCAAACGTCGTACTAACTCATGCAGAAGTTTAGCGACGATGGGGTGAGAAAAGGATGGTAAGGAATCAGGCATGATCTTGATTAAGGCATTTTCCTCATATAAAACCATGGATCTCTGCTTAGGTCTGGTGATAGTGGGGTTTGAATCCAGCTACTGATTCGCAGTTGTGCTCCCAAGTTGAGATCCCGTGCGGGGGTTACCAGTTTTAGTCTCCTCTTACAGACAGGAACGATGTACCGTGAATGTACTATACCCAACATCCATATTTGCTTCAACTATTGCCATTTGTATGTCCGCAATTCTAAGTCCCCACAAAAGTACCAGACTGTACTGAAATGTGACAGTGAAGACAAAGCATCTGCACTGTGACTTTATACGACTCGAAGTACACAGTTCGTCATCTGATGTACAGAGTCCAATCAACTGTCTTCAGGTCTATTCCACTTGCATCACACCAGACAAACTTAAGAAGATAAAGACGACGTGCTAAAATATAATTTAAAGCACTTTATATGTCAGTAGTATTCGATTTAGATAAACCATTGCTTACTTAAAAACAAAACTTTTCTCTCCCTCCCGAAAGTGACTTGGTAAATTATATTTTAGTTTTGTCGAAACTAGCCTTTGCAAGTGTCTAGCTTACATTAATTTCGTTTGATTATAAATAGTTCAGTGAATTGAGAACTTAAGGGCGTGTCGTGAAACAACAGAACAGTGTAACACGGCTCGCTAGGATAGAACATACCAGAAGTGCTTGTTCTACTTGGACATATCGTCGCTCTTGTACCAAAACCGCGAATGTGACAATGCTCTTCCTATCCATTATTTCGCTTAAGACTGGTCAAGCCTCCCAGCCACATATTGATATGCTTTCCACCAGAAAAAAATTCTTTACTTTTTCTATGTGCATGTACAGTATAAAGACATATGAACATCAAATACATCATACTCTGGTAGTGGGTAGATATGTCATGCAAACATACATCCCTACAGTACGGTACAGTAACGTCCTATACGGTAACGCAGCATCTGTGCACAGCCTTCGCGTAATCTTTGATAACATTCTGATGCATTTTTGCCACGGGTAACCTCGATTTTAATTCACGAACGCTGATCATCTTTTGAAAACTTGCTTTAGAGCGGTAAAATCAACACTCTTCACTACACATCGACAACAGCACCACCTAATCGCTCCCATATCCTATTTGCGCATGTCCGATCTCCTGCCAGTATCTGGACTACATTGCCACTAATTTATTTACAACCCTCATTTAGTTTATCGTTTTAAAACTTCACAGAAATTTGGAATTGAAAACGTAGTAGTATATTAAACTTCGTTGTATCAGAAGTTAAGACAAAACCTTGAAGATGTGTATGAAACATTGTTTGTAACGCTTTAAATCGGGTTTATTTTGAATCCTATAGGTATGTGCTTGGTATCATTATTTTCCAAATATTACCAATTTCAAACAAACGGCTACGGTACCGGACTACCCGACAGCATTATATTTACACTTGTTAGTTTACAGATCGACTCTGCTGCATGGAAGTGAAATCTGGATGGACTGAGGATATCATGTTCATAGGTTAGAACTACCAGACGTGAAGGCAGTGAGAATGATTTATGGAAAAATATACAGTTGGGATGAATGACAGGAGGGTATTCGAAACGAGGAGATGGAAATAGACTTCGTAATTAAGTCGACGGATGAAGTGTACGCAACAAGATTAGGCGAAGGGGTCATGTGAGGAGAATGAAAAAGAACAGGTTACCTAGGAGAATAATGGACTAGGCCGTGGAAGGTAAGAGAAGTACAGGGAGACCAAAGCGGATACTTAGTTTATAATAATTTAAATACAAGAGGTGTTGAACTAAATGATGGGTACATTATTGTACGTTTTGTTTCAAGATACTGATCTAAAAATATAACACCGGTAGTTGAAAAACTATTTTTGAATATCGTGTCATAGTTTAAAATGAGACGGTATCTCTGCATTTTTCACTAAATCATGCCTAAATTATTTGACCAATTGAACTGAAATTGGGTGTGGACGTACCACAGATATTCAGTTCAAGTACAAGGCTTCTCCAATTTTTAAATAAATAATTCTTTTCAAATGGCGGCCGTTAATATGTAGGCATTTACTGAACTTGTACATATTCTATCCGCTAAAGACCACTCTTCAACATGCCGGACTGTCTGTCTTGTAAAGCTTCAGCTACACTATTTCCCCACTGCTGAAGTAGATCTACAGATAGGGCTCTGCGAAAAATTCGGATTTTATCTGTTAATGCATGTAGTCCGGAGCATCTGCGGGCCGGTTCTTGGTAGGTCCTGCTAATTCAGACTGGGCATCAGAGTGTACGAAAGTTGCTGTTTAAAAATTACACTTCAATGAAGTATACAAGCAGAAGTCAATTTTCTTCTTTTACCGCCTTTTATCTATTTTATAAGAAGGAAGTCATACTTTTCAGTGTCGACTCGGTTTACTTTTAAATTGCTTGCTCATTACGAGGCTGAAGGTGACAATTCTTTGTCAAACATTGTCACAAGCGGTGAAACATGAATTCATCACTTCGAACCGGAAACAAAACGGCATTCCATGGAAGGAAAAGTTCAAAACCGTATCCTCAGCTGGTAAAGTCTTTTGGGAGTCTGAAGGGGTTATTCTGTTCGATGTTCTGAAGTAGAAGTTCGGAATTAAGTCGACGGATAAAGCTGTACGCAAGAAGGTTAGGTTATGGGATCATCTGAGAAGAATGAAAAAGAACGGGTTACCTAGGGGAATAATAGACTAGGCCGAGGAAGGTAAGAGAAGTACAGAAAGACCAAAGCGATGATGGTTAGACTTAGTTTATAATAATTTAATTACAAGAGGTGTTGAACTAAATGGTGGGTAAATTATACTCGTGGTGAAATAATAAATTCTGAAATGTATTGTGCTACTCTGAGGAAATAGAAGAAACGACTTCAGCGCGTTCGTAGCCACAAAAATGTAAACGAACTTCTCCTTCTCCACGACAAAGCAAGATCTCACACAATTCTGCACAGGAGGTCACAAAACTTCAGTGGACTGTTGTTCCTCATCTACCGGACAGCCCGGATCTCGCACCTTCTGACTTACACCTGTTTGACCCTATGAAGGATGCACTTGGCGGTAAGCACTACGTGGATGATGGGAAAGTTATCGATGCAGCACAACGTTGGCTCGGACATCGATCATTCAAGTGGTACCATGCAGGCATACAGGCCCTCACATTATGGTGGCGTAAGGCCGTAGCATTGAGTGGAGATTATGTTGAAAAACAGGGTATTTTAGCATAAGGATTGGGGAGTAACATGGTGTACTTGAATCCTCAATAAAACCAAACTGATTTTAGAAGAAACATGTGTTGCATTATATATTGAACTCCCTTCGTATTACTCTGAAACATACTTGTACAGAAACATTTCCGAACACACTATTTCAATATAAATATTACACTATAACTTTACCTATAAAAACACATTATTAAACAAGGAATAACACACATTGTTTAATACTTAGTTTTTTACATATATGTTGAATTTGTGTGTTTGGAGGACTGGGAAGCTTTTAAGTTTATATCTACCGCTTTTTTCACACTAGTTGAGTCACGGGTGCGAAATGTGTCGCATATGTGGATGTGGCGCCGTTTTAAGGCCGGATACCCTTCCTGACACCAACCGCATGTGAAGAGATGTATTCACTATTGCGTGTTTCTGTGGTAGTTAGTAGGAGGATGTGTGATGTGTTGTGTGAATATGAAGAGACATGTGTTGAGACAAACACCCAGTCCCCAAGCCGCAGGGTTCCGAACCGAAGTCAAGTACGCTGACCATTCAGCCAAGGAACCGGACTACAGATAGAACTCACTGACATCGGAAAAAATCAATCCGTCAACCACTGGTACATTCTAACAACTTTTTTTTTAACCCGCGTCATTTACAACACCATTGGTTCTAAGAGACGTGCATGTAAACCTTTTTAAGACACTCGTAAATCAAACATGAAGGAAGAAAATGAGAATGACAGTCAGAACGTTGGGCATGACATATGAGCAGAGCACAAAACTGTACCTTGCGTGAAGTTTGAATTGCCATTATTCACTCTCTTGGTCAATGAATGAATAACGAATCACGCTATTCCTTGGCTTCATATTTTGTTACTTATGTGGATAATTCACGACAACATGTGCAACAAATTTTCCAGAAATCTTCACAGGTTCCTATTATCGACGATTAACCAACATGATTACATACAATTAAAAACTGAACGGTTACAAGTGGAAAAACTCCAAATAAATTCTATATTTTCAAAACGAATGAATTTTTCAATATCTGTTAACACCTGTTAATCTCACGGTGATTATACCGTTAAAAGAATGTCTCTAATTTTAAGAGGAGTGAAATAATTGCCTCATTTTATTTTATGTTTGTGGATATTGTGCTTCTTTGAAGGCTACGGGAATATAAGTTTTGGAAACCCATTCATAAATAAGTACATCAAAAACAATTTTACAACACAAAAAACGCTCAATAATTATGTACACGTAGTCAAACTTTAATAAAAGCCCTCAGGTAGTTTAGTAGACTCCCAATATTTCCTAAAATTTACATAACTTTCCATTTTTTAAATTTTCGAATACGATGAGTATGGCAGAGGGTAGGTCTGAGAGTTAAGCTGCTGTAATTCATTGCCAAAAATCGTATCCAGAAGCAGATTTTATATACAGTAAATATTTCAGATTGAAACCTTCAGTGTTACTTCATTAATACCTAGGCTGGCTGGAATTCCACCTCCTGATCTGCGTCGAACAAATTCCCTCGCCTGTGTATTCAAAATGATCAGTAGAGGTCCATAAATATGTTCAGCCATTGAGCAAAAATAGATCGAAGTCCTGCCAATCACCCTTACGAAATGCTCACAGTTTGATATGCAACAACTTAACCAGAATAAGAATCTAAACAATGGCAGGAAGCTCAAGCGGAACATCAGTTATGTATGTTCTCCCATGGACAGACTGTTGAAGGTTTCGGTTTTCTTCGCCGAACATGGGCAAATATGAATCGGATTAGAACAAAGTACGCTAGATGCAGAGACTAGCTATTTAAGAGAAGATAGCCAATCGGGTATGTGATTGCAGAACCATTCACCAAACTGCTGAACACATCACACGTCAATGCAGACTACGGGTCTGGAGTGGAAACTAGATTGATATCACAATGACCTCCCGTGAGACAGTCAAATAGATCTGTGAACTAGATGTCTAGCTGCGAACCATTTTTGTATAGTTATTTTTATGGTTGTTCATTAACACTCTATTTTGTTCGATTTTTGTCATGTAGGTCAATTGTTATGTAAATGCTATACGGTAAAGAAAAGAAAAGAAAGGAAGAAAGATCCCTGGACGTATCATATACCTATCATACAATCTCATTAGATCAGTGACATTACCTTTGTGAGGCCTCTGAAATGACTGAATAAAAAACCTAAATACAGAAATGAATGCAAGTATTCTATCCGAATAATAAACATTAAATATTAATATTAGAAAATACTGAGACGAACGATCAAGGAATCTTAATAGTATTGATAGGAAGGTTATGAAAATCGAAAAAGTAGCCAGGAAAATGGAGCTCCATTTCATCGCGTCGGACTTCTAAACTTTAAGTCTTCTACTAGAAGAAATAGTTTGGCATGTTGTTGTAAGTCAAGGGAAGAGTTTTACGGTGAGATTGATAGCCGCCGGCGCTAGGGGAGACATATATGGTCACATATGTTCCGTGCGTAAAATATAGCTCTAAACGATTTAGCAAGTTACGGCCGAGTCTTTGAGACCAGGTGTATCCTTCTGAGGTCACACTGAACGTATTATTTAGTACCTCTCAGGTGCACCTACCTTTTAATAACCCGTCCCAGAACCAATGAATATAGTGCCACTGAAGGAAAATTATAAGCCATAACGATATATTGCTGAGGAAACAACTTGAACGCGAATTCCATCGAGTATGCGGTCAGGACTGATCAACTGACAGGAACCCATAGGCCCCAATTAAATACAAAAGAACTAGATTAATGCTTGAAATGTTTGAATATAAATTTAGCTGCCTACAATATCGTTAATATTGTTTTAAATGGTAATGCTGAAAGGAAAAACTGTAGAATGGATGCCAAACAACGAAAATTACAAACAGATGTGTGTACGTCTAAAATGTAAAAATACCGTACTGTATACAGGTTGCTTGTAACTTACTATGGAGCTCGATAGCTGCAGTCGCTTAAGTGCGGCCAGTATCCAGTATTCAGTGGGTTCTAACCCTACTCTCGGCAGCCCTGAAGACGGTTTTCCGTAGTTTACCATTTTCACACCAGGCAACTTATTAAGGCCATTGCCATTTCGATCCCACTCCCAGCCCTTTACTGTACCATCGTCGCCATAAAACCTATATCTGTCGGTACTACGTAAAACAACTTATAAAAAAGTAACTTAGTGTGCATCATTTTAAGGATAAATTTCTTTCTGAATTGAAATAAAATGTTGCAACAACGTTAACCAACAGAGGAAGGAGAAAGTGAAACGGAATACCTATCATACAATCTCATTAGATCAGTGACGTTAGCTTTGTGAGGCCTCTGAAATGACTGAATTTAAAAAAAATGAAATGGCGTATGGCTTTTAGTGCCGGGAGTGTCCGAGGACATGTTCGGCTCGCCAGGTGCAGGTCTTTTGATTTGACTCCCGTAGGTGACCTGCGCGTTGTGATGAAGACGAAATGATGATTAAGACGACACAAACACCCAGCCCTCGTACCAGCGAAATTAACCAATGATGGTTAAAATTCCCGACCCTACCGGGAATCGAACCCGGGACCCCTGTGACCAAAGGCCAGCACGCTAACCGTTTTTGCCATGGAGCCGGACACTGAATTTAAAAAATCTAAATACAGAAATGAATGCAAGTATTATATCCAATAATAAACATTAAATATTAATTTAAATTTATCTCACATTTTGAAGTACATTTCCAACTTGGGGAAACTCGTTATACAGTATAATACTCGGAAATTGCTCTCCATAGAGTATATACCGTATATATGTTAGAGGGGATGCCTTAAAAGCTCTCTTTCACCACGTTCTTATACTAAATGATTCACATTTACAAAATGCCGGTGTATTTATTATTACAGAAATCGTTCTCTAAAGTTTCCAGCTTTAGATTTCTCTACGTCGTAAACTGTTACAATTTTTACCTCGGAATATTTGGTTAAACCGACGCGAAAGTCAAAAACAAGTATTTATTTAACATGATACGCATTATGTTACGACCAATTGAGTGTATAGTAGTATATAGTTGTGTTTGGATTTGCTGTCGCAAATCCGCATTGCGGTGTTTGGGACAATAATTAAAATACTTACATGATAATTACTCTAGATATTTCTAGTAACGGGTGCACTCGATTATGGGAAACGAAGCATAGAGTTCAGTTCGTATTGGATTCAATACATTTTATTACGGAACATAATTCCTGAGTGCTCAGATTATACCTAATATTAACTAGTGTTGGTGAGGTTGTCACCAGTATTAAAGCGTACGAAACTCACACATCGAGTCAGGTGGAAACAGGTGTTTCAAAACTTGAAGAAAGTATTCATATCAGAGAATGAGTACAGATATGATCACAAGGTAGAGCACTCAGCACACTCAAGTTCAGCGTTGCAAGTTCTCATGGCTTGGAAGTAAAACTCTCACTTTGGCTTCACATTCTGATCGTGATATCCAGCTTCTTTTTATTCAAAGGGCTCTTTCCTTCAATAAGCTCTCTTATCTTTATTATACCCTTAAAAGGTTGTTCAGCATAATGTTCGATGTCGCTCCAAGGCAGCATGGTATGTGATTATTTCACGACGTGAAACCTCCAGTACGCACCACGAAAGAAGCTTGGAGCCTGATTGCTCCCTTTGCATTAAACGAGTGCACGTCCTATCAGCAGATATCTAATAAGATGTAGAGTTCACAATCATAGCAGCCACGATAAATTTACATCACGTTTTGAAGTACATTTCCGACTTGGGGAAACTCGTTATACAGTATAATACTCGGAAATTGCTCTCCATATAGTATATACCATATATATGTTAGAAGTGACGCCTTAAAAGCTCTCTTTCAGCACGTTCTTATACTAAATTACTCATTTACAAAATGCCGGCCTGGAGAACTAAATTCACAAATATCGAACTTCATATTTCGTGGTGAAAATTATGAGGTTGTAAACTAAGACATTTCTCATAGCTTGCAAAATTAATTAAGTTCCTTAATCATTTCACTTAAATTTTGATTAATGTAATTTCCTCCGGAAAAGAGAAAGATCGTCGCTGCCGAACTCGGCAATAAAGTAACGTGTTTTAACGACCCATACGCCGCGGTAAATTGTGTCACTGCAGTACTCAGAAATTCCTCTTCGTTGGGTAAACATTAGCCAAAAATACCTCTCGTTTATATGAGAGCTCCTTGTTTTTACCTTCGTAATTCTAAATGAAGACTGAATTCTTGTAGATTTCAAATAAAATATACGAAGTATCGTCCGCCTCTGTGGTGTAGTGGTTAGTGTGATTAGCTGCCACCCCCGGAGGTCCGGGTTCGATTCCCGGCTCTGCCACGAAATTTGAAAAATGGTACGAGGGCTGGAACGGGGTCCACTCAGCCTCGGGAGGTCAACTGAGTAGAGGTGGGTTCGATTATCACCTCAGCCATCCTGGAAGTGGTTTTCCGTGGTTTCTCACTTCTCCTCCAGGCAAATGCCGGGATGGTACCTAACTTAAGGCCACGGCCGCTTCCTTCCCTCTTCCTTGTCTCTCCCTTCCAATCTTCCCCATCCCCCGCAAGGCCCCTGTTCAGCAGAGCAGGTGAGGCCGCCTGGGCGAGGTGCTAGTCATTCTCCCCAGTCGTATCCCCCGACCAAGAGTCTGAAACTCCAGGACACTGCCCTTGGGGCGGTAGAGGTGGGATCCCTCGCTGAGTCCGAGGGAAAAACCGAACCTAGAGGGTAAACAGATGATGATGATGATATACGAAGTATCATGCTATATAGACACAAATCACATAGTTAAATGTAAATAAATCATTATACTACCTCAAAGACGTAAGTTTGCGCTTTTCACTTAAAGAGTATGCAGGCAAGAAGAAAACAAGATTTTCTGGGAAGGTGCTTTCTTGGATCATTGCTCAACACCTAAATATCTAGGAGTGACTCTGGATCGTGCACTCACGTATGAACAGCATTGTCTTAACACGAAACACGAAGTATCTATGCGAAATTCCATTCTTCGCAAGTTATGCGGTACCAGCTGGAGAATGCAAGCTCAAACAATGAGAACTACTGCTTTAGCACTGAGCTACTCTGCAGCAGAATATGCATACCCTGTTTGGTATAAATCATGTCATGCCAAACAGGTGGATATTGCTTTAAATGAAACTTGCAGGCTTATAACTGGTTGCCTAAGATCTACACATTGTGATAAGGTATATTGCTAAAATTTTTTGCTAATTGCTTTACGTCGCACCGACACAGATAGGTCTTATGGCGACGATGGGACAGGAAAGGCCTAGGAATGGGAAGGAAGCGGCCGTGGCCTTAATTAAGGTACAGTCCCAGCATTTGCCTGGTGTGAAAATGGGAAACCATGGAAAACCATCTTCAGGACTGCCGACAGTGGGGCTCGAACGCACTATTTCCCGGATGCGAGCTAACAGCTGCGCGCTCCTAACCGCACGACCAACTCGCCCGGTAAGGTATATTGCTTGGCTGGCATTGCTCCCCCAGATATTAGACGTGAAGTAGCTACCAAACATGAAAAATCTAAAGTAGTTATTTCCCAAACACATCCATTACAAGATTATCACCCTGCTCAACAAAGATTGAAATCGAGGATACGTTTTCTCCATTCTCTTGAGTGCCTTTCGGAGTCACCTCAATCATCAAGACTAACTTCCTGGAGATCCAGAAACCTTCATCTCAATGGATGGATGGATGGATGGATACAACTGAAACTCTTCCAGCCGGTTATGAAGAGTCGTGGTCTACATGGAAGAGTCTGAACAGGCTGCGGTCTGGGGTCGGTCGATCTAAGAACAATATGAAGAAGTGGGTTCTATCTGAAGAGTCAACCCTCTGTGTCTGCGGAGAAGAACAAACCATGGCGCACGTCCTTAATTGCAACTCCTGCCCTCTGGTTTGCACCATGCAAGATTTAGTGAAGGCCACATCAAATGGTCGAGATATTGCCAAATTCTGGTCCGATATGATATAATTGTTACTTTGAATGTACCTCTAGTATGTTTTTACCAGTTAGGCCTATCTAATTATTTCTCATTCTTAACCAATAATTTATATGATGTATTGCTATAAACAATAAATAGAGAGGTGGATGATCCGCCTAGTCAATACTATGTGTTAATATTTTTAATAATTACCTTTCACCTTAACATTATGTCTAGTACATGTTTCAAGAATATACACATTCTCTTCTTCAGCTAGTTAAAATTCCTGTATACAATAAGTCCTTTTGAAAATGCCCCCCCCCCCCATTTAAGAAATATAAAACTATGACCAGTACAATGTAACATGTTAAAAATTGAAAAATATATAAATCTGTAATAATGGCATTCGGATACATTTTCAAATATCGTACACAGTAAATACAATTTGTACGATTATTGTACGTCACTAAACGAAAGACCTATCCTATTTACATACAAGTCTTGTCACTTGATTTGTCTTTAAAATAGAGTTACCTTTCTTGGACTCGTTATTACAGAAATTTTGTCATTGTAATGAAGAATTTCACTGCTTCCAATTATTATAGGGCTTATACTGTTTAATAATATTGTGGCATTCGATGGATACTGGTTAACGGATGAAAATAATGAGAAGATGGGGGAAAGGAAATCCGTGCCTAGTTCTAAATTTGTTGTTTTAGCATCCAACTTTAAATTACTGCCACTTTAAACACCAGTACTAATAATATTTTCCACAAAAAAAACCAAGGAAATCTGTTGGTAATGATTTTCAAGAACAGATGCTCTCTTGGACATTCAACGTTAAAAAAATTTATGTGAACGTGGTGCTGATGATTATCGTTTGAAGAGAAAACAACGGTTTTATATTTCTTTAACACTATCCAGGAGATCAATTGGAAGATTTTTGAACTTTCTAAGAATGAAGATGTCGACAAAAGAAAGAAAATAGAGACGAATAGCGTAAAAGTGAAGGAATCCCTCGGCCTCGGAAAAATAATACTGTAAAAGCTGGTAGGAAGCAAGAGCTGAGGTCAGTTAGGAAAACAAATGTGAGGAGACTGGCACAAATAAGTAGAAAAATGCCAGTCTCAGCTAGTAATCCTGTGGTCACTATCTCATTCTTTGAAGTGGATGGAATTGGCGTATAGCTTTTAGTGCCGGGAGTGTCCGGGGAGATATTCGGCTCGCCAGGTGCAGATCTTTCGATTTGGTTTCCCGCAGGCGACCTGCGCGTCGTGATGAGGATTAAATGATGATGAAGACGACACATACACCCAGCCCCCGTGTCGGAGAAATTAACCAAGGATGGTTAAATTTCCCGACCCTGCCGGGAATTGAGCCCCGGACCCCTATGACCAAAGGCCAGCACGCTAACCAATTAGCTGTGGAGCCGAATTCTTAAGTGGAAACCCCCTGTTAAAGGGTGGTAATTATTAGAGGAACACAAAGGATTTCGAGTTACGTTTCGGAATAATACAATAATTCTCGAACCGGGCGAGTTGGCCGTGCGGTTAGGGGCGCGCAGCTGTGAGCTTGGATCCGGGAGATAGTGGGTTCGAACCCCACTGTCGGCAGCTCTGAAGATGGTTTTCCGTGGTTTCCCATTTTCACCCTAGGCAAATGCCGCTTCCTTCCCATTCCTATTCCATAGTCGCCATAAGACCTGTCTGTTTCGGTGCGATGTAAATCCAATAGAAAAAAAATTCTCGTAATTGTCATTCTTTTTCTTTATCTTTTTAACCTTCAGGGTCGGTTTTTCCCTCGGACTCAGCGAGGGATCCCTCCTCTACCACCTCAAGGGCGGTGTCCTGGAGCTTCAGACTCTGGGTCGCGGGATACAACTGGGGAGGATTACCAGTACCTCACCCAGGCGGCCTCACCTGCTATGCTGAACAGGGGCCTTGCGGGGGGATGGGAAGATTGGAAGGGATAGACAAGGAAGAGGGAAGGAAGCGGCCGTGGCCTTAAGTTAGGTGCCATCCCGCCATTTGCCTGGAGGAGAAGTGGGAATAAACGGAAAACCACTTCCAGGATGGCTGAGGTGGGAATCGAACCCACCTCTACTCAGTTGACCTCCTGAGGCTGAGTGGACCACGTTCCAGCCCTCGTACCACTTTTCAAATTTCGTGGCAGAGCCGGGAATCGAACCCGGGCCTCCGGGGCTGGCAGCTAATTACACTAACCACTACACCACAGAGGCGGGTAATTGTAATTTCTGTATAAAATATCACAACTGTCCACTTACATTCAGAACAGTTTGACTGAAGAGAGATTATTCAGGTGGAAGGAAATTGACACAGAATTTTTCAATCACATGGCTGGTGGTGAGTTGCAACACTCTAAGAATGACAGTACTGCATAAGGTAATGTATGGAAGAATCCATAAGGTCTCGCATACCTTATACCACGGGGGTCGTCAGTAATAACAATAATAGTCGTAAGACTTCTGAATTGGTACTGTCTACGAGGCCTGCCTACCCCTTTCAACATCCCAATTGCGCTGCTTCCTGACATCGAAAGCTAAATTCTACAGGAACGGATACTAAAGCTGCGTTAATTAATTTTGACGGGTGACGCGGAGTGCGCCACCAGAGATCTTTAACGTGCCTACAACAGTGATATGATGCTAAGATTTTTGACCGTCCATCAAATTTTACTACTTCAGCCGGGATCGAACCCGCATACTTCGGATCGGAAGTAGGACACTCTTCCCTTGATCCTCCGAGGCAGCTTGGGATCAGTTTAAGATTATGAAATGATGTAGGGTCGTCGGAAAGTATCTTGTCGTCTGAACTACATTTGACTAGTGAACATAGTTTTTCTTTGGTTTAATCATGAGCAGAATAACTTTCTTATTTCCGATTATAGTGGTAACCCTACTAAATTCATACAGAAATGAAAAAGATAGGCCTATATGCCCCAGTTTAGTATTTCACTTGATTTTGATCACCCCCTAAAATTAAAATCCAGAAAGGGCTGCCTCGACATCTATACCTAATTAAACAAACCACCAGCAACAGCACGCGGAAACCTGTGGCGAAGTAGCATACAACACCTTTCAGAGTGGATGGTACCTCATGAATCTCCACCTCTTGGAATCAGCTCATCTGGGCTACTTGAAGGTCTCCTAATCGTTTAAAAAGTGTTACTGGATGATCTGAGGACAACCTCAAAAGGTGGAGAGATTTAGGAAATCAGACAGAACTTTGCGATTGTCGAGAAAAAACAAACTACGCCACACATGCATAATTGAAGACTTCCCCGAACTAAAGATGTAACCAACACATTTTTGAAAAATGAGATTTCAGTGGGAATAGGGTGTGTCATCACTCTCTATGATGTGGTGTCATCTTATGTCTTACATTTGAACTTCAAGCTGATTTTACAGCCAACAGAACTTTTGTCTTCTGTGGTGTAAGGATGGAACATCAGTCAAGTTAGTAGACAGTGCTTTTGTTGGTTCATCACGAGGTGTAATATACCATTTAGAAAAGGCCGTAGAAGAAATCACACACACACACACACGCACACGCACACACACACACACGCACACGCACATATATATATATATATACATTGTAATATTTTCTTGACATTTTTATTGTTATTGTTGTTGCTCTTTTATTGTTACACGAATATTATTTGCTATCATTCGTGTTGCAATTGCACGTACATGATTTATCTTGTGTTATATACTACTGTAAGGCATACTTGCAGATTATTTTCCATTGTATCACTTCCAATTAATACGTTATTTTTAAAACCTTAAGATATAACAATAAAATATTGCTTTCAATAAATAAACTCGTTTGTACGCTTGCATATGCAATTGGTTCAAGTATTGTATACTATGAAATAGACCCCGAAAAAAATTTCCTCTCTCCTGAAAATGTACTGATTTGTTGATTAAATCCTAATTCCGGAGAGGTCTTCAATTGTCAACTATGCCCTAATAATGGCGTGTGGTCTCTGGAGAGGCTTGGTGCAGGTCTTTTGGTTTGACATCCATAGGCGACCTGCGCGTCGTAATGAGGATGGAATGATGAAGAAGACAGCACATACACCCAGTCCCCGTGCCAGGGGAATTAACCAATTACCTGCCGGGAATCGAATCCTGGACCCCTGTGACCGAAGGGCAGTACGCTAACTATTCAGCCACGCAGCCGGACAAAACTCGTGTCCTCATCCCGAGGTGGTGCAACTCTTTTCAGGCACACCCTCAATGAAGGTGAGCTGCATGTACAATTTCAACCACATACTAGTCCTCCTACCATTATTAAATTTCTGGCAGTACCGGGAATCGAACCTGAGCCCCCGAGGATGGCAGCTAACAACACTAACCGTTACGCTACGGAGGCGGACAACTATGCTCTGTACAATGTAGGCCTACACTTCAATGTACATCGACGAGGGAACTGCCGTCGGTAATTGTTGGATGGACTCAGTGTGACCGAAACAATTATATCTGTACCTTGCTGTGCCTTTTGTGCAATGAAATGTGTCATTCATTTATTGTATCAACGCTCTGACACAAAAAAGAGAAAAAGAAAATAATAATAATAATAATAATAATACTTTCACTTGAACTAGATGTGCACTTGTACGAGGAAATGGTTCAGCTTCCAAGAACGGTGATTTAATTGATAACAATGAGTGATTACACTTCCTTGGTTTGCTGAATCCACACTACAAAGAGCAACTATGTTTTCTTATGATCCTGCAGAACATCTCAATAGGGGCCTACTAACATCAATTATTTACAACTATCCCATCTTCTGGAGACACTATATTATCAGGTGAGAAAAATATTTTAAAGGCTACCGAGGGGGAGCTACACCTTTATGGATCAATAATTGTATTTTTATAGAATATTATTTCGCCCTTGACGGCCCGATGGTCTACGGGTAGCAAGCCGTCATTCTTGGCTTTCTAGACCAAAGCCGTTGTCTTACCATCACGTACCTCCTCAATTATTCACATGTAGGCTAAATGGGCTTCGAACCAGCCCAAAGATACAAATGAAGATCCCTGACCTGGTTGTGAATCGAACCCGGGGCCTTCAGGTAAGAGGTAATTTCTGCGGCAAGTTTAGGCATTATTTTAACAGAAGATATCACTTTATGATTTATAATTCATGTTGTGCAAGTTAATAGTAAAGAGCAAAAACCAAACGCAAAAGCAGGTGACAGTCAATGAAGGCTGAAGGAGGACTGGAACGGTAAAGGCTTCCACTATCCTTAACCTTGGCAGTTGGTGGGGTAGAGTTGTTAGCTGTATGCCCGGTCACCTCTGCTCCCAGGAATTAACCTGGTACTCATTATTGGTGTAGGCTTAGTGAACCTCAGAATCTGACACATCCGGAAGTGGAAATCTCGTTTCGTAAATTTTTTGACTTCCTGGTGAGGAATCGAAACCACGTCCTTCCGGATCCTTCTTTTACTAGTGCATACAATAAAGACTTACAACTGTATCTAAAAGATATTTTACCGTTCTCAAATAAATTCTCTAAAATATTTTCTTAAAACATTTGGAGGTGGTTGGTGCTATACTACGTTGCATTTATGTTTTAGGAAACAATGTACGTTTTGTAATACTTCCTTGTAGCTTGTAGACAATTAAAGAAATGTACTGACTCTGATGGATCCTTGTAAAAGTGCAGTTATTGATTTAAAAATATAAATTTCGGAAATGGAATGTTCGCTGACAGGTGAGAGGGAGGGGCAGTGTTGCCGGTACATTTAAACAGTCCACATGTATTTCTTTACAGAAACAGAAACTTATTCTATATTTGCGGGTTCAGTAAAGCTTACTCTATTAAATAATTAAAAGTAAAATTACTTTTTCACGCCCACATGCCCTTAAAATATGCCATTTTAGAACGGTAAGATTTTATGTTCAAGAAATAAGACCTAGTTCGTATCCGAGTGTACTCGAGATGTGAATTTCACTTTCCCATAGTGCAATATAGCAGACTCGTTAATAAATCGGCTTTCAGAGCGGATCTGGCTGATACTTCTCGTAATGATCTGCTGTTCGTAGCCACGTTTTAACAGAACCGCACCGCAGCTTGCACTCTTCCGGGCTCAATGGCTCTTGCATGGTTTGCACGGCTGGGTTCTATCGCACGTACTGAGGGATATGCTCCGTTTGTAGAGCAATTCTCTTCTACTTTGCTCAGTTATTTCACATCTCTTCATGTGCTGTTCCCCATTAGGACTGATTCATGCGCTATAAGAAGTTTCGTTGTCAGCGTAATGTAGGCTATGCTACCCGTTCCCAGGAAGCTTTTACTAACGAGACGAATTAGATTAGTTTCTCTGACAGGTTGTGCCGTGATATGCGTCAACTTCTCTCTTTGTACCCTTCTGCTGAAGTGAAGTATGGAATTTCTACTGGGCTAATATTCTCCATAATAAGCTGCAAAATTATTCACAAGCTTAGGAGAAAGTGTCACGTAAATTTCTGCAGATTGAGTTGCAACTTTCCCAAATAATAGCATGCATAAGCTTGGTTTTTACTCTGTTACTCTCACATGGGGAATAAGTTATGTTTGAAGTGTTCAATCAATCAATCAATCAATCAATCAATCAATCAATCAATCAATCAATCAATCAATCAATCAATCAATCAATCAATCAATCAATCAATCAATCAATCAATCAATCAATCAATCAATCAATCAATCAATCAATCAATCAATCAATCAATCAATCAATCAATCAATCAATCAATCAATCAATCAATCAATCAATCAATCAATCAATCAATCAATCAGACGGCTGTCACCCAGGTGGGAGATTCCGTATCTACTCTTTACCCAGTCATTCCTTGAATGATTTCAAGGAACTTGGATGTTTATCGAACATTTACCTTGATTATTATTTTAGAGAGAAGTACTTCAGAGCAACCAACCTTTCTTAACACCGAGCAGAAGGGAAAAAGGAATACGTCTGACCGTTCGAAAAATGGAGATATATGCAAAAAAATGAAAAGCCAGGAAGGGAGTGAAAACAAAGGACTCCCTAGGCACGCAGACCTAATACCATCGAGGTTGGATAAGAATAACTGCTGAACCAAGTGAGGTGGGATAGGAAGATGAACGTAAGGAGCATGTTGTAAGTGAAGCAATGCCATGCTCAGCTAGGATCCCTTGTGGTCGGTAACCCTCACTCTGAAGCTAAGAGCCCCTGAGGGTCCTTTTTTCAGTCGCCCCTGCGAAAGGCGGAGGCCTCCCCAACAGGGGGATCATGGAGAGTAAGAAAAGAAGAGAAGACCGAGGAGACGATGCTTAAGCAGGGGTAATTATTTCTCGGTATGAATATTTTAATGCGAGAGAATATGTCGTTCGATGATTGCTTCTTCTTGATTTTTGAGACTGGAAACAAATCACTCTTTTATCTGTGGGTAATGTCTCATACTTCACATTGTCATTAAGGCCGCTTTAGTGTGTATAATTACCGACCTCGATAGCTGCAGTCGCTTAAGTGCGGCCAGTATCCAGTATTCGGGAGATAGTAGGTTCGAACCCCACTGTTGGCAGCTCTGAAGATGGTTTTCCGTGGTTTCCCCATTTTCACACCAGGCGAATGCTTGGGCTGTACCTTAATTAAGGCCACGGCCGCTTCCTTCCCAGTCCTAGCCCTTTCCTGTCCCATCGTCGCCATAAGACATATCTGTGTCGGTGCGACGTAAAGCCAATAGAAAAAAAAGTGTGTATAAGTCTAATCACATGAGATTAATATTGGGAAGTTGTCAATGGACTTGAGTTAACGACTCATCATTCATCTCAATTACGTTTGCTAGACCTAAGGGAATATCTGCAGGCAGATCACAGAATTCCAATCTCCAGACATGAGCTAACTCGAGGCTATTAAGGGTAACATTTCGATGCCCTAGTTCTCATATCACATATCTGACAATGCTCTTCCTACCCATTATTTTTCCTTAATACTGGTCACGCCTCCCAGCCATGTATGATTATGCAGTCTATAAGAACAATTTTGGTTGCGTTAATTTTCCTATGCTGAAGTGTAAAAGACCTGCCTGACGTGCCTGCCTCTTACTCGCAGGCCCAGAGACTCGACTCCCGGCTAGGTCAGGGAATTTTACCTGTATCTGAGGGATGGCTTGAGGTACTCTCAGCCTACGTGATTAGAATTGAGGAGTTATTGACGGTGAGATAGCGGCCCCGGTCTGGAAAGCCAAGAATAACGGCCGAGAGGAATCGTCGTGCTGACCACACCACACCTCGTAATCTGCAGGCCTTCGGGCTGAGCAGCCGTCGCTTGGTAGGCCAAGCCCTTTCAGGGCTGTAGTGCCATGGGATTAGGTTAGGAAGTGTAAAATGAAAATGGAGAGGCCACGAAGGGCGTGACAGGCCTCTTCCCCTTCTACTAGGATTGTATGACGTATTCACGCACTCCTATAGCATAGTCTCATGTATTAGGACCATTTTCCTTTACACATTGTCCATCGATTTTTGTGTCATGAAAGTAGGACCAAGCAGGTTGAGTACACTGTATGGATCATGTAGCCCTATTCTCACATACGGAAGATTATGTGTTCGAACCACACCATCGACAGTCCTGAATATAGTTTACCAAATAGTAGCGTTCATAAGCTTGATTTTTACCCTTACTCATGGAGAGTAAGTGATCGTTATGGTGATTATTGTTTTAGGAGGAATTATAACTGGGTAACCGCCCTTTCTCTACACTTAAACGGAAGGGAAAAGGAAAGACTTTGAAAAATGTATCTTACCTTTTTTTTTTTACACTTTTAAATTTTAGTTTTTCAAGTGATTACGTGTAAGAGTGGGCCGTGAAGCCCTAACTTCGCCACAAATCTAAGTCAGGAATAAAAAATAAATAAATAAATAAATAAATAAATAAATAAATAAATAAATAAATAAATAAATAAATAAATAAATTAAATAAATAAATGCAAGATCTCAGCTGCGTGCCCCTAACCACACGGCCAGCTCGCTCGGTGAGATCAGTGGTGGTGTCCGACCGACGACCACGGGTTCTATTCCAACCAACAAAAGAGAACACTAAATCTAAAAGGTTGCATTTCATTTTAGCAAATCTACCTATAAAAGGTAAAACTATATTACTCCTATAACTGCAGTCCTGCAGTGTCTTCCTACAAGGATGTGGAAGTAAACGGGAGTGAAATACCAGCTCTGTGTTATCTATGTACTGTAGAAGTATGAGGTGAGGAAGTATGTATGATGAGTAACACATGGTTGTTCGTTAGCAGTGGCAATCTGACGGATCGAAGCCTAGCACACCTACCCCCCACCCCCGCGGTCTCCGCACCAATTAGACATTCAGCAGATTGCCGCGCCAAGTGCGGCGAGGAGAGAGGGACGCAGCGCTTGGTCTGCAATATCAGTCTTCGATGCCTGCTCTCAGAAATACGTGCGACGTTTTTTCTCGTTGCTTTCAAGTGTTGTAAATGGAACAATATGTCAGATGCTCACATTAAAATGTGCATAAGATGTCGATTGTTCGCATTTGAGATTTGGTCTTCACCGATAACATCGATAGCCCTCAGTATACGCCACTGTCGGATGGCCCTCCTGACGCCGACCCTATGTAAGGGGATGTATTCATTGTGTGTGTCTCTGCGGTGAGACGAGAAATGGAGAGGCCACGAAGGGTGTGACAGGCCATTTCCTCTTCTACTAGGACTGCCATTATTATAGTATTGCAACGCGGAAGGCCTCCGCGTACACTATTTTGCCGTGAGTCACGGGGAAGAGCAATCGAGCCTGGACTGGATAGAGATTGACGTCACGGCGTTGGACCCTCGCCATTCGTCACATAGCGAGACATTACTGTCATTGGCCGCTACCTCGTTGGAGGTCTCAAAGGGTGCGGAAACAACGAAAACTGTTGAACCGAGCTCCTTCTGTCTCCATAGGTTTCCACAGGCTTCTAGTGTCCGAAGTCTGTCGAAGGGCCGTCTAGCTGCATAAGACACGCGAGATTTGCCAGTGGTTGATTCAGTTCGGTCCAGTGTTATGATTCAGTTCAGTTCGGTTCAGTTGGAGTGGAGGGTTCAATTGTGCTCTGTCGGTGAGACGAAGTAGAGTCGCTGTAGGTGTGTGTGTGTGTGTGTGTGCGTGAGCGATTGACGCTGTCAGCCTGAGTTTAAAGAAGACAGTCAGTGGAACTACCCGTGGAATTGAGTGTTCGTTCTGCCTGTCTGTCGACGTGGAGTTCTCTCTCGCGCCAGCTGCTGTGAGTGAACGTCGTGTTCCGGTTCAGTGTTGCCACTTAGCGGATTTTCCGCTAAATTTGGCGGAATTAGAAGACTGTCAGTGGAGAAATATAGCCTATCATTTAGTGGACAGCGGAATTTTTGGCGGAATTCTAAATTTATTATAGCGGAGTTTAGAGTTTGATCCATTTTACGGTTTTAAAAAAAAATGTACTCCAGTCTGTCTCCGATCTATTCCGTATTTCTTGTCAGGAGCTAGCAGTCACATGAGGAAAAAAGGTTATTTGGATTTGATGTTATGAGATCATGGTATCATAAATTTGTAATGCGTGGGGAATTTGTACTTGTCTCTTAGTTGATGAATGACGACGGATAATGAAACTATGAGAGAGTAGCATGCTCTGAAGGAAGACCGTTTAATGAACTAGCCTGTTCTGTGTGTGGCCATTGAGGTAGGGGATTCACCTAGTTTGCACCCGGCAGTAAAACGCCTACAAGTTTTAGCTCGCCGGCTCGCAGGCAGGGGGTTAATCCCAGTTAAACTCACAGATCAGGTGATTGCAGATATTTACTTTTATTATTATTATTATTATTGCTCATTGTTTGAGATCAGATTCCTTGGAGGAATTTTAGCGGATTTAGTAGTATTTAGCAGATCTTGAAAATATAAGGTGGCAACACTGGTTCTGATGCAGCTTGAGAGAGACCGACTGGGTATCGGCATGAGACAGTGAACGAAATAAACTGTAAGGAGTGAGAGAATAGTGAACGACATGCCAAACTGTGTGCAAGGGCTGTAAACTGAGGACTGTGATAGCGGCAGGGAGAGCAACTGTGGGGCTGAGTGAGACTCTAAGTCAGGGCCTCTGAGGGTGCATGCACTGTGCACGGTTAACGGTGCTCTGAGATAAAGCGTGAACTGTGTAATTGTGTGTTCTGTGTTGTGTTGTATAAGTTGTGGTCCTGGTATAGTCCTGGTGTGAGTGTGTACGTAGCTATTGATGATGATGGTGATGATGATGAAGGTGCTTCTTGTTTAAAGGGGCCTAACATCTAAGGTCATCGGCCCTTAAGTAGTTATTACTAGTTCATTAATAAATTATATAAGTTAAGCGCTACCAGATTCTGTGTTCATTTATCTACTCGCCAACACGTAACAGTATTACATCATATACTACATTGCTCCACTGAGAAATGTCCTCAAAATCTGCCCGACTGAATGCCACAGTGTCTCTATTTCTTTATTGTTGCTCTAAATGTTGACGGTCTTAACTAACGCAAAGTTATCGAAATGTTGTCTCAGAGGAATTCTTTTACGTGCCAGAAGTCAGCTCCACAAAGCTGTCACATTTGAACACCCGTACACTTGGCTACAAGGACGAATCGCAATGCTGAATCATAAATGAATATTGTCACCGGAATTGACCGTGTTCCATAAAGATATTCATCAATAGGTAATAATAATTTCGTGTGGCTATTTCTAGCCTCCGATGAGGGTGGGCGGCATCTGCCATGTGTAGGTAACTGCGTGTTATTGTGGGGGAGGATAGTGCTATGTGTGGTGTGTGAGTTGCAGAGATGTTGGGGACAGCACAAACACCCAGCCCCCGGGTCATTGGACTTAACCAATGAAGGTTAAAATCCCCGACCCGGCCGGGAGTCGAACCCGGGACCCTCTGAACCGCAGACCAGTACGCTGACCATTCAGCCAGCGAGTCGGACTATAAATAGGTAATGTCGGCTATTGTGTTGTATTTATTGCTATGAAACTCACACATAAAAGAACAACAGAGGTAACTTATTTCCAGTACCACCCTTGAATGAGAAAATCTCGTGTTGGGGGAGGGAGGGGATGAGGTTGGAGTCCCTCACAAATAAGTTGAAGTACAAAGCATAAAATATTAAATAATGATGATAATAATAGTAATAAAATTGTCTGGCTCCTTGGCTGATCGGTCAGCGTAAAGCCCTTTGGCTCGGAGGGACCCACATTCTATTCCCGGCTGGGTTGGCGATTTTAATTGCGTCTGATTAATTCTTCTGGTTCGGAGATTGGGTGTTTGTGTTTGTCCAAACACTTCCCTTATCATATTCACACAACACACTACACTACCAACCATCACAGAAACACGCAATAGTGATTACATCCATCCATATAGGGTTGGCGTCAGGAAGGGCATCCGGCCTTAAAACAGGGCCATATAGACATGTGAGACACAGTTCGCCCCTGCGACCCCACAGATGTGGGAAAAAGTAGCGGTAAAATAATAATAATAATAATAATAATAATAATAATAATAATAATAATAATAATAATAATAATAATAATAATAATAATAATAATTTTGCTGAAAAACTCAAGATGAGAACAACCACTACATGGACGGAAGAACGAAAGAAAATACAGAGTGAGAGGATGAAGAGATTCTGGGGAGAGAAGAAAGCAAATTCATCTGCTAAATAAGTTCAGTCGCGCTCCTTGATTGGGTACAACGTTCTGCAAAAACAAAAAAATTTAAAAAATATCAACAACTACAACCAAGCGCCTTACCCAAACTTTGGCGTTCGAGACCTAGTCATTGGCCTCAGCAGAGCCAGCGACACTGATAAGGCATCCTGATCCGAAGTTTACTTGCGCCACTTCCTTTCCGCTTCTCCTCTAGCCAACAGCACATGGACTACCTATCCAAGTGGTATCCACTCCCAATATTGCTTAACTTCGGAGATCTCTCAGGATTCAATGTTTCAACACGGCTACACCGTTAACATAAGTTCGTACAAAAAGTGACAATAAAAGTAAAGTTCCGAAAATGTTCGATTTTTCTCGGGGTTATAGGATATCAGATTCTGTTTCAAGTTCCAAATTTTGAAGTGCGTAGAAATGCCTCACTAATTAATACTTGTTTTCATTTTTGTGGGTATTTTATTGCTAGGACCTAAAAATACAGACTATTTTATTACAGTTTAGAATCACAAGGAACTGAAGATGATGAATGTGAGGAAAATTATTAAGCTAAGTAGGCGCTACAATTTATTAGCAGAATATGTTAAATTACAGGATAAATAGTTCTCCAAGTCGTCTCTTATACGTCTCTTACTTGAGGAGTGCAGCGTGTTGATGACTGCATCTGTGAGTTCTAGCCCTCGTGTTAAAGCCCAATGATTCTTATACGTTATTTCATGATATTTTCCATATGAAGACTATTAAACCAACAACGAAACTAACTTTAGTTAAATAACAGATTGACAGCCCATTGTAAATAATAGCTGTGTAAGGAGTAAGCTTTCTACTCATAACTTTGATCCGCCATTAATGGAAAAATATCCTTACGTTGTCATCGCCTACAGTTTACAAGCATTTCATACGGAACACAAGAAAATGAATTTTTAATTACTTTTATTTATTATTTATTTATACTTCACATAGTCGTGGGCTGTCTCTTATGACATGACAAAGTATGTACTGTACAAATGCATATTTTTATATCTAGTACAAAGGATTAAGAGATAGCTCAAAATAAAACTGTGCATCGATAAGATTTATAAAAATAAACTACAAGTGAAAATTAATTCAAAATTGAATTAAAAAAGTGATGTTCATCTAAAGCGGGCAACATTTACTAACAACTATACAAATGGTGTGTAAGTATTTGAACTGATCCCTTAATTGTCAACCTAGCTAAATGTAAACAAACAGATTTTGGTAATCATACTGAATTTAGAAAGTTAGAAACGAATCTTGAGACTGTTTCCGAGCGCCTATTAACAGTTCTATTACTCTGATATTACTGTATTAATGTGGCAGAGACCTTCAAAATATTAAACTGCAGGCTCATAAATTGCACTCTTTTCTAAATCAACCTCCTCTGGTTGACTGGAAGATATCTCAAATGTTACGGTGGTATCTAGTATGTAAGGCTTTAGTCTTTCGACGGTCAGTGGCTATAATGTCACCTTCAGTAACACAAGCTACTTCCCCATGTAATGCAAAACCCCTTTGAGAAAGAATGATTGCGATTTTCGTTGTGATACTGTGAACCTGGTGATCCTGAATAAGTTCCACAATGGACATGAGCCAGGTTGTAACGAACATCACTTTCACTGGTCTCCGGCCTACTGTGTACCTCATCCGCTCAATTTTGTCGATATCAGCTTCCCTCCAGTAGATCTTCAACCTCTCATATATTAGATGTTATGTTACCGTAAAATTTAACTACTAGATCTTCTTTAGCATTCTCAGGTAACCTGTATATAAAAATATTTTTCTTACAAGTTTCCTGCTGAAGAATTTTCTCCTGCCAACTAGGTTCTTTTATCTCCCATTCTATTGTCTTCACCTTATTCCTCAAAGCTTCTATTTTCGTATTACTCCGTACCACTATCTCTGTCAGCTTCTTCAGCTCCTCTTTCATACAATCCTTTATTTCTCTCAATCCACTGGCTTGTTCCCTTAGAAGCTCTCTTGTCTGTTCTGCTTGGAAGAAATCATTTCCCCATCGTGAACTGCCTGAAGATCATCGATGAAGCCTGGGATGGAATCACCAAGAGAACTCTCACTTCCGCTTGGGGAAAGCTGTGGCCTGACTGTGTTCTTGGATGTGGGGATTTTTGGTGACAATGAGCCGCCGATTGTCGATGAAATTGTGTCGTTAGGGAAGACTATGGGGCTGGAGGTGAATGACGTGGACATTCAAGAGCTGGTGGAAGAACATAGCCAGGAACTGACCACCAACGAACTGATAGACCTGCATCGCGAACAACAGGAGGAGGTTATGGAGGAGATCTTGTCCGGGGAAGAGGAGGAGGAAAATCAGTGGAATCTCTCACTCCAACTGAGATTCAGGAGAAGTGCAAAATGTGGGAAACGGTGCAAAATATTGTAGGAAAACACCACCTTAATAAGGCTGTAGCAATGCGAGCGATGAATCAGTTCAATGACAATGCAATGGCACATTTTCGTGAAATCCTCAAAAAGAGGCAAAAGCAAGTCATTGGACAGGTTCCTCATTAAAGTTGCATGAAAAGAAAACAATATTCCAGTGAGCCAAGATAGCAGTGATTCTGTTAGTGAAATTCGTGCTACACAGTAACTCTTCTCATGTCATCTCTCGTCACCCTCACATCAACAATAATTCTAATGTAAGGAAAAGTGCATTTTAATTTGTCTTACGTTATATATTGTTTTAGAAATGGTATGCGAATAAATATTTTTGTGTTGTGGACGAATCATCGGCGTTTCAATTGTTTCTTTTGGGAAAACTTGCTTTGATATACGAGCACTTTGGATTACAAGCATGTTGCCGGAACGAATTATGCTCGCAATCCAAGGTTCCACTGTACCTCTTGTTCAGCATATTGCCTACTAGAGTGATTCGTTTCTGACAAGGTATGACACTAATGAATTTGAGCAGCAGTGTATCATGCCAAACGGTACCATAAGTAGTAGTTAGATCTAAGAAGATATCCATGCTTATCAACTTCTTCTCAAGCCATTTTCGATATGTGTTTCTACTGCTAGTACCTGTTCCTCACATCTTCTTCCTGGTCTAAATCCAGCTTGCTCTATGGGTACAACCTTGTTGATGGCTGAGGAGATCCTATTGTGAATCAGTGTCTCTAGCAGCTTGAACGTGACACTAAGGAGTGCAATGGAGCGGTAGTTTTCAACTTTTGAAGGGTCTTTGTTTGGCTTTAGTATAGCAATGATCTTGGTTTCCTTAAATAGTGGAGGCAGATAACCTGTTTATACAATGTTGGAAAAGAAGGTGTTCAACCATCTGACAGTAGCCGGACCACAGTGTAACAGAAATTCGGGGTAAATAACATCAACATCTGCTGCCTTTCCGGGTTTCATGCACTTCATAGCTTCTATGGTGTCTTCTAGTTAAAATGGGGAAGAGAACTCAGATGAGTGTGGAGCTGACCTTTTCCTTTTATTCAATTGTTATTTGACTTCTGTTATGATATTTTTTCCTTTCTTGACTTTGAAGTAGTGATCATGTGTTTGGCCACATCATCTATATTATATTTTTGCATGTGCGTAGTATTAGTCAAAGAGTTGTCAGGATTAGGTGAGCATGTGCTGCATGGCGTGAGGATGGCTTCAAAGTCTGCATAAATCACAAAAGGTACCCACATCTGCTTGTGAAAATTTGTAAATTTTAAAACATCATTGCCTGTAGTAGGTATTTCTGTACGTATCCAGTTTCCGGATTAAGGACCAGGCCTTTCTGCTGGAGTGAGTAAGGTCCAAGGATTCTACGGTTTCTTGCCATTTGTTTCTTCTGTTTGAATTTAGTGATTGTGGAAGGACATAGGCAGTTGAACGATCACCATTGCCTTCATATTCCTTGAGAAGATTTTCGTTGTCTTCATTCCAGCCAGGGATGTACTCTTTGCGGTAACCTCTTGGTATGCATCGTTTTGCTGCACCCTTTAGTATACCAACAAATCTGCTGTAGTTATTGAAAGTGGGTTTTATCCATCTTATATTGGAGTCCGTCTGCTTTGAAAATTCTGTCCAATTTGCTTTGTTGAAGTTCCATCGTGGTCTTGGGTAGGAGAGGATAATGGGTATGAACAGACCTGTCTGGAAAATTACTGACCAGTGCTGGCTGTGAGGGAACCCGACTAGTACTGTGCGACGCACCTCATTGGAAACGTTTGGAGACTGAGTAATGAAGCACAGATCAGGTGTGCAGCCATGATCCCATCGTGCAGAGGTACAAGTTGTCTTATCTTTAGCATCATAAACGAGTTTGAGATTTTATGTATCCATCCAGTCAACAAGTTTTTGTCCATGTTCATCGCACTCCTGATGTCCCTAGAGAGTATGATGGCTATTGAAGTCTCCACCGATGATGCTTGGCTGTTATAGTGAGGGTAGGAGTGGAGAAGGCCAGATGAATCCTGGCGGTTTGTATAAGTTGATTATCGTAAGGTTACCCACCTTAACTGTTGCTTTAAAGACATTTTCATGTAAAGTTGATGGCAGGACTTCGTAGTTGCTGATGTTATTTCTTATATAGGTTGCTAATCCATATTTGGGACGGTTGTTTGTAGCCACAAGCTTAAACCCTGGAATCCTTCCTCTGCTGTAAAGCTGTAAGTCATTTTCAGCATGGGTTTCTTGGAGTAAGATGACGTCAGTTCGATGATTCTTCAACCTTTTGGATAAATATTCACACTTTGCCCTGCTTATACCCTCTACGTTGCGTTAGTAAATGTGCATTGATGGTCCAATCTTACGAACTTGAGGGTCGTGAGAAGGACCTATTCGTGTATTCTTTTCTCCTTAATCTTTGACAGAGAGGTCGATTAAGACAGTTCGGTCTCATCGTGATAATTTTTGCTCGCTTAGCACCACTCGGGGGACACGTGCAGAGTAATGCTGAGGTAATTTATGTGGACGTGAGCAACAGTGAACAAACAATGGCAGAGTCAAAACTCCCTGACACATCATTACGTAATTAAAACTCCTTGGGAGCAGCCTGCAGGCTTTCATTCATCTCGACGACAGTGGTGTGTACTAAATAGGATAAGGACTGCTCAGGGAAGATTTGGAGCAATACTGAACAAGTGGGGATGGAAGTCCTCTTTTCCTTGCGACTCTGGTGAAGAGCAGAAAAACCATAGATCATATAGTCCTCGAATGTCCCTTCAGAGCGTTTAAAGGCTCAATAAAATATCTCCACACCCTAACACAAGAACCCGTTGAGTGGATTAACCATCTGGACATTGTATTGAAATTTTTTTTATGAACTTGAGACTGAGTATGTGTGTGTATTTTTATACATATTTTGTAAATAGCTGATATTCCACCTTTCATCATACGATAAATAATAATAATAATAATAATTTCGTGTGGCTATTTCTAGCCGAGTGCAGCCCTTGTAAGACAGACCCTCCGATGAGGGTGGGCGGCATCTGCCATGTGTAGGTAACTGCGTGTTATTGTGGTGGAGGATAGTGTTATGTGTGGTGTGCGAGTTGCAGGGATGTTGGGGACAGCAAAATCATCCAGCCCCCGGGCCATTGGAATTAACCAATGAAGGTTAAAACCCCCGACCCGGCCGAGAATCGAACCCGGGATCCTCTTAAATGAAGGTCAGTACGCTGACCATTCAGGCAACGAGTCGGACACGATAAATAATAATAAATATATGTGATATGACTGGATAAACTGATTAACAACTAGCTCTCAACCTCCTTGCGATGGTGCTCCGAAAAAGAAACATTATTTTCCTACAGGTTTATACAGTTAATCCCTTAATAATAAATGAACACAATACGATATTGGACTGATACTTTAGAGCTGATATTCGTTGTGTATGTAGCCCACCTTTCTTGAAAGACAAATCCAGAATTGCTATCGTTAGAATGAAATTCACCGTTCCTAACAAAATCTTGTTGATTTCCATTCCACCATAAGAAACCTAATACTTTATTGCAGAAGAAGGAACTCTGTGATACATTTGTACGACTTTACGAGCACCCGCAGTAATTTTGCGACAGCTGTATTCACTACAGCACATCTTCTGTTGATTCGAGATTCATTCAATCATTCATTCAATCATTCATTTATTCAAATATGAACTCCTTGTGCTATTTCTTAAAAGTAAACCTAAAAGTAAGCTTGAGTCATAAGTATGTTCCCTGATAGAATAATTTGATCAAGTTATCGGCAGTTACTGTCTAACGAAATTCTGCTTCAATCGACCATGCTGATTGCGTCTTGTGCTGAAACAAGGGCAGCGCCACGTCGTCGGAGACGCTCGCTACAATCTGATTAGCGGGGATACACTCAATACGTGCAACCTCAAAACACTCCATCCCATCGAAGTCTTTGAAGTTCTCAGCGGTGGGACTGGCTTCAAACTCCCAACCACCAACAAACTTCATCACAAAATCTGTGACCTTAACAACATAACTCACAACTTCTCTTTAGTCACACCCTCTACTCTAGAAGGACTCTCCAATCAAAAGTTTGTACATTAGTAAAACATAAATTCCTGTTTGACGCCTTTGGTGAGATTATCGTGACTTCTTGGTGGGTTGCTTCGTAAATTATCACACAATTTAGTTATTATAAAATTTGCATAAATTTTAGAAGCATAAAAGAAAAGAGAAAAGAAAGGAGACAAAAAGGAGAACAAAAACATATTAGAAATCAGCTATTTGTAGAAGAAAAATTGCACATTAGAAGATACCTTATGATCTGTCTGTTAGGTCATCAGCCCAGAGGCTGGTTGGATCCTCAAATAGCACCACCAAAGGTTATGCGGTTATAAGGAAACCGCAAAAACCAATGGCAGCACCAAAATGAGGCGTACTAGGCAAGACGAGGAGTGAGATAGTTTGCCATTGCTTTCCTCACTGGGTCAGAAAGTGCTATTGCAGCAGGACTGACCCTATGAGCAACACCTTTCATAACACTCAGATGCACTAGTCGTGCTCTGAATGTCATTACTCAGCACCACCCATACCCCAGCAGCTTCCATATTGTCACAGCCATGGATGAGACTGGGACTTCGGTGGAAGCTACACTTTACTCTGGCCTGTGCCAAGAGATGGATACAAAAGTACTGTATCCATCAAGAAATGGCAGCAGGCAAATATCTAAAATTAATTGAAGATCATGATGATGGTTGTTGATTTCATGGCCTAATCTTAGTCATCAGGCAGAAAGAAACATAAACAGCAAATATTTAAGGGTACTCTTCCTCATAAAGAGAGGTGAATCTCAGCATTGTAGTATTCGGTAAATATGTGTTGGAGCTTTCAGATAAATTATTCCCCCTTTGTACTTTATAAAGATTCAAGCACTGCGTTAAAATACGAATCACATCGGATTAAGATGTACAGGTAAAGCTAGGTAGGATTCCGGTGAATAGATAGAATGCATGTATCGTCCACAAACAATCTTTAATAAGCACACAGTTACGTAATCTCTGGCCTCCACGCCGCCCATATGTTTCAAATTGCTGTAGTACTTGTTGACCTTCTAGATGTAAAAGCAACCTGCAGAAGTAGAGTTTCAACATCGAGTCCTCATTGTGTGAGTGTGGTGCAATCCAGACGACGTCTCGTTTGTTGCAGTGTAGTAGGTGCCCTAAACCATGCACAGTACAATATCTACTTCAGGCAACAGAAAATGCACTGGATGTCACCAATTTCTGGGCAAAAGGAGCATAGAACTTTGTTTTTTGATAAGTGTGACTTTGTATATAATGTATATAATTCAGTAAGAGTATACAGTATATGTATATGTATTTATAGTATTAATGCTTCTGATACGAATAAAAATAAACCATTGTCTTATTGTGTCCCTCGTGCATCATATCTGCTTTCGTGTTATTCATTTCCATTGTGTCATGGTACCAGATACCTAGTCAAGGTGGCAAAGGCACGCTAGTTTCACCTGGAAGAACGTGGGTTCGATTCTCCCTCAGGAATTTGAAAATATTAAGAAACTAAATTTTCACTTCTTCGCTGTAGATCACTCAGCTTACACCAAAAAGTGAGTATCAGACTAATTCTTGTAGGCATAGGTGGTCAAGCACAGAGCCTACTATGTGCAGAGGTTACGATTTGTGGAAGCCACCTTCCATTCATCCAAGGGCCTTCGTGGCCTTTACGGAGTTGTATTAGGCCTACATTTTTAATTGTGTCATGGAGCCATACCAAATTAATTAAGATTCCAGAATTGTTCAACCAGAGTTTAAGGTCATGTTGCTAAACAAAATTCGAATAATTTAACTGCAAAAAGCTTAAAATATTGGTGCACACGATAAATTAGTCATGTTTGTATGTCAAAAGTGTAAAATATTGAAGATGAAAAAATGCCTACAGTATATACAAAACACAGAACTGCCAACGAAACCGTCACACATAGATCATGATCAACGATCAAAAAATCATTATGTCACCTGCCTTCGGAAAAACCTTGATTCTCGTTCTAAAAATTCATCGGATGGATCGAGACTTAAAGACAACGGAATAGATCCGGTGGTATTTCCAGTCACACACTCATTTCATTTAATGCAAACTATCAAAGGTGGGAGGTATAGTTTACCGAATTTGAAGTTCAAGTGTAGAGCAACATCCTAAAGGGACGGCGGCAGCTAGACGTTTAGGAATTGTCTCTTTGATGAACGCCTACTTTATATGACGTTGTAAAAATACTATTCCTACACACACAAAATAGTTCAATGGACATATTGTTAGTAATATTGGCAAATTACGTCTACCTCCCCATTGACATAGGGTATCGTTGCACCAGATTCTACCGTAAACTACGCTACTCCTTCATAGAACACCTCCTGAGTAACAATCCCAAGTCTAACAAGATGACGCTGTATAACAGTCCGGTGAAATGAAAAATTATATAGAAAATCAGACAGGAGATCACACTAGCCTCTCTAGCAGCTTACATGGGCTATTCGATAAAAAGGTTCATACGTAGATGTAAACTTATACTGATTCTGAGTTCTTGCGTCTTTCTTTAATCTTTGGACACAACATCCTTTATTATTGAGATGGAACTTCTCTGTCACTCCACATTCAAATGAATAAACGTATGCAGGAATGTAACACTTCTATCACCTAAGTAAATAATAATTTATTTATAGATAGTAGTAGCCGAGCAAGCAGCCACGTGGTTTGGATCACGTAGCTATCGGCTTGCATTCGGAAGATAGTGGGTTCGAATCCCACTGTCGGTAGCCCTGAAGATGGTTTTCCGTGGTTTCTCATTTTAACGCCAGGCATATTTTGGGGATGTACCTTAATTAAGGCCACAGTCGCCTCCTTCCCACTCCTAACTCTTTCATATCCCATCGTCGCGTTAAGACGTATCTGTGCGGAGCAACGTAAATTGTGAGAAACGATGGTAGTTATGTGCTGGTTACTTCCACAGCCTCGACTGAAAATACGACTATATTTGTCTTTGGCCCTAAGGTGAAAGTATGCGGAGACAGTTTAGATTTCCTTGAGCAAGATTTAGGGATTGCACTACAATCGATGTTATCGTTATTGATGACTTAAACATGATGTTTCCGTTGCCAAGACTGTGTGGTAGTGTTTCAAAATTACCATACTTTAGAAGGCACATTTCAAACAAGAAATTCCAGAATGCAACGAAATTTAGTTGCTTAATTGTTGGAATATCGGCCGTCATAGACGACCTTATGCACGTCATTTTAACATGTATTAAGCAGGCTGCGGTGGTAGTGGTAATGTTTGAGAGCTTTCTTCCGATCTTCTTTTCGTCTCAAGGTATTGACTGTACTCCAGGGGGAATTGTTAGTTAGAAATGAGTACCGCTTTCTTTCTGTAAGAATAGAGGAGATTTGATTTGTATATTTTTCGACTAGCAAATTTTTCTGTACTGCATCGTTATTTTAATTCAACATATCAAAACAAACCCCATGGTACTACAGCCCTTGAAGGGCCTTGGCCTACCGCTGCTCAGCCCGAGGGCCTGCAGATTACGACGTGTCGTGTGGTCAGCACGACGAATCCTCTAGGCCGTTATTCTTAGCTTTCGAGACCGGGGCAGCTATCTCATCGTCAGATAGCTCCTCATTTCTAATCACGTAGGTTGAGTGGACCTCGAACCATCCCTCGCGTCCAGGTAAAAATCCCTGACCTGGCCGGGAATCGAATCCGGGGCCTCCGGGTAAGAGACAGGCACGCTACGCTTTCACCACGGGGCCGGCCCAATTCAACATACCGGTATACGGAAAGTAAGTATCGTCACAGAGATCATCGTGTAGGTCCCGCCGTCATAGGGAAAACTATTAGTTTATACGGTAATACCAAAAGAGGGCATGCACAGCTTACTCGATTAAAAATGTATTAGTTCGACGTTGTTTAATTTATACAGATTCACCTAGAGTCTTAAGTTTTCAGAATTTCCTCTTCCTCCTAATAATAATATTATAGGATAGCCCTACAACGTGTTGGGCTAATTTATATCTCCAATGTAGCATAGAAACACTTCTATGACCACTAGATTTCCAAAAACCCCGAAATTTGAAGTCATTATCCCATAAGATGTACATAACTGGAAGGGAGGTGTGAAATGTAACTGTTACTGGCCGAGTACGTTCGATGATTACACAGACCGGAGTGGGAAGAATACACGACACCACTGTGTTCTCATTCACCTGAACAGCGAAAATAGTCTAATTTGTTATTACTTATCGGCGGAAATGGGATCAGGTCATACAAAATGAGTGACCACAGAGATCCTGAAAGAAAAGCAGTAATTTCTTTCTCTAGCTAAAAATAAAGTAATCCGAAACTGTGTATTCACAAAAGTCGAACGAGATATTGCTTAAGAATATTGGAAATACTTGAAATTCCTAGAAATCAAACATTAACGTTTTAAATTTGAAATTCATTCAGCTGAAATAGAGAGGATGATGGTGTACAATAGCGAGGGAAAGTTTTATAATTCCGAAGTATACGAATAAATCCATTGTTTGCCAACTGATGGCTCCACGAAAGTTGCTGATTGTTGACATCAATCGTCAGTTAGCCAGAGCAATGGTTCTAGATACAACCACAAGATCTGAGAGAGATCTAAATCAGGCTGATAAGGTTGTTAAGGGAGAGAAGTCAATTTACGAACCGTGTCTGCTATTTTTTTCTTTTTTCTTTTTTTGTTAGTTGCTTTACGTCGCACCGACACGGAGATGTCTTATGGCGACGATGGGACAGGAAAGGACTAGGAATGGGAAGGAAGCGGCCGTGGCCTTAATTAAGGTACAGCCCCAGCATTTGCCTAGTGTGAAAATGGGTAACCATGGAAAACCATTTTCAGGGCTGCCGACAGTGGGGTTCGAACCTACTATCTCCCGAATACTGGACATTGGCCGCACTTAAGCGACTGCAGCTATCGAACTCGGTCTCTGCTATTTCTATCTGAACCCTACAACAAATGACACGATAAATGGACATTAGTGCGTTTACTGTTTGGAAGCAGAGGTGGCATCTCAAAATGAACGTGGAATCGTCTAAGGGACATTGGGATTACCGGAAATTCTTTAAAGAGTGTGCTCATAGACTTCAGGTCTATGGCCAATGCAAGTCGTTCTATGGTGACTTGTGGCGATAAGCAGTTCACATTTCGGACATGATCCAAACATGAGTGTTCAAGTTTCAAACTCGCTGCAGTCTGGAAACCGAGAGCTGAACGTGGTAGGATGTATCCCGGGCACTATGCGCACTTTATAGTGCTATATTTTTTCAAGTCTAAACGGATACTTACGAACGGAGATTTTGTTCGCTGCATATGAATGACAGTAACTGATTTAACACTTTAAAATGTCAATGACTGATAACAAGTCACATTTATCAAGTATCAACAGCATTCTTTGGAATTTTATGAGAAGAAGACTGTCTCTGTCATGTTTCTCTCCGCCAGCTTTGTCGTACAACCATCCCGTCATCGTTACTATACAGGGAAACTGAAAAATTATTCTTGATATTCTCATGTCTAGAACATTCAAGGAAGGTCATATATCCCGTGGGTAAGAAATAACCTGTTTAGAATCTTACTCAATGCAAGAAGATAGAAAAAAAATAAAGAATCAATGCAACGGTAAGAACAGTGTTCTTTCCTAAACAACTCTAAAATTTCATTAAGTTACGGAAAAACAACAATCTTTCGTATGATATAAAAGGAATCTACAGTTGTCATTCCGACAAAGTTATGAAGCAGGGGACTTATTTACAGATCATCACATCCTTGCAATAACAGACAAGATCGTTCACAGACTATAGATAACTTTATTCTGGTCACATAATGACGAGGTCTTAATTTTCTAATAACGTTTACGCCAGGAATCAACAATTACTAAATGTTTAGAAGGCCTGTCCAGTTTTGGGGATTTTTCATGCAGTTACCTCTCCAACGAAGGCACCATTACGTAAAAGACGTCATTATATTTTACTTGTCTTTCGCAGAGCGTCTGGTTCACGCAGCCTGAGGCGTAGACCGACTGTTTGTTTTTCAAGAGATTCTTTTGTTGAAAGAAAAAATTATAATGTCGGATTACCGCTGAGGTTGAGATATTATAATTTAGGGAAATGTGGGCTTTGTTTAGGGAAATAATAAAATCCACTGCCTCAGTCTGTTTTGGCACAATGATATTTACATTCCTTCCAAGGTACTTATGAATTACCATGAAATATCACTTTACACACCAGTCTGCATACACGTTTTACTCTTCCATATTTAACATTTATACTTAAAGTAAATACGCTTCACTACAATAACGTTTCTTTAGAATTCTCAAGCAGTGAACATTTCAGTAGAGCAACTTAAAATATGAAAGTTTATATTCACTGAACCACTTCGCCTCGTAAAAACGTAATTTAAAGAAACGGTAAAGTTTAAGACATTATTTCTATGATCCTTGTTGGCGTTATATACGGATTTAGTAAATTTTTAAAATGAATATTGTATGTTTTAAGCCCCTTCAACTAGCAAATGTTATAGCGAACGCTGTGGTGCCAGAATGTATTCTCTAAAAAATAGTTTCCTAATGTCCCCCACTGACATGGTTCTCTTGAATTTAAATACATTTAAATGCCAATAGACGCTGCTGAGTTTAATCCCACAACTTCGAACACAGGTTTAATACCAATATTTCAGTATGAGATATAAAAAATATTATGATGATTTTGTGTAGTTCTTTCGAATTTTAGAAGCACAGGGTGCCCATTCTGAGTAGTTTCATCTCCAAAGTTCCCGCCCATTCTGATCACATGTATCAAAAGTAGCTCAACGTAGTATCTGCACGGATAAACTGTACACAGATATTAATAGGCTCGTCTCCAGTAATCCAGTACCTTCGTAATTGAGTTGAGGGAATTCTAACGGTTCTTTCATTTTTTTGTCATATTGATCAGTTAGGCTTTAAGATCCTCTCAAGCTTCAATCGCATAAGACGTACGGCTTGTAGCGTGTTCCATGTTTAATTGAAACCCAGTGAGTTACAATGTCATCTTTGAGTTAACGTATGTCGTCTTTTCCTAGTTTAACGCCGCACTAACACATCGAAGGTATTTCCGGTGACGCGAATATCGTCGTTCCTATGCCAAAACTACGAATGTGACAATGCTCTTCCTATCCATTATTTCTCTTGAGACTGGTCACGCGTCCATAAGAACAATTCTCGTTGAGTTCGCGTTCTTATGCGCGTATGTAAAGGAGTCTAGGAGTCGGTAAATTTGTCATCTAAACATACATTCCTACAGTACGGTACAGTAAGGTTCATTTTCCTTTACACACTCGCACAGGAAAATTAACTCAACGAAAATTATTCTGACGAACTGCGTATCACTGGAAAAAGTCTAAAGAAAAGCAGCTCGATTAGTTCTGGGTGATTTCCTACAAAGTAGTAGCGTTACAAAAAAGTTGCAAAGTTTGGGCTGGGAAGAATTGTGAGAAAGGAGGCGAGCTGCTAGACTAAATGGTATGTTCCGAGCTGTCAGCGGAGAGATGGCGTGGAATGACATTAGTAGACGAATAAGTTCGAGTAGCGTCTTTAAAAGTAGGAAAGATCACAATATGAAGATAAAGTTGGAATTCAAGAGGGCAAACTGAGGCAAACATTCATTTTAGGAAGGGGAGTTAGGGATTGAAATAACTTACCAAGGGAGATGTTGAATAAATTTCCAATTTCTTTGAAATCATTTAAGAAAAGGCTAGGAAAACAACAGATAGGCAATCTGCCACCTGGGCGACTGCCCTAAATTCAGATCATTATTGATTGATTGATTGATTGATTGATTGATTGATTGATTGATTGATTGATTGATTGATTGATTGATTGATTGATTGATTGAAAATGTGGGAAATAATGGATAGGAAGAGCATTGTCACATTTGTGGTTTTGGCTTAGGAGCGACGATATATGAAAGGGTTAGGATGGGGAAGGAAGGAGCTGTGGTGTTACTTTGGGTACAGCCCCAGCATTTGCCTGGTGTGAACATGAGAAACCACGGAAAACCATCCGGGCTAGCGACGGTAGGATTGGATCATCTACTTCCCAGGCAATCTGGGTTGCTACAATGATAAAGTTTAAGGTAAAAGTTTAACTAAATAATCAAACTAAAACTTTAAAATTAAACGCATAAGAATAACTACAAATTTATGAAAGTGTTCGTAAAGTATCAATCAATGTCACAATAAAGGCATTTACAATTATTCTCTTCAAACAAGTAATACGAATCCTAAAAGTAAACAAAGAAAGTGCCCTAGCAGAGCCGGGTACTACGGCTAGTAAGCTATAAAGAGGAAAATGCAACTTGCTGTCATAGAACAGCGCGTAAAATGCGACGATATGACATTTAGTTAGATACTTGTAAATTATTTTAGAGGTGATTATTGTGCATACGAGGGGCGCCTCCATGGCTCAGACGGCAGCGCGTCGGCCTCTCACCGCTGGATACCGTGGTTCAAATCCCGGTCACTCCATGTGAGATTTGTGCTGGACAAAGCGGAGGCGGGACAGGTTTTTCTCCGGGTACTCCGGTTTTCCCTGTCATCTTTCCTTCCAGCAACACTCTCCATTCTCATTCATAGCATCTATCAGTCATTAATAAATGGCGACCCCATCGTACTAATAGCCTATATCTGCTTCATTCATTACATCCCTGACCAGGTCAATGACTGGAAAACAGGGTATAGGTTATCATCATATTGTGCATACGAAACAACAACTACAAGAAGCAGTATCATTACTTTTCTGGTCCCATAAAACTCTCTAATAGGAACTTCTCAAGTAATCATTATTCCTAATCATTTCTGAAAATTTAGATTTTTGTTATTATTAGTGTCATAATAATTCCGTTGATTTTGTATTTTATGAATTCTGTGGATTATGCACTGCACGATCATCGATTTCCTTTTGCATATGTGTTTGTTGTCTTATATTGGTAGTGCGGATATCGGCTGAGTAACATATCAACGTTCGCCTTCTGTACTCATGCTCATGAATTCGAATCCTGGGACAGTAGGTTAGCAATTCAAAGCCTTTAAATACGAGAATATCTTGACAAAATTACTACAATGTTATAAATACTACCTTCTTTGTCTACAATTTTGGTAAGCGGGCGTCTCTTAGGACCAACGGTAATTGAAGAGAAGTTAAAGAGCAATCCTTATCTTCTTCTCATTATTATTATTGTTGTTATTATTAAGCTACAAGAAGAATTGCAGTTCTTCGGTGACATCACAAGAGGGGCAACTGAAAGAAGGCTATCGTTAAGGGAGTAGTCAAT
Organism: Anabrus simplex; assembly: GCF_040414725.1. Lineage (NCBI taxonomy): Eukaryota > Metazoa > Arthropoda > Insecta > Orthoptera > Tettigoniidae > Anabrus > Anabrus simplex. Next base: position 1,302,313,999 of record NC_090265.1, read on the forward strand.
GGTTGAAGACCCAAGACGAAGAGCAGCTAGCAGATGCGTTGATTAGGTGAAGTACGTTACCCAGACGCCTTAAAGGAAGGTGGTACGAGAGGCAGAATATCGACAACACTGGAAATAGCAGGTCACATTCGAAACAAATAGATGGAACTTGTACGAGTTCACTATGCTCAGTCACGAGAAAAACGATTGGAGTGAGACAGAGAGAGATGTATTTTAAAGGGAGTACACTGCGAATGACGCCACAAAATTACTGTCCATAATCGTAGCTTTTAAACGAATTGTAACTAGAAACAGCTTGGAAACATTTCCAGTAGAATGCTTGCTACAAACGTTACGATTCGGTTCTTCAGCCTCACCTTCCTTTCTACAGTACAGTATATGGTTACCCCATTAGTTTCTTCTCATCAACGGAGCTGCTCGCGTGGTTCAGGTTGCTTAACTGTGAACTTGCATTTGGGAGGTGAGTTCCAGTTCCACCGGGCGAGTTGGTCGTGCGGTTAGGAGCGCGCGGCTGTGACCTCACATCCGGGAGATAGTGGGTTCGACCCCCACTGTCGGCAGCCTTGAAGATGGTTTTCCGTGGTTTCCTATTTTCACACCAGGCAAATACTGGGGTTGTACCTTAATTAAGGCCACGGCCGCTTCCTTCCCATTCCTAGGCCTTTCCTGTCCCATTGTCGCCATAAGACCTATCTGTGTCGGTGCGACGTAACGCCAATAGCAAAGAAGTTCCAGTTCCACCGTCAGCAATCCTGAATATTTTTTTCGTGGTTTCTCATTTTCGCACCAGGCAAATGCATGAGCTGTTTCTTAAATACAGTCACGTTCATTGCCTTCCCAATACTAGACCTTTCCCACTATTGCGGCGCCGAAAGCTTTCCATGTGATAATGCGACGTTGAACCAGCAGCAATAAAAGTTTCTTCTTACTCCTCTTTGTATTTTAATCAAACATTGTCTCAATAACTGAACTTAAAGGGTCGAAATAAAACTGTTCCTGTTCTAACTGTGTACATGCCTAGCTAAAACACACTGATATTTCCGTTGTCGTGCTGGGTGGCTTAGTAAAGCAATGTCTGCCTCTCACAAACACCACAATAAATAGCCCCATTACCTCACACCGAGAAGTTGACTGATATTTATCCTGTGTCCCTGCGCTGTCTAGCGGAGTGACACAGTAATTTTAATTAAGTTCGAAGTAAATTCATCACAACAGTCTCACTAAACTTTGTTCGTTGTTTGTCGTCTCATTTACAGTCTACTTTTCATACGTCAAGAACAGAACACACCGACGTTGAACAGCACTGATAGACAGAACACAATAGAAGTTCTTTGCAAACAAAATTCCAGTCCAAACGTTTAATAATAATGTTATTGGCGTTACGTCCCACTAACTAGCTTTTCAATTTTCGGAGACGCCGAGGTACCGGAATTTAGTCCCGCAGGAGTTTTTTACGTGCCAGTAAACCTACCGACACGAGGCTGGCGTATTTGAGCACCTTCAAATACCACCGAACCGAGCCAGGATCGAACCTGCCAAGTTGAAATCAGAAGACCAAGCGCCTCAACCCACTAAGCCACTCAGCCCGACAACTGAAACTTTATATAACAACATTACGGTACTTAGTCCTTTTTCCACCGAGCAAATTAAAAAATGCCCTTTTTTCCATATTATCGCACCGACACAGATAGGTCTTATGGCAACAATGGGATAGGAAAAGTCTAGGAGTGGGGAAGAAGCGACCGCGGCCTTAATTAAGGTACAGCCCCAGCATTTGCCCGGTGTAAAATGGGAGACCACGGAAAATAAGTTGTTAATTCGGGTATCAAAGAGACAGCAGCTTAGACGTCTGGAAGGACGACTACAGGCTGTTGGCTGGAATTGGTGGTGATTGGTTTTAAGGGAGAAAAAGCACGAATACTATAGCTGGTTCCATGTTAAGAAAACAGTATAGCTCATGACAACAGGGGTTGCCATATCGAACGGCACTGCTCAACACCATCAAGGGAAAACGGAAGCACAAAAGTAGGGCCTGTGTGAAATTCAGTATTTAAGTTACAGACAAAAAGCAGAAAAAAACAAAGCTACAAATTCAGTTTGTGAACTAAAGCAGTCGGGGGTTTTACAGGGGCTATCATTGGTTTGTACGAAATCAGATGTAAACTACGGAACATAAAAAACGTCAGCATTGAAGTGTAAGGCAAATTGGGGGAGAAAATAGAAAAAAAAAATTCATGGGTTCGAGACGTGAGGGATGCATTTAATTGCATTTAATAACTTTTCCAGGCAATAAAGGCTAGGAGACAGGCGCAACAAATAAATACTGTAGACGACTCTACAAAAGATCATGGTATTAATGTTGAAGAAAGAAATCACACGCTTATCGCATGACACTCACTCAACGCAAGGCTATTACGCACTGATTTAAAGCCTAAAAACACACAGGCAACAAATAAATACTGTAGATTACTTCACTGAGCTGCCGGCGGTTTACAGAGTGAGGGACTACACGAGGCTTGTACCATAGCAACACAGAAGAAGGAAAATGAACGAAGGCAACGTAGCGATGGCTGTTCCCGCCACTGTGCTTCCTCCCTACAAATGTTTTTATGAAAAAGAAAATGTTTTGTAGTTATTTTAATAACTCGCGGGCAAAAATGCCCCATCCTTTTGATCTATCCTTCATAATACATTACAAAGTACAGCAGAATATCCCTTAATCACGAGGAATTATGGGTGTCTCAGAGGGGGTGTGTTCACTCCATGTAGGTCCGTAAGAGGAATACTGTTTTCTTAACGTGGAATGAGCTATACGTAAATTCAAGTGTTGGCCACTCTAGTGTAATTGGTTAACGATATCATGCAGAAGGAGAATCTTAGTGTTTCGGGCTTTAAGTCTAAGTATGTTCTCTACTGATGGAACTAACTTATACTACTATGTTCTTTATTGAAACCTTTTATTTTAGTGCTCAGTAAGGAAACGAGAAACATTAAAAGGGAGGAAGTCTGTGGATGAGTTGAAGATCGACTTATAGTACTGATCGGAGAAACTCGGGCGAGCTGGCTATCCGGTTAGGGGCGCGCAGTTGTGAGCTTGCATCCGGCTGAGAGTGGGTCCGAACACCACTATCGGCAGCCCTGAAGAGGGTTTTCCGTGGTTTCCCATTTTCACACCAGAAAAATGCTGAAGCTGTACCTTAATTAATGCCACGGCCGCTTCCTTCCCACTCCAAGGCCTTTCCTATCGCATCGTCGCCATGAGACCTATCTGTGTCGGTGCGACGTAAAGTAAATTGTAAAAAAAAAAAAAAAAAAAAAAAAAAAAAACCAAGAAAGAAAACTGGTCGGAAGTTTAGGATCAGACCATATAAAGTGACATAAATTCTATTTACACAGTAACCCTTGGCTTTGACTATATGAAAGAGACTCGTGTATGAGCGATGCTAATAATACCATTCCTTATGCAGACGGTCCCTGCCATGCATGGTGTGAAAATGTCGGTGATAGCGTCGGTTTGTGCCTGAATTTCAATGGGCTTGACAAACTGATATGTATAATAGCAACTTCTGTCTCGGTGAGGAAAGCAAATGGAGAATTACCGTATTTCTCATGCCCTTAGAATACCTGTACAGTGACGCGTAGGTCATTGACGACAGCTGACGGTGGAACTATTGGGGGTCACACCAACCTTCGTGCTGAATACTCAACATACTAGTATAATTTCCCAACAACCTTTGTCTATTAATGACTGGTGATCTCGTTATAAAATCACGGCAGTGGTTCGATCTTGGTGCGTAACTGTAGCTCTCAGAAGACCTGTGCGAACATTGTTAGTAGCGTTTCACTTGCTTGCTGTCGTACTAATATATTGGTTGTTCACACTTCAGTGTGGAAAGCAAAGGGGAATTCACTCCTCATTTCCCTAGTATGCCTCTTCGGTGATCGTAGGTCACCTAGGACAGCTGTTGGCGGAGCTGTTGAGGACCAAACCAATGTCTGGGGTCGAGTATTGAATATACACACATCTTGCATTACGTACCTCTTTATGAGATTATTGCAATGATTTGATATTTGACTGACGCATTATTTTCCTTCAAATGAACTTAAAATCTTCTCGTTGTCATGCACGTTGGCAATCGATTAATCTTAAGATTAATCACTCCAATGCCACATCTTGTGTTTTATGAATGTTCTTTAGAGTAAATTAGAAATTCTCACGGGGAAGAAGATAACTCCTATAATTCATGGTTAATGCGAGAAGGACGAAGGCAAGTTGCCCATTCCAAATAATCTTTGAAATATGTTACTAAAAAAGCATGGGGAAATACCAGTGCAGCATTTCCTTTCTTTATCTCAGAGAAAGGCTCTTCTAATTTCAAATGTGACAAAAAGTATTGGTGATATTACTTGCAACGATTTTCAGCACAATATACCTTACTTCTCCAAACACCGAGCAAGTTGGCTGCATGGTTAGGGTCGCACAGCTTTAAGCTTGCATTCTGGAGATAGTGGGTTTGAGCCCCACCGTCAGCAGCCCTGATAATTGTTTTCCGTGGTTTGCCATTTTCACTCCGGGCAAATGCTGGGGCTATACCTTAATAAAGACAACGGCCACTTCCTTCCCACTCCCAGCCCTTTCCTATCCCATCGTTACCATAAGACTTGTCTGTGTCGATGCGACATAAAAAACACTTCTCTAACGGTGACGATATTTTGGAATGGTTTTTTAACATGTATAAACTCATACAGCACCTGACCAAACTGAATGAGGTCCAGCGAAATATATGCAAGTATTCAGATGAAATAAATCTCTGAGTTTCTAGAGCAGACGTTCAGCTTCGGATAACATTTCATGGTATTCGAATGTCGCCTTGTTTCGACCGGTACTGTAAAGAAATGAAATGGCGTATGGCTTTTAGTGCCGGGAGTGTCCGAAGACAAGTTCGGCTCGCCAGGTGCAGGTCTTTCTATTCGACACCCGTAGGTGACCTGCGCGTCGTGATGAGGATGAAATGATGATGAAGACAGCACATACACCCAGCCCCCGTGCCACTGGAATTAACCAATTAAGGTTAAAATCCCCGACCCGGCCGGGAATCGAACCCGGGACCCTCTGAAGCGAAGGCCAGTACGCTGACCGTTCAGCCAACGAGTCGGACAACTGTAAAGAGAGCGAAGGAAGCAGAGGAATAGATAGAAGGATTACATGCAAACGAGATGCAGTAGAGCTACAATAATGAGGAGAATCAAGGAAGCTGAGCAGAAAGGAAAGGGAGATATAAAAATGAAAAGGAACAGACAGAAAGAAGCAAATCCAAGTAGGGGGGTAGAGGAGATGTCTTGGAAATACGACGAGAAAGAGAAGTGATCTTGTAAGATAGATATTGTATCTGCAGAAACAAAGGGGACTTGCTATGAAAATATAAAAAAGAATACGTCATTAAGTTTATAAATAACAACACACTAAGTACGCTCCAGATCAGTAGTTATATTTCACCCTACTTAGTGTTACACACAAACATTATCTGCCAATCTAAATGGAAGTCGAAAACTTGAATGCACATTCAGTAAACATGAATTTAGCACAATGATTGAACATTATTGAAATAAATCCTTTCATGAAGTTCACTCAGTTTCCAGTCTCACCTCGTCTCCAATCTTTTCTGTGACGGAGATTTTGACAAGACTGGTAAGAAGACAGAAGAAATAAAACTACAGAATTACAAGAATGTACTCTGTCTGTAATATTTGTTTCAGCATTACAAATAAGCTTCTTGGACGTGATTTAATGAAGTGATATTAAATTAAACATTAAACATCGTGGAAAATGAACTCTATTTCGAGATAACATCACTGTGTTCCCTGCTACGGAGTTCAGTGCAGTTACGGGTAAGTATTATTTTATATCCTGAGTAGCAGATTGCTTTCCAGACTCTATATATACGGCAATTTCTAATCATTTAAAGTGCCAGTTGCACAGAACTACTACCATCAGTCCTGCATACATTATCAATATGTTCGATATTGATTATCTGTCACGGGGAGCAGCACAGATTTGGTCTGTTAAAGTGATACATACAGCTTGTCGCACAGGCCATTCGGAAACCAATTTCAAGATAAATTACTGATTTTTCTACTCAATATTACTGGAAAAACGTGTTAGGTACTCCTTCGTACAGGAAATCATACGAAGTTTTTCATTTCGTAAACAGCAGGAAAGGAGCTTATTTTGGTCATATCTTAGGAAATGGCTAGATAGAAAGGTAACGTGGACATGAGTGGAAAAAGTTATTCTGGGAGTGATACCTCCGACAGAGGCTCAATATCCATAATACGGCAAACTTGATACAGAAGTTCTGTGAAGAGGAAGCACCAGAAATAGATTACAAATATATATCAGGAAGTATTAAAGCACTAATGATTCAAACGGCACAGTTGTCCATCCTTACGTTTTCGCATACTGTCATTGTAAGCTGTTATCTTTTTTTATAGAATCGCTTTCAAGTGGCTAAAATGCATTTCGTTTTTCATACTCTTAACAGTGAGAAAAATATGCGGACAGGTTTCGACATTTTGGATATGACCATTCCCTTGCAAGACGTCGGCATAGTCCAATCATTTCTACTTAACAGAATCCTTCCCTGCGATATTTTATAATCTTTCAGTAAATGATCCATGTATTCTATGAACAACGGAGGTGATAAATTACAGCCTTAGCTCTGTAACTACCTGGAACCGAGATCTCATTCTGTTACCTGTTTTAGATATCGAATCATATCACCTTTAGATGTCCGGATCCTTTGCTGAATGGTAAATGGTTAATTCCCCTAGCTCGGGGACTGTGATTTATACTGTCCCCAACATCCATGTAATTCACACACAACAGTATATCCCACTACAATGACACGCAGTATGCTATACACTGCAGATACCACCCACGCTCGTCCGAGGGTCTGCCTTACAAGGCTAGAAATAGCAACATGAAATTATTATTAATTATAAGGGGCGATCAAAAAGTCTCCGTTCCACGTAATAAGGCGTAATAATCGAATGGGGAGAGATCAGAACTATAGGCCGCACCCACCCCGCCTGCTTGATGTTGTCCGTAATGGATGAGGCTGGCCACCCAGATGGACCGGCGTCTTATGTCGAACCGTGATCTGCACCATTCCACAACGGTCGTTTTCGATAGACATGCTGCCCCATACACAGTCTTCATTCTCCGATGGATGTCCACCAGGGTTTGTCCTTCGGCAGCCAGGAACAGAATAACAGCACGTTGGTCCTGTTTGGACGCATTTGGTAATAACGTCGCCATAGTTCACGTGGCCGCATTTAACGCACGACACGACTGCCACAGTAATTCCTTTGCCTACATGTCCGTGCTTATATACACTCATCGGAGTCGCGCTACGTTGCATGTCCGCTGCAGCAAAGGCATCAAACGGAAACGTTTTGTTCACGCCTTTTATTAGTTTTATCCTCGAATAAATGATCAGCGTTGAGTCATTCGGTAAAGAGGGTTCCGGTGTTCGGTTTCCGACCGGAACAGAGATTTTAACCTCGTCTGATTAATTATTCTGGCTCGGGGACTGGGTATTGGTGTTTGTCCCAACACTTTCCTCTTCATATTCAGAAAATACCCTACACTACCAACCGTCACAGATACACGCAATAGTGATTACATCCCTCCATATGGGGTTGGAGTCAGCAAGGATATCCGGTCATGAAACAGGCCAAGTCCACATGTTCGAAACAGTTCGCACCTGCGGACCCACATATGTTGAAAAAGCGGTAGAAGACCGTTGTTTATTATTTATGAAGGATGGCGAAACTTTTCATCAGTAAATGTAATGCATCTTATTCCTACTTTGATGACTTTTAAATCATTTGTATCTTAGTACAGATTCCGAGAACACTCCTTTTGGTGTCCACTGTTCTTCGTTGCATCTCAAAACTATTTCTTTAAGTGAGTCGTGGGGAGATATTGAGCTGTGTCTCGGGGCTAGTGGAGCTTGAAATAATCCGGGAGAGACAGCAGGTGTGTAAGAAGAGTTGACTCCAAATCGGAATAAAGTGAAAGTTTGTTCTCAAGAGCTCGCCCAAACTACTGCTTGTTCAGGAAGCCGAGCTCGCTCATTGGAAAGGTGCTGGATGTGAGAATGTAAAGTTTGTTTGCTGTGTATGACATTTGGTAACCTGTGTGTCACACTGAAGATTATTAATTGAGACTAGGATAAGTAATAATAACAACGGGCGGGGACTATGTCAGAACCACAGCCACAGGTGTTTCGGCGTAGAATATGTCGCGTCGGTATTAGGTGTGTTAGAAACAAGTGAATGCAAAGAATTTTGGAATTTTTTTGATTGGTCCCTCCTTTTGTGAATGTTACCAAATCACACTATCTTCTTGAGTGTTTTCGGGCGTATCTAGCTCCATGAGCAACACGTACTCCGTTGTGGCTACGAAGGTAATCTTACTCTCGGCTTCAGATGTTTTGGAAATGTTCGATTCCTTTTGAAGCACTCTTTGTCCCTGTTTCAATTTAGAGTCGTCTTGAACCTGATATACATTAAGATATTTAGATATTCTGGGAATCGTCACGAAGTTTACACATCGTCGCTTCTGTGCCAAAATCGCGAATGTGACTTCTTTCAATCCATTATTTCCCTTAAGACTGGTCACACCTCCCAGCCACACATTGATATGCATTCCATCAGAACACTTTTTGTTCAGTTCATGTTCCTATGCGTACGTGTATAGGAAAATGAACCTTACTGTACCGTACAATAGGAATGTAGGCTATGTTTGCATGACATAATTACCCACTCCTAGAGTGTGATGTATTTAAGGTTCATTTTCCTTTACACACGCTCATAGGAGAATTGTTCTAATGGACTGCATATCAATCAATATGTGGCTAGGAGGCGTGACCAGTCTTAAGGGAAATAATGGATAGGAGAAGCATTGTGACGTACGAGGTTTTGTTCCTTCAACGACAATAGGTAGGAAGAGCATTGTCATATAGGTAATGCCCGCGCAGTGGCGTATTGAATTTATTGTATCAGTGTTATGTAATGTCGGGGAAATGGGAGCTACATTATTTCCCTGATGATAGGATATTAAATTCGCGATAAAATCTGTAGTCGCGACATTTGTAGGATTTATAAAGAATAAAGTCCACCTCTGTGGTGTAGTGGTTAGTGGGATTAGCTGCCACCCCTGGAGGTCCGGGTTCGATTCCCGGCTCTGCCACGAAATTTGAAAAGTGGTACGAGGGCTGGAACGGGGTCAACTCAGCCTCGGGAGGTCAACTGCGTAGAGGTGGGTTTGATTCCCACCTCAGCCATCCTGGAAGTGGTTTTCCGTGGTTTCCCACTTCTCCTCCAGGCGAATGCCGGGATGGTACCTAACTTAAGGCCACGGCCGCTTCCTTCCCTCTTCCTTGTCTCTCCCTTCCAATCTTCCCCATCCCCCGCAAGGCCCCTGTTCAGCATAGCAGGTGAGGCCGCCTGGGCAAGGTACTGGTCATTCTCCCCAGTTGTGTCCCCGACCAAGAGTCTGACGCTCCAGGACACTGCCCTTGAGGCGGTAGAGGTGGGATCCCTCGCTGAGTCCGAGGGAAAAGCCGAACCTAGAGGGTAAACAGATGATGATGTTGATGATATAAAGAATAAAGAGAAATAAAACAATAATTCTAGTAGACATGGTATGCAACGTACCGACAACAATGTTTGCTCTTCACGCTGAGACTGTACCTGCACCTAACTATTTGATGAAACAATTATCAATGATTGCCGGTAATAAGCGGTATAACAAGAGAAGAATATATATTGTACAGACATTTGAACATGAAAGCTCGAGATGAACAGTTTGTGCGTAACAGTAAGCTTAGATAATGTCATGCAAAGTTGGGAATGGCTCAGAAGAGAGTGGTGATCGTGATTACGAGGAAGTACAAATCGACAACCATCTCTAAGAGACCGTCCGAGAATGTAACGGGTTGTTTCAGGTAGATAGACAGATATGGAAAATTCGGCATTTGGTAATTTCAGGGTGTAGTACGGAACATGATTTGGGGATCAATGGCTGTAGCTGTTATAGACTGGATATGCCTGTAGATGCTAGATAGAATTGAACAAAGCAATATTAAATCATTTCTTGTTTTTGCTGCTGCTTTTCATTTCAGGGTTTATCATATCGAGTCAAGTCCGAAATTGTCCGGCCCCGCGGTGTAGGAGGCAACGCATACGCCTTGCACCCGGCGGCCCCGGGTTCGATTCCCGGCCAGGTCAGGGTTTTTTGATTGTAAATGATTAATATCCCTGGCCTGGGAACTGGGTGTTTGTGCAGTCCTTAATGTTCCTTTCCTCACATTGAACACTACACTTACGCAATTTCAATTACACACAGGTTCATATCATATGGTGCCAGTAGGGGCAAAAGATCTCTATAGGTCGACGCCTCGAACAAATAGCATTTTAAAAAGTCCGAAATATATCCTGTGCGGTTATGAAGATATAGTTTGGGGCTTAAGAGACAAAACCTCACATCTCACAATACCTTTATTATTCTCGTTAATACTGGTCACGCCTCTCAGTCACAAATGGGTTTGTAGTCCATCAGAACAACGTTCGTTGTGTCCTTTTTCCTGTGGTTGTCCCTAAGGGAAAATGAACCCTTCCATACAGCGCTGTAGGAATGTATATTGGCATGACCTATTTACGTACTCCTATAGTACAGTGTAGTTAAGGTTTATTTTTATTTACACTTCAGCACGGGAAAATAAACACAACGAACACTGTTCTGATGGGCCGCATATCAATGTGTAGATGGGAGGTGTGACCAATCTTTCGGAAAATAATGGATAGGTGTAGCATTGTGAGATACGAGGTTTTGTCTCTAAACTCCCGAGTTGTGTGTATATAAAAGTTAACAAGAATATTTGGGGAGAAGGCTGTCATGTCAGTATGTTCGAAATGAAATGGCGTATGGCTTTTAGTGCCGGGAGTGTCCGAGGACATGTTCGACTTGCCAGGTGCAGGTCTTTCGATTTGACGCCCCTAGGGGACCTGCGCGTCGTGATGAGGATGATGATCAAGACGACACATACACCCAGCCCCCGTGCCAGCGAAATTAACCAAAGATGGTTAAAATTCCCGACCCTGCCGGGAATCGAACCCGGGGCCCCTCTGACCAAAGGCCAGCACGCTAACCATTTAACCATGGAGCCAGACCAGTATGTTAGAAACTGCCTGGAAATTCATTTAAGAAACTATAAAACATCTACCATTAACAAGAGTGAAGTTCTGAAAAGTACTTCTCAGAAGCCTGGGTGAAGTTCATTCTGTGGTATATCTTCAGTTCTCAATGACTAGATCAAGAATTTAACTCAGGTCAACAAGATTATAAATGACAGACAATGGTTTCGCTTTCTTTGTTGGTTTTAAGAGGAAGTACAACTGAACAACCATCGCAAGAGGTCTGAGCCTTCGAAGGTTTAGTGCATCGGCAAAAGTAGGGAAGTGTCGGGAAGATTGTGAAAATGAAACACTCCCTAAGGAAATGGAAAGAGAAGAAGCGTAGACCAAGAAAGGTTTGACGGGAAAGGTGAACGTGAGGAATCTAGCGTAAGTGAATGGTAGAATGCCAGACTCGGCTAGGTGTCTTCATGTTGAGAGCATCTGGATATACTCCTATCAGTCGTCTCTTACGACAGGGAGAGAATAACGTGCGAGGGGTTGCTCTCCCTGCCAGTTGATCGACCAGTATTACTCGATCATTACAGCATATAATGGATATACTACTCTTGATGATGGAAGGATCTTAATTTTAATAGTCAAACGGAAATGTTACTGAAGCATGACATCTTCTTCTTCTTCTACCAATTTCTCCCACACCTTGTGGGGTCGCGGGTGCGAACTGTGTCGCACAAGTGGATTTGGCCCTGTTTTAAGCCCGGATGCCCTTTTTGACGCCAACCCTAAGTGGAGGAATGTAATCACTATTGCGTGTTTCTGTGGTGGTTCGTAGTGTAGTTTTCTTGTCTGAATATGAAAAGGAAAGTGTCGAAAAAACACAAACATCCAGTTCCCGTGTCAGTAGAATTAACCACCAGACGCGATTAAAATCCCTGACCCGGCCAGGAATCAACGCCGGGACTCTCTCAACGCTGACCTTTCAGGCAAGGATTCGGAATAGGAGCAAGACCGAGTTTCATGTAATGAGCATGACAGCAGACTTCACTGCCGTTAATGTCACCTCGCTACATAAAGTTTTGGAACTCAAAACGGAAGTACTTAACTACATTTTTTGCTTTCTTCTCATTCATTTCTTCAATTAAATGTGCAGTAGTAAAGGTAAAATACACAATAACAGCTAGAAGATCATCGATGACCTAGTTCTAATACCATGTAGCTGACAATGTTCTTCTTATCCATTATTTTCCTTAAGACTGGCCATGCCTCCCAGCTGCATATGGATACGCAGTCCATCAGAACAATTTTCGTTGAGTTAATTTTCCTATGCAGCTCTGTAAAGGAAAATGAACCTTACAGTACCACACTGTAGGAATGTATCTATGCACTCCTACAGTATGATGTATTTGAGGTTCATTTTCCTTTACAGTAAGCATAGGAAAATGAACACATCGAAAATTGCTCCTCTGGACTGCATATCCATCTGTGGCTGGGAGGCATGACCAGTCTTAAGGAAAATAATGGATAGGAAGAGCACTGTGAGATACGTGGCGTTAAACTAGACCATCGCAACGTAGCTATAACCCTCCTATAATCAAGATACCATAGCTTTTGAATGAATTAACGAGCACCAAAACGTACTACTTCACAGATCATTCTTCCATTGCGCTCCATAGGAAGTAAATAAAGAACACCGTTTTTTCATCACGTTCAACAGCGGTATAGTAGATTCACGCTATCTCCTGCCCGCCGTAAGGGGTAACAACACGAGAGACCTCATGGTGTTCTCATCTGGGGAGCGTGAACTGACAACCGTGGGGCTGCTAGTGCGTCTATTACTACTTCCATTTACCTGTGACTGGCTTCTCACTTACATATTTCCTATCCGACGTCTGCTGGTCAGCTCTTTCTTGAACATTTATTTTGCTTTAGATCAGTATCAGACCAAACACCATCTGGATATGACAATATGCTGGTTGGAACTTGACAATAATTCATTACAAGTCATTGTCATAGTTTGGAATTATATATAAAGACGCATTATGTTGCACATGATCACATTATAAACATATAAATATCCGTAGAAAATCTGTCAAATTTGTAAACAAGTGTTTGTTACATAGGTTCTAATAATAGTAAACACTATTTTTGTCCTTAGCCGCCAGTTGGTACGGGCAGCTCTTGCCAACCCAGACGATACTACGTTTGCGAAGCCTAGGGATCATTTCTTTCATTTTGCTCCCTTCATGACCCTTTCCTTTCATTTGGTGCTACCATCATTCTTCGAGGTGTCGAATTTCTTCCACCTTTCCTCTAATTAGCAGCCACATGATCGTCAGTTCTCGCTCCCAAGATGAGAACACCACGAGGTTCCTCGTTTTGTTATCACTTCCGACGGGCAGGAGATAGCGTGGATCTATTCTTACTTGATATATATGATACCCGATAATATTATGTTAGTGATATTATATTATGATATGATAGTGATAGTGATAGTGATATTATATTATTAACAGAAAATAAAAAGGAAACCCGTGGCGCAACAATCCATAGAGCCTTGGTCTTGCAAGACAACTGCTGTCCAACCAAGTAGCCTCCAGATACTGGAGTAACATCTGCTCAGCGTAACGACATTCTCAGCCTATTGCATGTATTTTTGCTGGCATCTCTGCCTCTCCTATCAGGTACCTCTTCAGTCTCACGAGGCTAAGATAACTCCGTTCCGAGCCTGAATCCAGAATTAATAATAATGGCGTGTTGTCTCCGGAGAGGCCTGGTGGAGGTCTTTTGATTTGACTCCCGTAAGCGACCTGCGTGTCGTGTCGAGGATGAAATGATTAAGAAGATGGTTCATACACCCAGTTCCCGTGCCAGGGAAATTAACCAATTATGGTTAAAATTCCCGACCCTGCCGGGAATCGAACCTGGGACCTCTGTGACCAAAGGCCAGCACGCTAACCATTTAGCCACGGAGCCACACAGTCCAGATTTAAAACCCCTGGAATGAGGGGAAATCGAACGGGTCCCGGGCTAAATTGCTGGGGTGCTGCCTCTGCAACACGGGTTTGATTATAGTTGCAATCAAACTTTTCGCAGTAAGTATTAGATGGTTTCATAAAATTACAGAGTTTTTACAACACTTTCCTCAGGTCTGGATGTTAGCCAAGTCCATGTAATATGGTCGGTAGCACTCATAGTATCACGGGCTGTTATTTCTTACGCCATGTGACCATTTTGCAATCGTAGCTGTCAACAACACGTGTTGCAAGACTCAGCCACGCGAACACATTTGCTCCAGAAATTACATTTTAAAAACAATAACATAAACTCTCCATATTACATTGTTAAAAGAATTACTAATATAATACCGTTTCAGATTCGCGTTCAGTGTAACTGTATTCAGCAGATTTAAGGACAATTAAAGAAGTGTGTCTTCTTTTAATACCGGTCCGCCTCCGTAGCGTAACGGCTAGCATTATTAGTTGCCGTCCTTGGAGGCCCGGGTTCGATTCCCGGTACTGCCAGCAATTTAAGAATGGCAGGAGAATTGGTATGTGTTCGAAATGGTCCATACAGTTCGTCTCCATTGAGGGTGTGCCTGTAAAGAGCTTCACCACCTCGGGATGAGGACGCGATTTTACTTTACTTTATTTATTACCGAGGGAAATGAAATTATGTTAGTATAAGGATTAGTTTTAAAGAACTGATGCAGTTACATGATATAACTAACGTAACGAAGTTTCGTTACAGAGTGTTATTTTTTTTTTTTTTTTGCTTTACGTCGCACCGACACAGATAGGTCTTATGGTGACGATGGGACAGGGAAGGGCTAGGAGTGGGAAGGAAGCGGCCGTGGCCTTAATTAAGGTACAGCCCCAGCATTTGCCTGGTGTGAAAATGGGAAACCACGGAAAACCATTTTCAGGGCTGCCGACAGTGGGGTTCGAACTTACTATCTCCCGAATACTGGATACTGGCCGCACTTAAGCGACTGCAGCTATCGAGCTCGGTATGTGTTATTTTTCAGGAAACAGTCTGTAAATAATAAAAGAGGGGTAAAAAAAATGAAATGGCGTATGGCTTTTAGTGCCGGGAGTGTCCGAGGACAAGTTCGGTTCGCCAGATGCAGGTCTTTTGATTTGAGACCCGTGGGCTAGCTGCGCGTCGTGATGAAGATGAAATGATGATGAAGACGACACATTACCCAGCCGCCGTGCCAGGGAAATTAACCAATTATGGTTAAAATTCCCGACCCTGCCGGGAATCAAACCCAGGACCCCGTGACCAAATGCCAGCACGCTAACCATTTGGCCATGGAGCCGGACATAAAAGAGGGGTAACAACAATACTAAGATAATTTTGTGCACCCAAGGATGAAGCCAGTGACAGTGGTGATGTACGAGGAAGTAGTACAACCGGGCAGCTATTCTCTCGTAACACTAATCAGAGGAAAAACGAGAGAAGGCTCGGCACTTCGAACGATGATGGTATCCCGGGAGTGTTCAAATGGAGTGAGGGCAAATCACGCTAGCGATCGTAATTCGTCCATCGGATGGATTGGACCGACAAATGGAGGTCGGATAGGAAAGATGAAAATGAAGAATCTGGCACAAGTAAGTGAAAGCAATGGTAGACTAAGCTGGGGATCCAGTAGTATCAACCCACACTTCCAAATTGTCAAGATACAGTACAATTAACGGGGTAGGAATGACATTGTCAATATCATAATTGCACAAGTTATGTCCTGCTCCTCTGTAACCTATGCAGACAATATTATGAAATATGTATAGCAGGGCCTCTCAAACGCCCAGAATCTCACGCGTGCAATCTGAGGCGCAGAGTTCCTGTGCTCAGTGCATCGGTCCGACTCGGCTCGGCTCGGACCAACGCTTCGTCTCTGGGCTACTCGGCGAAGTTCGGCTCAACTCGCCTAGGATTTGGAGCGCTACGGAGCAAGTGAGGAAGAGTGAGACAGGCGGAGCGAGCGAGACATGCGTGGGGAAAGAGAGAGACAGCGCTATTGCTCCAAATCGAGGAGTGGGGGTCTGCACTCTGGTCAACCAAGCGAAGTCGTCTTTGCACCGTGCTCAGTGGTGCATGCACCCTGTGAGGCCCTGATGTACAGTATATCTGTATTTAGTATCTATTGTAATTTCACTGAACGAGAATTATATTTTGTTCGACAATACTACGAGTATCATACTCCAATTACATGTAGCGTAACTGTATCCTAATGACATACTGCACATTAAACTAGTACCCTTCATTAAAGTAATGTGGTTATGTCAAATGTCAAATCAAAATACCCGCATCTGGTGAGCCGAACTTGTCCCGGCACTAAAAGCCACAAGACATTAATTCATTTCATAAACTCATTCAACTATTTCTCAATCCATTTGTCTCCTTGTGTGACCGATGGCACTCGAAACTCGATCCTACCCGAACCTAATCAGTTCTCATCCGCTCCCATTTCCTCATCTTCAAATCCAAATCCAACCGCAGGGCCTAATTGCTTCACAGACTAGCTGGAATTACTGGGGCGTCAACACCCAGCTATTCCTACTCATCTATAAAACCTCCATCAGACCTGCTACGAGATAAATCTATGGTAACCCGGTCTGGCAGCCATATTCAACCGCAACCGAAACATTTCTTTTCCTCTCCTCTCCATGGAATGGCGTCTTGTGCGGTTACTCTTCAACCTTCCACCCCTCTTCCACACCAAATGCCTGTAGGTCATATTCCCTTTCCCCAAACTCGACACGTATGTCTCCATCCTCTTCCTCCGCTTCCTCCAGCAATTCCGAGACCGGAACAACAGTCTGGTTACGAAACTCCTGCAGACCCCTCTCAAAACACCGTTCGCATTCCCGCACCCTCTCCCAGCTCACAGATCAACCGCCCCCTTAGTTAAGGCTATGCTGGGATGAATCCCTTTCCAATAACATCAAAACTTCTTCATCCTGTTATCCTTCGTCCTGTTGAATAGCCGCCCTCGTCTCCATCCCACTTCCAAACCCTGAAATAATAACTCTCATAAAGTGTAAACATCACTGGCTCACATTTCTAAAACAGGTTCTTCTCCAACCATTCACAGCACGATTTATTGAACATCAGTACACCAAAAGACTCTCTGAACCACCATATTAATTAAGTAGTGTGTATGTAGGTACAAGGTCAGCTTCTTTCCCAAACATTTCTAACAAGAATCCAATGAATGTTACGAGATTTTTAAAACAATTTGAATCATAAAGCTCCTTAATTTATATAGAATATGATTTGTATGTACGTATGTGTGTAGTATGTATGTACGCACGCATAAGCAATCTACTCAAAAAATATATAAAAAGAGCGAGATATATACATTGTAAGGAACATGCAAAATTATATGCAACATACCCCTCCACCATGGAAAAGAGGTCAAAATAGAAAAAGCATAATCAACAAACACCACATTTCACCCCCCCCCCCAACTCCTTCCATTCACACTTCTCCCCCCTATCAGCCCTCGTCTTCTAGCCAGAAAAAGAACAGCAAACTTTTAGATGGCCCCCTCACCCCTTCGGGGAGAGGAATGAAAACTTGCTCAACAACAGCAATTAACCGATGGGATATAATATTTGGGTTTTTGAAAATTACGTTAAAGACAGCGGTGTTGCATGTGTTATATGCAACTCCGTTTAATTTTTGTGTGAATAGAACCTCAATATCATCTCTGGGTAGGTGTGTAACGTATATTGAAACATACTATAGAAATTTCCAAGTCACCAGCTCCTCTTTAAATTTGTGTATTTAAAACAAACAGATCCATCATTGTGAGTTTTAAATACACGATAAAATGCGAAATTAAGTACAAAATGCGAATCTGTTTCCGCGAAATAAGAGAAATTACATTTTTATGAGACATTATCGTGTAAAAGGAGAAAATACCCATGATGAGTGTATGCGTTGTCTGTAAAAGTGAAGACCGAGTACGAGGTATCCGGCAATAATGACAGCGAGAGGAGCAGTGTTTACAGTATGGACAGGGCCGGCGGCGAGCTAAACAATAGCGCCGCCGAATGGTTGAGGCAAGGCGAATGAAGTATTACTGTCGTGGAAAAAAGTATAGACACCCGTGTTTACATGTTAATAAAAACTTGATCCTTTGTCCCACATAGAAACAAGCTGCACCGCAATTTAGCTTATTCTACGTTTAATTACGGGTAGTAGAAATTTTTATCATAAACAGTTAAAATTTTAACGCAGGTTGAACAAAAAAGTGCTGGTATTTTTTCCATTTCTAACGGAGTGCTCACTTTGAAAAATCATAACTTTAAAACTGTGGATCTGGTCACTATCAATATATCTTAAAGCAACTTACTGTTAATCTGCATACAAATCTGTTTTTAATTCATCTGATATTTGTGAAGAAAGTTGTTGCAACTTTTGTGAAACAACATTTTCCCTATACTGGGTGATCATAGCCGTAAAAAAATTTTGGCTTGTTATGAAGCTCATGAGAATGACAGGCTAAAATTAACACTGCTTTTTGACTGCATGCAATTTTTGATTTCATATTGATTTATATTCAATTGGGTGTTTGTGTGAGAAGGAAGCAGTTTACCGTTTAATTCAATACGGTAAAGGTCGAAAACCGTGTTTTCTCTAAATTTTCAGTTTTCTGATACAAGGATCCCGGATTGCAGTACTGGCCAGGTCATTGAAATTAATCTTAACTCAAGGCTAGGTAATACGGCTTATTCGAAGTGTATCCTCGCTTCAAGGTATTAGTAGTAATGGTGGGGTGCATTCATCTTTTGAAACACCTTGTATTTAAAGTTCCGGTTGATGGGCGTGGGGGAATACCACTTTTCGTCATCTAGCAGTCTTATTCCACTTTCTCACCCCACAACACAACACATTCATTGCGAAGTAGTTCTACATGATTCAAAGCATATACAGAGCAGTGACAGAGTTCAGTTGGCGCGGCAAATAGGCCAACTGAACAACATCGCACGGCCGATATACTGTTTACTTCTCTCAAAATCACTCAGTTAAATTTAAATCAATATCAAATCAACAAATGCATGCAGGCAAAAAGCAGTTTTAATTTTAGCCTGACATTCTCATGAGCTTCATAACAAGCCGAATTATTTACTGCTATGATCATCAAGTAATGAGAAAATGCTGTTTCACAAAATTTACAACAGATTATTTCACCAATTTCAGATGAAATAAAAACTTGGTATACAGATCAATAATAAGTTGTTTTAAGACGTATTAAAGTTTGGTAACGATCAGATCAAAGCTTTTCAGGTTATGAATGTTCAAAGTGAGTGCTCCGTTGGAAATGGAAAAGCTACAGGCACTTATTTTGTTCAACCTGCGTCAAAATGTTAACTGGGTACGATAAAAATTTCTACTACACATAGTTAAATGTTGAACAAAATAAGCTAAATTTGATGTAGCTTATTCCTATGTGGGACAAAGGATAAACTTTTTATTAACGTATAAACTGGGGTATACATACTTTGTCCACGATAGTAAGTGGTGGAACTGGGTGGAACTCATGTAGTTCAACGTTCCCACCGCAAGGCGGAGCTAGTGTTAGTTGGCCTTAAATGCTACTGTAATACTGCATACCGTAACATGATATAGCCGGAGCTTCTGTACACACTTTAAATACTCATTAATGCAATTATTATTAGGAGTGCTATATAACGCCTAAAATACTGTTTATAGAAATAAGTGGTAAAAATGTAATGCAGGACACACACAATTAAATATGCTTACCTCTAATTGGAAGAAACTTTGAACACTGTTCTTGCTGCTTTAGAAGATGACCTGGACTTCGCCTCTCTTGATATTCACTTGGCCCGAAAAATAAATCTGCACTTAATGTAATGGAATACAATTTCGAGCAAATATCATAGCATAATATATTATAATCCTCTGAGCAGCACAAATTTCGAAACACTGGAAGTTCGTATATCATCTCCAAACAGTCTGAGAACATATCACCCCACATCGCTCCTTCTCCTTTCAGCTTCCCTTCCATAATATTATCAATGCGTTTCATCACGTCATACAAGACTAACGAAGGATATTTGAGGCATTTAGAGCATTTGGAGTCACTACCGCCAAAGTCCCGTAATTTGGAAAGAACGTTCACATCACTAAGGACACACTAAGTTTCAAAATCACATTCTAATGATTTCACACACTCCCTGCAAGGTACAAGTTTCTTTCCCGCTGTGTGAATCCAGTAGCCACATAAATAATACACGAGATCAATGGGAATGAGGCCCGGTTCAAAATCTGTCAGTGTAATAGTATCCCTTATCTGTTCATGAATATTTTCCCTTACCTCCCTACTTTCATATCGTGCCATTGATCTTATCTGTTTCCCAAAGGATGAAAGCTTGTGGTCAACAACATCCTCACAGTTCGCTCTAGAGAAAGGAATTCCTTTCACTGGAACGTATATAGACTGAAGTAGCTTGGTACTCCTATATGGCACAGCGTTCTCTGTTAACATCCGCCTGTTAGGAACCAATTTCACTGTTTTTCCGTCTATATTGAAGGTATCCACTTTTATCAGCACGTCGTCACTAAAACGTATGTCACACAAATGATCGTTCAAAGTTGACAGTCTATCACTCCTCAAAAATTTTCTGTTGCATTCACTCAAACAATTTTGCTTAGGTCGAAAGAAGTGCCTGCCATCCCCTTTACTATACCCAGACTTACAACCTGGCATGTTCACGATTATAACACCTCTGAATTCACACGTAAACAATATTTCACCCTCTAGTACAGCACGTCGCGCCTATACAACAATGCGCTCAACTTCAGGCCAAACGATGCGTGCGTCGCATGATGTTGAAAAATGGAACTACATTCTCTGGACAACGGAGCCTTATGGAAGTTCCAACACTTGGTAATTTACTCGCCCTGGTTGAGGCTATCTCTAACGAAGCTGCCAAAAGAAGATGGAAGCTGATTAACAACGGACAAGGCGCCCAGAATGACCTGGAAGTAAGAAATACTAGAATCGTCCACTGGTCTTTATAAAGAGCGTACGTAGCGAATGCCAGTCAGTCTAGAGCGAGCCAGTCTTGAGTGTGTCAATCACGAGTGGAAGTAGGCAGTTAGGAGACGTTCACGAGTCCGCAACAAATCATGACAAGTCGGAGTTTTGCGAGGCTTGCTAGTAGAGAACTGTTCTGGAACAACACAGCGCTGCCTTTTGAATGAAAGGTTACATCCCTCTGATTCGAAATCCACGTAAAACTGGAAGTTTCGAGGCTAGTGGATTCAATTTACACCCACATTATCCTCCTAAATGTTATCAGGAAATGTAGGGATAATGTTTTAAGTGAAATGTGTTAAGATTACTATTCGTTCATATATTAAACATTTACGGGTAAAGCAATCAGAATTTATAGAAATATTAATTTCGACAATTTTAAATGGCTTCATATTAATAACTTGTAGTTGTACCTACCTCAGTTTAGGTTTCAAAATACGAAGTGGAATAATTTTAGTTAACTTTCTCATTTTATAAACAAATATTGCCACACTATTATTAAACCAGTGGTATTGTAAATCACCATCATCATCGTAATCATCATTCAGTCATCAAATTAGTGGTTGTTCTACATAGCTGAGGATATTTTCTAGGAAGGAACTTCACATAGAGCATTCTTTATATTCTTCCTCTATTCAAGGCCCCAGGAACGTCGATTCAAATATTAACCGCCATCGTTGTTCCTTAACTTCAGATACAATGTATGATAAATTCTGCTAGAGATAACTAAGCTAGTTTTATTTTTGTTTGAATTTTGTAATAATTAAAGCTGTACTGCATGTGGATGGAATAGGCCTATACACGTTCTATATCTAAAGGAATCTACTCAAATTCCAGGGAATCAATATGTCGAAGACATTTCTTGTAATGTTCTTTTTAAAATACAAAAATAGTTTTACAATGACTTCGATCGCTTTCAGCAGCAGTGACCTTAGCGTGATAAGGCTTACGTAATCCTCCATATTCAATGAAGAAGAGCGAACATTCAACTTCTCAACTAGTATTACGTTCATGCTTAAATGATGACGTATTGGATTGTGTCATTACAATGATCATGGAAGAAGATAACAAGTAAATCACATAGATTTTGAAACCTACAGTGAGGTAGGTACAATTACAGACTCTTTGGACTTGGTCGCTGTTTGAAATAGCGCTGGGTGTCACGTGATGTAGGCCACGCTGCTCAGGTTTACACCTCACTTTACCTCAAAAGAGAGCAAATATCTCAATGAAATAAGTAATCAGACCACATGCACAGGAGTTACACTCTCCTTATCACCTAGATGAAAAATGTTTTTTTATTATTTTTTTATAGAAGGTTACACCATTATCGTAAAATCATGCTTTGTTAATCTAAGAGTAAAAGCAATACCATGGGCGTTTTCAAAGGAAAGGACATTAATGTAGTCTAAACTTGGCTGTATACTCCGTTTGAGAAAACAGATAACGCTGAGAATACAATACTGATGATGATCATAATGATGATGACGTGATGATGGTGGTATGGTGAGATTTTTAAAGTTGAAAAACTATGAGTTGGTCAGCCTTCATTACCACAGCTAAAGAATACGGATGAAGAGCTTCAACCCCACGTAATGGTGATTATTCGGTATCGAAAGGGAAGGGTCATGAAAGATGAGAAATTCAAAGACAGCCAAAGCCCCAGAACCTAATACTATCATGGCTGGAAACGAAGAAATGTTAACTGAATGTGAGCAGACGAGAACTACGTAAGTGAATAAAATTATTACTATTTTTCAAAAGGAGGATTTTATTAACCACATGAGCTGGTAGCCATAAGGAACTGCTGGAAATATATAATCAGTAACCAAGGTCTACAGAATTACCTCTTTAGACTATGTAATGTGGGGGGGAGGAAATATAGAGCACATTGTAAGGGACTGCTTCATACTAGCCCCCGCCTGTATACATCCTGCGACATGACAACGTTGCCGAAGTAATTTATTAATGGATATATTTGGGCAAAGGTCTCATCACCGATCATGCACCCTACTACAGATAAAATCCGTCCCCGTTTTACTATGATCAAGAGTGGGAAGTTTACTGGAACAGGAAAGTACGGTCTCACGGAACGAATCCCAGCGAATCTGATGTTGTACCGATATACTAGGCGTCAAAGTTCACGTAACTTATCGACACTGTAATCCCAGCTCCTGAAAACATCAAAGATAAGTTCCCGGAATAATTCGACCATCACCTACTGTATAGCCTATCTGCTACACGATTTGGCATCAGGATAGAGTTGTTATTGTTCCAGCAGTAGTGGGAGCACAACGACAAATTCCACATGAGCTGTATGATGCACTTCACCAGCTAACAATTACATGCAGAAGATAGCAGTTATGGAAACCGGCAGCATTATAAGGAAAGTGTATAGAGATTTACAGCGTACATAAATCAAGATCATCAGAAGATCAATAATGTTTCATAAGGCTTGGATATTAATCCCGCCTAATACAACTGAACAGTGGAGAAACCCAAGACAAGTTAGGTAACAATAATAATAATAACAATAATAATAATAATAATAATAATAATAATAATAATAATAATAATAATAATCGTATTGATTCCACTGCAGTGTACGGGCATTTTATTCGATGCCAATTCAGGGTGCATACGTCTCAATTTTGATGTTCAGTTTTACTCCACTAGCTGGCAGGACCTAGTGTTTGCAGTGCACTATGTATTCTGGTATGGGCTAGAGCAACTTTGTTACTTTCATTGATCTTGTCCCTGTCTTATCCTTGGCTTTGACAATATGAAAGTGACTGATGTATAAACGATTCTAGTAATTCCAATTCTTCTGCAGCCAGTCCCTGCTATGAATGGTGTGAAAATGTTGCTTATAGGGTCGGTTGGTGCATGCAATTCAGTGAGCTTGGCAGACTGATATGTAATAGAAACTTCCGGCTCGGTGAGGAAAGCAACGGGAAACTACCTCACTCTTCATTTCCCTAGTGCGCCTCTTCAGTGATGCCTAGGCCATCTATGACAGCTGATGGCGGAGTTGTTGAGGATCCAACCAACCTTAGGGCTGAAGACTGAACATAACAGATCGCATAGGAATGGAACTCTCTGAGGGGAACTTTGGCTGAGATTTTAACAAATTTGCCTGATAAACACCAAATGGGCTTTACAACTTTACACGCCGCATCGTACGACATAGAGAGCGAAAGGACTTCCTTCCATCCTTCAAAAAATCGGCTACCTCTATCGGGATTGAACCCGCGATCTTGATGTCCGGAGGCCCACTAGCTCACAGAGGGAGCTTAGCGATATGAACATATGAACGACATGCCACGGAGCGTGAAGACCCTTCAAACATCTAATACTTCGGCAGGTATATAAAGAAAGGCAGGACACTTTGCGCACTTTTGTACTAATATATCGGCGATAGTTTTATGCTGTACTAGCTGCACTACCCGTCCTTGATGGGACAATCATTTACAATGTGCAAAGTTATCTAACTCTCCAGTTATTTTCCGTCAATATTCAGGCATGCTGTTTCGCTCGGGACGCAGCAGTAATCCTATCTATCGGAGATGAGTGGCAGCAGAAGGGACAATTCACATTAAAACAATGAGCAGTGTAATGCTATTGTTGATCAGTTTTACGAGCTTTCGATATTGTAGGCTTTCACAATTAGGTTTCTTCAAACTCTTGGATTTTAGAGCATCTAATGCAGGGCCTCTCAGGCATGCACTGCGCACAGTGCAAAAGGCGACTTCGCTTAGTTGACCAGAGTGCAGACCCCTGCTCCTTGATTTGGAGCAATAGCGCTGTTTCTCTCTTTCCCCCCGCCTGTCTCGCTCACTCCGCCTCTCTCCCTCTCCGTCACTTGCTCCGTAGCGCTCCAAATTCGAGCCGAGTTGAGCCGAGCTTAGCCGAGTAGCCCAGAGACGAAGCGTTGGTCCGAGCCGAGTGGGACTGATGCACTATGCACAGGAACTCTGCGCCGCAGTTTGCACGCGTGAGATTTTGGGCTTTTGAGAGGCGCTGATGTAATCTAAAGGTAGCCCTTCCTTCTTTCATGACTCCCTCGTATCTTATTCTTGCAGCGATCATTCCTGTACGAGTTTTTCTCATTTTTTATAATCATCTTCACAATTTTCCCTTTCGATACGAACCGACGATCACGCGGTTTTGCACCTTAAGAAAATCATGACAAAACCATTGCCAGCTCACTCGATTAAACATTATTTTCATGTTAGCAATGCTGGGTGTTCATATGGACTAAGCAACAGAACTCTAAATTCATGAATTCTGCTATCATAGCCGGTACGGTAAAACTGTATACGACATACATGATTGTAGCTTGTATTCTCGTTACGGCATGTAATATTTTTTGGTAGGACCAATAACATACGTATTTCTGTCTGTTAAGTCATCAGCCCAGATACTGGTTGACACCAAAGGCTATGCAGTTATAGGAAAACCGCAAGAACCAATGGCAGAGCCTAAATAAGGCGTGCTAGGGAAGATGAGGAGTGAGGTAGTTTGCCATTGCTTTCCTCACTGGACCAGAAGGTGCCACTGCAGCATGACTGGTCCTATGAGCAATACCTTTCATGACACTCAAGACACTATTTGTGCTCCAAATGTCATTACTCAGCATCATCCTTACCCCATCAGCTTCCATATTGTCACGGCCATGGATGAGACTGGGAATTCGGTGGAAGCTACATTTTGCTTTCGCCAGTGCCAAGAAACGGATACAAAAGCACTGCATCCATCAAGAAATGGCAACAGGCAGATATACGTATTTAAAAAGAAGGAAATGTTGGTACCACCCTCTAAACTACCACCTCATCCAGCGTGAATAAAATTATTTATAACCTAGATTGTAGCTTTTTATTCCCAGACTTTACGTACTGATCTTCATTAAATTCTGTTCACCCATTTTCCCGTGGTTCGGCGTTGATATGGACTTTGCAACAAAAATTGAAATTCATGAATGTCTGTCATCATAGCCGGTACGGTAAAAAAAAAAAAAAAAATTATTAAATTGTAAGCCTCTTAGCGTTATCTAAGAAAGGCCATTGGGAGATTCCCCCATACGTTCTTTCCCGTGTAAGGTGCGATTTATAGAGCTGTGATGATAACGACAGGCTCACTTACCGACTGAAATTCACAATCGAGTTGGGAAGTATCATTATAATGGCAGGTACCCTTGACTACTGCCGGTCACAATGGATTTGGGGAGTTTTCGTTACAATGGCAGGCCACCATTCCTACTTCCAGACATATTCCAGTAGACGAGCTTTCATTATAACGGCAGGCACCTTCCCTACCGCCAGTCAAAATTTACTTATGCTGTTATCATTATAGTGACAGGCCTATCTTCCTAATGCCAATCATCTCTAATTGGTGAGTTTCTATTATAATAGCAGCCCAGTTTGCCTAATGCCAGTCATATTTTAAACGGGTAAACTTGTTTATAATGGTGGACACACTTTTTTTTTGCTAGTTGTTTTACGTCGCGCCGACACAGATAGGTTTTACGGCGACGATAGGACAGGAAAGGGCTAGGAGTGGGAAGGAAGCGACCGTGGCCTTAATTAATGTACAGCCCCAGCATTTGCCTGGTGTGAAAATGGGAAACCACGGGAAACCTTTTTCAGGGCTGCCGACAGTGGGGTTCGAACCTACTATCTCCCGAATACTGGATACTGGCCGCACTAAGCGATTGCAGCTATCGAGCTCGGTGGACACTCTTGCCTACTGCCAGACAGAATAGACTTGGCGAGATTTGAACAAAATTGCATTTTATATTGCCTTTTGCTATTCAAACGGAGAAGGGAATTCTTCATTAAAATGGTAGGCCATGCTTACTAATGTCAGATACACAGGAGTTGGAGGAGGACCACATTTTTACTGCCAGTTAAAGTAGATGTGGGGAGAATGGATTACAACAGGAGACGCTCTCCTGCTGACAGTTACTATCAATTTGTAAAGTACCGGTATTAATAATAATGACAGAACAGACACACCCTTTCTAGATCGCTACAAATCGATCATCATATCGACAAACGGTTTGCGTCATCATACGTACCTTTTATTGTTCTATACGTTTGGTTCTAAAAAAAAATTTCTCGTACGATATCTCCCATATATACGGGTTAGAAGGTGTCAGAAAGTTTGAATAGGGTGAAATATGGGTACATTTTTAACATATTACGTTATTTTTCGCATACTTATGTGCAAGTTAGGATCATGAAATTTGGCTCGTATATGTCGATTAGACTTGTCAATGTACGTGCCAAATTTGATTACTCTATCTTTACTATAAGTGTGTCGACCGGGAATCGAACCCGGAGCCGCCGGGTGACAGGCGGACGCATTGCCTCCTACACCGCGGGACCAGACACCCGCAGTGCTCCGCAGCATTCGTTGTAAACAGATCGGATAACTCGTCTTAATATTCCTGTCGTGGTCATCTTGATTTGCCTGCCATAGTTCTGTGAACATTTTTAATAAGAAGCGCGGTATGGTACACCGCAGTTCGTAGTCAGAATTCATCCATTCTGACATCATCATACCGTCTGTTTGGTCGTGAGGTCCCTGGGAAGTTATGTTTGCTTCCCCTAAGTCATTTCTTTCGCGCAATGACCTTGGCAGTCCCAGTCCCTTTAAGTTACTCAGCTTCAGGGAACTGTTGCGGTTACATCGCAAGGTGCTCTGTTGTACTAACTACATAACTTGAGCGGTCCGCTGGACCTCACTACGCCGATTATGTAAATTTTCTTCTCTGGTGCGACTTGCTTTATTGTTGTGCGATATTCGTTTTGAAGTTATAAACTATGGCTAAACCCGGACCGCCAGAGTTGTGTATTAGCTGCTCTTCTTTTGAAGATGTGTTCGCGATATTAGATGAATACACCAGTGGCGTAGAGGATTCTGGCCGTGACGATATTGATACAAAGTGACCACAGCTCAAGTTCAGACTTATAGACGATCTTCAATTTAAACTATGCTTTAGCTTTCGATTGAGGCAAATGGGGAAAGAACAGATTTGAACATTTCATTTTGATGTTATGAGTAGATATATTTAAATTTTTGTAGTGTTTGCGTGAATGACTGTGTGAAGTAGGTTTCGGAAGTATCTGAAATGTAAGATCTCCTCGTCATATAACTTCGTTTTTGAATAAATCATTTCATAATATCATTGTTAGAACCTTTATTCATATTGCGATTACACAATTACAAATGTTTTGTGTGTCTTCATTTGGATGTGTTTGACATAGTTGATGTAAGAAGACATTAGCTACATGATATTTCAAAAATCTATTAATAACTGCCCTACGGAGTTATTTCTTAGTGAAATTAGGACAAATGATTAGAATTAATAATAAATACACAGAGCATTCTCGATCAAATGTCATTTTTCAGGAACTGAAAACCTTATCCAGCCTTAAAAACGTGCGGTCCCCCGGACCTCACAACACAAGCTACGTTCCACAAGTGTCATGACGCTTGCTGAGGGTTAAATTCTCTTCAGCTATTTCCTCATGATGCCCGTACATCATACATACATACAGACATACATACATACATACATACATACATACATACATACTGAACCCTTTAGGTCCATATTGAGGGATACCTACCTACCTTACCTATCAGCAAAGCTCATGAGATCTGTCTCTTGGGTCGTTTCGGGTTCTTCGTCACTTGCTGAGGTAAAGGTAGGGTTCATTAATTCTAATCTATCTACTGGAATGAAAGGTCTATTTAAAATATTCCTATTTATTCAGGGAAATGAAGTAATTTACTTTGTCAACGATATCATAGTCAATTGTGTCCACTGGACACCACAATCATTTTTACATAAATGTCAGAACACTGGTGTGAGACTTTAACGTAACTGCCTGATGGGCAATCTTACTAGAAACCATTATCTCAATTATTAATCATTTAAGAAAGGAAAGTCTGGAAATCCTTAAATTCGGCTTCCATGTGAGACCACATGTACCATCATAGTGATTCGTTATGGTCCAGCCCTCGTAACACGAACTCTGGACTCTGAGTATAATTAAGGCCGTCCAATCGGTGTGTGCCACACAGTGGTTCTACGGCATGGACCCTTAATTGAATCGATGTGACCTGCGTCTATGTCATGGACCGACATCTAATCTTCTAAGTTACTTTAAAGTCATTGTGGATGATGACCGCAAGGAAATGATGCTACAATGGCATATGGCCCTAATCTAAGTCACTGAGGTTGATGACCCCCTGACCATCCAAGTTTCTAAGCTGAAGGCTAAACACAATTAAGTTACATCGGTTGATGACCAAAGTTCCACTTTACTTATCCCCAGCACATTCACTGCTCAATCAATCAAAGTTCAATAATTACAACAACAGCAATGCTCACAAACTTTGTGGCAGTAAAATCCATTTCCTTCGGATATGTCCCTTTAATCTTTACTTTATTTTTAATATTCCCCAGACAACAAACTAAAATTTCCAGAATGCATCTCCAAGTTATTCGCTTGATTAACGTTATTTCAAAATGCGGTTTCACTGAATTTAATAATTTAATAAATTTAAATGATTTAACGAAATATTAACAAACAACAAATTTTATCTCCGCGGACTCTGGTTTCCTCACAAATTTCTACGCAGCTGTGATGTAAAATTCAATATTGCGATGTTTATCTGGCTGGAAAAGAATTTGTTACATCATTCATGTCCAGCTATATATATCCCATCTCGTGATATCACACTTTAAAATTCAATATAATCCTAACCGTTATTAACACTTGGATATCCTAATAATCTACGTACAAACCAAACAACTCGCCATATAATTACGATGTCATATCTCGTCATCACCATTATGAATTTTGCACACCCCTCACAGACAAATCGATCATCACGACCATCGCTCTATATTTTGGACAACCCTGAAATTGGGTTACTCTGTTCCTTATACTCAAAGTTCGTGATTTCAAATGTTCATTACGTCCCCAATTACAGTATTTCACAATACTTAGATCATTACCGGCTATGAATTTTCAACTAAATCCAGCATTTTAACGTTTCCCTGGCCGAGAATACAGTCTCAATACCAAGCCTGTCCCGTTAGATAGCTGAGGTGTCTCACCCCCCTCGCTCGCTTGGCAGTTACAGGAACCACCTGGTTTATTCACAGTTGACTGACTTCTCAAAATGTTCCCTTTAAACTCTGCCGACATAATTAAACAAATACGATATTCTAACCAACAAAATGCACAGATATGCTTCAAAATGCCCACACTAATTATACGCGTTGCCAATTATACCGCTATGGATTTCTATGAATTTCTTTCCATTCTCAACATTATAAATATTCCTCGGGCTATCATATCCCGGCTTCAATGACAGGACTCTAACCTGATTCGCACATCTCATCTCAACTCATATAAAACACTCCTCGGGCTTCAGTGTCCCGGCTTCAATGACAGGTCCAACCTGACTCACAAAACTAACCTCTGTTTCCCAGCTCCACAATTATCATTGACAAAGAACTGGAATAAAATCCTCACTAGAAATACCGACGTCTAATATCGCACAATGCATTAATCATGAATAACTTCGCATAAATGATATCGTATTTAATAACTTGATTTTTACGAGAAATGACTGAAACATTCTACTAGATCTTTTTATTGTCAGTCAGACACAGTTTAAAATGGGCATAGAAAAACGTTTCTCTCCATGACCAAATTCATCACCCTTGGCTCTCACCCGACAGCGCGCTTCCACTCGATTGAAAATGAGTGACCATGGATTATTATTATTAACGTCAAATTGCAGACAGAAGAATTTTACGTCGAATGAACATCTTAATTTGACATCACAAAATATAGGCAGTACACTCACACGGATGACGATCTACATTGGACGTGATATCACTTCGGAATCCTATTCAATAACTTTTTACAACATTATACGGCCCTCGCAAGACTTCAAAAATATATCCAAGTGGAAAATAAAACAAATGACTCTTTTAGTCGTACTCTCACATTTACAAAACTTAGTAGGGCGACCACTGCGTCGTATATCCCCATGCAAATACACTTTTAGAAATCACGAGACGAGATATAAGAGGTAGTAAGATGGAAAGTCACATTACCTTATGTAGTCACACCATTGTTCGTCATAGGGCTCACCTGCGACCCTGGCATTTTATTTAGCCATTTTTACATTCATGGCTGTACATATCATTGTGTTTCTTCAGGTTTCCTGGAATAAAGCATAAAAAAAAGAAAATACCCTTCACTTGATTGCTTGAACGCACACGATGGATTATAATTACTCCCGCACACGAATTACTTAATCACATTAGAATATTTCAGTACTTTGACCGTCCTATCTGATACACTTATTTCTCTCAAGAAAACTATCTCCCCATGGAGTCAAGACTTAGCCACACTGGCTAAAATCCGCAGTCGAACTCAGTCTACTTTCGTTGATTTGATTTCGCGGAGCAACTCAACAATTTCGTCCGCTTTGTATCACAAATGCCGGAGAAGGAAGCTTCGTCATGGCGTCCCTTCATATTTATAGCAGTTACCCCCTCTCTTCGGATCTCTCCCTTTGCCGCCAAGAAAAATTTTATAAATTTTCTGACTTACCTAAACTGTAATTTCAAGAGTTTTGAAAGTGACTACATGCTTGCTACATTTCTGATGGTAGTGTTCATGGACATTTAAAAATTTTACGGGTTCGATTTGTGAGATGATTGACCTCCTTTGATAGGCACTATATTTTTTTGACTTGGCGTGGTCACGCCGTGTACACGCGCTTTGAAATAGTTCATAAAAATGACTAGAGATTCTTCCGCCGTCGACACGTGTGGTTGACGTCACGTACCCCAGAGCGTGGGACCGAAGGTAATCACCCCCTCGTCACGTGTCAACTCCATGCTATCAAGAATCCAACTTTAAGTTTAATTGTCATATTATGCATAATGTTCTTAGGGCACAAAGGTCATGGGTTCAATACATACATACATACATACATACATACATACATACATACATACATACATACAGACAGACAGACAGACAGACAGACAGACAGACAGACAGACAGACAGACAGACAGACAGCGTAGACGGAAAATTATAAATCGAATTTCCTTTTTATTGTGGACACGGCCGATGCAGTAATACCATTCTTTTTTTATTCTTAGCAATGTACAGACAAAACTGTTATTTTATATATATAATGTATAGAACCTGGATTCATTTTATCCGTGGTAGTGCTTTCAGAGGATAAGTAGTGTTGAAATGATGACAAATATTGATGTAGTCTGCTGAATGGAGCACAAACGAGTGCTTACGTGCCGCGGCAGGCGAAGGTGATAAATGTGGTTAGGACATGCGATCTCCAATGGTCAGCTAATGGAAGTCGACCTTACTTAGTAGCCTGGGAAATATATTAAGAGCTTGTTCATGAAATGAGACATATTGGACGAGAAAAGAATGGGTACGTGGCTTAGACAGCCGTGAAAATGTTAGGTTTGCAAGACTGTGTAGAACTTCTCAGAACAATTATGTATGTATGTTCAGTCCGTCAGCGATTTCGCTGCTGGGATCCTCAACAGCTCTGCCATCAGCTGTCATAGGTGGCCTAGGCATCACTGAAGAGGCGTACTAGGGAAATGAGGAGTGAGGTGGTTTCACGTTGCTCTCCTCACCAGAGCAATTAGAACCAAAGGAATTACAATTTATTTTCGTCACTTTCACTTCAACAATGCTCCATAGTCATTAATCATCCTCTGAACGAGCATTTCAAGTCAGCTTAAATCAAAATGTTTACCTAAGTCCGTGCTATTTCGGGTTTCGTTTCCATACACGTTATGTTGGGACCTAGAAAAGACAAATACTCTCTTTTGGAATATTTTGTCACCAAACTCCTCCCTCCCAATGGTGTGGTGTAGACAAGTGTAAAAAACTGAATTCTGTTTCAAACACACCCCTTTAAGCATCTAGGACATAGTGGGTTCGAACCCCATTGTTGGCAGTCCTGAAAATGGTTTTCCGTGGTTTCCCCTTTTCACACCAGGCAAATGCTGGGTCTGTGCTTTAATTAAAGCCACGGCCGCTTCCTTCCCACTCCTAGGCATTTTCCATCCCATTGTTACCATAAGACCTATCTGCGTCGATATGACGTAAAACAAAATTTAAACAAAACAGCCCTTTATAACTTTGTATGTAGTTTGTATGTGTGATTTACTCTTTCTTCGCATAATTAATATAGTTCATTCACTTCTTTGAGAACATTCCCTTAGTATACAACAGTTCAGTAGCTTACACCAGCACGGACACTGCGTTTAAGCAAGTTATATGAGGGAATTTATGGGTCTTAACAAGGTCGGTAGATGCAGAGTGTGTCTCGGCCCATTAGTGGCCACGGCTGGTCCATGGTCCAACCGGCCAACCGAGCAGAGAAAGGGTGGCCACGGCTCTACCGTGGCTCTACGCCTCTGCATTCGGAAGACGGGATAGGGCTGGACCTCACGGCTGGCCCCAACCGTCGGCTGTCCTGAGAATGGTTCTTCGTGGTTTTCCATTCCCCTGCACTAAGGCGAATGCCGGCACAGTTCCTAGTATAGATCACGGCCGCCAACCCCCTCACTTTCTCCGAGTACTTCACCGTAACAAATCTTCCGGCCTGAGAGACGGCGTCACCGTCTAAGGAATGAGGAAGGGAGGAATGAAAACATTTTTTAAAAATCTTAACAACCGATAGCAGCTTAAGGGACGTTCAAGATCACTGCTGTTGTTTGATAATGGCCGGTGTCATAGTCTGATTTTCGCAAGGACATGCTTGTTATTATTATTGGCTACAGTACGGGAAATTATAATTTTTCACTGCCATACGATCCAGCTCCATGGCTGACTGATACCCGGCTTAGTCCTTGGGAGGCCTACTAAGAGCCCCGGCTTCGACGGATTTTAACCATAAACTGTTAATATCCATGGTTGGGGGAAAGGGTATTTGTGCTGTCGCTAACATTCCGGCAACCCACACACCTCACACAATACTATTATGGTAGTGATGCTTATTGTTTTAACAGGAAATACAACTGGACAACCAAACAATACTATCCTCCACCACAGTAACATGGAGTTTCGTACACACAGCAGCGGCCTCTCGATTTGCCTTACAAAGTCTGTACAAGGCTAGCTGTAGCGTCACGAAAATATTATACTGTCATTAGAACGAGGTATACCGGGAGAGTTGGCCGTGCGGTTAGAAGCGCGCAGCTGTGAATTCGCATTTGGGTGATAGTGGGTTCGAACCCCACTGTCGGCAGACCTGAAGATGGCTTTCCGTGGTTTCCCATTTTCACACCCGGCAAATGCTGGGGCTGTACCTTAATTGGTGCCACGGCCACTTCCTTCCCATTTATAGACCTTTCCTCTCCCATCGTCGCCATAAGACCTATCTGTGTCGATGTGACGTAACGCAACTAGAAAAAAAAGAACGAGATATGCAAAACAAATTAACAAATGGTGTGTCCTAATCATCTGGGCATAGAACCAAGTACTATTTTAATATACTGTAAGGATTAACGACCCATGTCATACATCTTAAGACTGGTCCCTCAAGAGTACGAAGACATAAACACTGAGTTATGTGATCACAAGTCGCAGCACCTTCAGATGGATGCGTTGAATGAGTTTTATCTGACGTTTATTCCAATAATATTTCCTTTATTATTCTCCGTAATGAAACTCAGTCCTTGGCGGAAAATGAAATCTCAACATCAAGAAGGAGTTGTGCTAGATAAACGCAATTTGGGTAGAGTCTATGCACATCTGAAAGATGGCGCCTATGCAAATTTGCGTGCTAGTTGACGAAGAGTGGTGTCCTTAGCGCAAGTTTGCTTTAAATATGCGCTGTACCCTTCCTGCGCAGTAGTTATTGTCCGGTCTGATGTTATGAGGCTGGTATGAGCCACACATGCCTTTAAGGAGTCGAAGAAGGCAGTATTTGCAGCTTACTGAGTTTGAACGAGCCCGTGTTATAGGGCTACGGGAAGGTGGATGATATGTCCACGATACTGTAGAAATGTTTGGCAGAGATGTGCCCATAGTGCATCGGTGTTGGCAGTAATGGCCACGGGAAGACACTGCCTCAAGAAGACCGGGATCCGGTCGCATGTGGGCCACTAAGGAGAGGGCAGGTTGCTGTGTTCGCCGCATGGTGGATCATACTGCATCTGCAGCAGCCATCAGGGCTTCAGTCGGTACCAGAGTGATACAGAGAATTGTAACAAATCGATTAATTGTCGGACAGCTCCAGACGTCCTGTAGCGTTCATGCAACTAACTCCCAATCACTGCCATCTGCGACGGTGGTACCAAGCTAGAGCTCATTGGAGGGCGGAGTGGAGATCTGTTGTGTTGTCAGGTGGGAACCGTTTCTCTCTTGGTGACAGTGTTGGCCGTAGGTTGTAAGGAGGAGGCCAGGTGAGCGTTTGGGACCAAGGTGTCTGCGGCGTCGACACACTGAACCTACATCAGAAGTTATGGTCTGGGGAGCGATTTCCTTTGACAGCAGGACCACTCTCGTCTTTATCCCAAGACTTTGACAGGGGATTTGTACGCCGGAGACTGTTGACCGTACTGGTTGTGCTGTCAGTCATTCGCAGTATCCAAGAACGTTATAACGTTCGTTCTTATACCGCTGCTGCCACCAAACGTGCTCTACGGGGTGTCCACCAGTTGCCTTGGCCTGCAAGAACACCACAACTTTCGCCCATTAAGAACATATGGGACATTATGGGACGAGAAATCCAACGTCATAAACCGTTGCTGATTTGACTGCCCAAGTACAACAGGTGCGGAACTCCATCCCACAATACCGGGCGAGTTGGCCGTGCGGTTAGGGACGTGGAGCTGTGACCTTGCATCTGGGAGATAGTGGGTTCGAAACCCACTCTCGGCAGTCCTGAAGATGGTTTTCCGTGGTTTCCCTTTTTCACAACAGCAAATGTTGGAGCTGTAGCTTAATTATGGCCACGGCCGCTTCCTTCCCATTCCTAGGCCTTTCCTATCCCATCGTCGCCATAAGACCCATCTGTGTCGGTGCGACGTAAAGCAAATAAGTAGTGGTGTGACGCCGGTTCTGATCCACTTTGGGGTGGGGGGTGGGGTGGGGGGTGGGCGGGGGCGTGGTCTGTGCTCTGATTGGTTGGGGGTGGGGGCGTGGCCTGTGCTCTGATTGGTGGGTGGGTGGGGGGGCGGGGCTTTGCTCTGATTGGTGGGTGGGGGCGGGGCTTTGCTCTGATTGGTGGGGTTGGGTAGTGCTGGGGGGAGGGTGGGTGTGTTGGTCTGTCTCTGTGGGGGAGGTGAGCGTGCGTGCGCGCGCGCGTGCAGGGTGGTGGGGGCGGGGTGTGGCCTCCACCCCCTTGGCGGAGGGGGGTTACGTTTCCCCCTTTGTGCAGCTGTGTGTGGCAGGTGCGCGCTCCCCTCCCGCTGAGTCAGCCTCGCTCCCCTCCCCTCGCTCCCCCCGCTGAGTCAGCCTCGTTCCCCCCTCGCTCCAGCAGCTGAGTCAGCCTCGTTTCCCTCGCTTCCTTTGTTCTTTTGTGTGTGTGGCAGGTGCGCTCTCCCACTGAGTTGGTTTGC
This sequence comes from Anabrus simplex, assembly GCF_040414725.1. Classification (NCBI taxonomy): domain Eukaryota; kingdom Metazoa; phylum Arthropoda; class Insecta; order Orthoptera; family Tettigoniidae; genus Anabrus; species Anabrus simplex. Next base: position 1,302,350,921 of record NC_090265.1, read on the forward strand.
ACGTGCGCTCTCCCGCTGAGCCAGCATCCTTTATCTCCTATTTTTAAACATGCATGCACGTGCGCCCTCCCGCTGAGTTGGTTTGCACGTGCGCTCTCCTGCTGCGATGAGTTTAGTATATATATAGCCAGCATTCGTTTGTGGAAACGTATTCGCTGGTTCTGCAACCTTGCTTGTGTACATCTGTGATCTATTACATATATCCTTGATTGCTGCTCGCGCTGTTCGGGATTGACCAGAGATTTGATTCACACCTAATCTTTTGGTAAGTTTTTCTCTCTGTTTCTTTGTAACGCAATGTAATAAGTTATAACTTGATTGAATAGAGAGGATAATATTAGGATTTCTTTTTTTTTTGGTTTCAGAGTGTGATTTAACTGTTTGCTATCAAGTAATGGACTTGTTGAAGAAACTTTCTACTTTATCCAAATCAAGAGGAAGCGAGTATAGACCGCTAGATCAATTAGCGGTCAATGAAGTTTACAATGTACTCTCGTACCGAGCTGTTAAAACTCGGTACGGGAGGCGAATTGTTGCAGATATTTTAGAAAAATCTGGTGACGAAGAGGTGGCAACATCAGTATTTTTACCAGCTCAGTACCAAGAACTAACCGATAACGACGTGGAGGAATTAAATCAAAGGGGATTGAAGCTCATATATAAAGGCAAAATAAATTCACGTAACGAGGTAGATTTTGTTAAATAGAAAGTTTAAAATGTTTGCTTTAATATTTTAACATTGTTCATGCATGTATAGGGGGAAGGCGCTAGAATCTTCCCTACCTATGTTTTATCTACCATAGTTTTTAGCTGTGTTTATATGTGTGCCTAAGCTGTTTTTTGTTTATATGTGTGCCTAAAATATGAAATATAAGCATATAAGTGTAAGACAGAGAGAAGGAATCGAACAGTTAGTTATAGTTTCTTCATGTCTTGAGGGTTGTAAGGCAGAAGAAGAAGAAGAAGACTGTTGGTTAAACAATATCACACCCTTAACGTTTACTGTATACACATCAGATTCTTCGAAAGAATACTATCAAGAGCACAGGAAAAATGTTGATGAGTGTGTGTTACGTGTGATATTACAGACTCCAGGGTTGGATAAAAATGCTCATTTTTTAATAATATCTGGTTATAACTACAAAACTCTAAGGTTTGAATCGAATGTGATAGTGTTTACTGATATGTACAGTAAGATATATCAACAGCATTTGTTATGCAGTCTTCAAGATGAGTGTGATTCCGAACTAATTCACTGTTCTTGTGACGTTATACATTCCCCGTATTCGTGGATTCAAAAACAGTTATTGAACTACAATACGGATGTACATACTGTGTACAGCAACTGTCATTACTGTCTATTTAAAGTAAAGAAATTATGTCAAATGTATTAATGTTTATTGATATGTACAGTAAGGTATATCATTAGCATTTGTTATGAAGTCTTGAGAACAAGTGTGATTTGAAACTAATTCCTTGTTCTAGTAGCATTATACATTCCTTCCGCAATGGTGGATTCATGCGGATGTACATAACTGTTTTTGCTGTTTTTTATTAAAAATAGAGAAATTAGGTAAACAATGATGGAACCAAAACGTTTGAGGTTGTCAGAAGAACTTTCCTTTTCTTTGGATAATGTAACAAACAATCATAAATTTGAAGAATTTTTAAGTGACACATACACCTCCGTAGAGAGTATGTTAGAACAATGTGGTTTGGACAGAGGGTTGAATGTGTCTGTAGACGTTATTCCATCAACTCATCTTTCAATCTATGAACCCACGTTAATTGAAAATACAAATGAATTGAATACATATTGGGTAAATCTAGTTGACAGTCTAAAGAATTGTATACAAAACAATTGTTTAAGCAAAGTAACTGTAAGAGTAGAAAAATGTTGTATGGCTTGGACATTACTAGAAACTAGTTACAGGACGCGTATGTTTACAGGGTCAATTAGAAATAGTTGTGAGTTGAAGGATCCTAAATTGTTTTTGGAAAGGTGTTACATATGGTTTAAAAAGTATGTGCAAAAAGCGTTAGAAAGCAGTGCGCTTAAAGTAAACACATCATTGATATCTGAACACATATTGCCTAGTTCGGATCAGACAACTAAACTTCACACCAACACCAAAAATCATATTATTACTATTGCAACAGATTTACGAGACTGGTATGAAGAAAATGTTGTGCAAGAGACCTTAACCAAATTGAGTCGCTATCCAGAGAGAGATTCTGGGTGGGCTCTTAAGTCGCTGTTGGAACTGCGAATAAACATAAATTCATATGTAGGATTTCATGCGGGTCACCATTTGAAATTACCTAAAGCCATACGGGATAAGAAAGCTGTTGTTAATGTACAATGCAACGATGACGACTGTTTTGCATGGTCAATTGTAGCTGCTCTTAACCCAGCAAGAACGCATACCGAGCGTCGATCATCATATCCAGACTATAGAAGTGTTTTAAACTTAGAAGGAATTTCATTTCCTATGGAAATGCAAAAGTTGTCTAAATTTGAAAACCAAAACGATATATCAGTGAATGTGTATGGAGTAATGTATGAAAATGGAAAGTGGATGTATGCAGGGCAAGATAGCAATCAACCGTTTACAATTGTACCTATTTACATTACAAAGAAATTAGAGGGTTCTGCAAGGAAGCATGTAAACCTATTGCTGCTCCAAACGGAACAAGATAACGTTGTATACCATTTTTCGTGGATCAAATCTCTATCTCGGTTAGTGTCTTCAACAGTTAACAAACATAATCATAAGATCTATGTGTGTGAACGCTGTTTATCATACTTTGGTACACAACCCAGACTAGATAACCACATGGTTACGTGTAGTCAATTTAATCCTGTAAAGTTAGAAATGCCGAAAGAGAATGAAAAAATAATCAAGTTCATTCATTATAAACATAAAGAAATAGTTCCTTTTACTATTTATGCTGACATCGAATGCGTTTTGAACCCGATTGACACGGCTATGCCAAACAATGAAACTTCCTATACAGCTCCCTTGAATTATCACAGAGCGCACAGTATCGCTTACTATTTGCATTGTTCTTACAATGAAACATACAGTAGATTTAATTTATATCGCGGAGACGATTGTTGCGAATGGTTTGTTAGAGAATTATCTAGTATTGTTCAAGATATAGCACATTATTATGTTCAAGTAGTTCCGAAAGAGGAACTTAATAGAGATCAGGAAGAAGAATATTTAGGAGCAACTACTTGTCATATTTGCGAAAAAGAGTTTGTCGCAACAGATGTTAAAGTTAAAGATCATGACCACTTAACTGGAAAATTTCGTGGTGCTAGTCACCAGTGTTGTAATCTACAGTACACTTTACCGAATTACATACCAGTCTTTTTTCATAATTTGAGTGGATACGATAGTCATTTTATTATCAAACAATTGTGTGAGAAGATTGTAGAGGTAGAGGAGAATGATGATAATGCGAGTGAGGTATTTAATCCAGGAAGGGTAACATTAATACCTACTAATACAGAACGCTATAAGTCGTTTACTAAAGTTGTTCCTGTTGTTGATAGTAAAGCTTTCAGGTCGTTGCAATTACGATTTCTTGATTCATTCAACTTCTTAGGCAGTTCATTAGAGAAATGTGCTTTGTACATGAACAATGATGCTAAACATATCACGCGGAAATATTTTCCAGACGCTGTTCATTTCGAATTGATGTGTCAAAAAGGTGTTTTTCCTTACGAATATGTAAAGGAAATAAGCGTATTAGATGAAAGAAGTTTACCACCAAAAGATATGTTTGGTAGTTTGCTTACTGGTAGTTCTATTTCTGAGATAGAATATGAACGAGCACAACGTGTATGGAAAACTTTTAATTGTGTTACTTTGGGTGACTATTCAGATTTGTATTTGAAAATTGATGTGCTACTTTTGGCAGATATTTTTGAAAACTTTAGGAAGGTGTGCGGAGAGACTTATGGGTTGGATCCTGCTCATTATTTTACTGCTCCTGGTTTAGCTTGGAGTTCGCTTCTAAAGACAACAAAAGTTCACATAGAACTCATCACCGATGTGGATATGATGCAATTTGTAGAAAGAGGTATTCGAGGAGGAGTAGTATATTGTGCTCATAGGTATGTTGAAGCTAACAATAAATACATGAGCGATTACAACCCAGAAATACCTGACTCTTATTTACTGTACTTGGATGTAAATAACCTATATGGGTGGGCTATGATGCAGTATCTCCCAGTAGGCAATTTTTCTTGGGTAGAAAATGTAGATGAATTTGATGTGCTAAATGTAGATGATGAATCTGAAATAGGTTATATTTTAGAAGTGGATTTATTATATCCTAGAGAAATACATGATTGGCATAACGATTTTCCACTTTGTCCTGAAATGAGGAAATCTCCTGCACAAAAGGCTCTTCCTAAACTTATGACAACACTACATAATAAACATCGGTATGTGTTGCATTATCGAAACTTGAAACAATGTTTAAAGTATGGTTTGCAATGTTTAAAAATTTACAGAATACTACAATTTAATCAAGCTCCTTGGATGAAACCTTACATTGAATTGAATACAGAAAAACGTAAGCAAAGCACAAACGATCTTGATAAAAACTTTTTCAAGTTAATGAATAATTCCGTTTTTGGTCGCACACTAATGAATGTGAGAAAGTTTAGGGATGTTAAATTGACAACACGTTGGGATGGACCTTTTGGTGCTGGGCGTTTAATAGCGCAACCTACCTTTAAGAAACGAGTCATTTTTGATGAATCGTGTGCAGCTATTGAAATGGAAAGGGTGATAGTCAAGAGCGATAAACCAATGTTTGTAGGAATGACGATATTAGACTTATCTAAAACAAAGGTAGTTGATTTTCATTATGCGTACATGAAGCAAAAGTATCCAAAGGAGGGAGACCTTACATTAGTGTATACTGATACAGATTGCCTTATTTATCATATAAAAACTAAGGATGTTTACGCAGATATAAAGGAAGATATTGCTGAATGGTTTGATACAGGAGACTATTCAGAGGACAATCCTTACAGAATTCCTAGAATGAATAGACGTGAAATAGGCTACATGAAGGATGAATTGTCAGGTGTGTTGTTTTGTAAATTTATTGGACTTAGAGCAAAAATGTATGCTATAAAAACAGAAAAGAAAGCTGTAACAAAAGCCAAAGGTGTAAAATCTACAGCGAATTTGACAATAGATGATTATGAGGAGTGTTTCAGAGAAAATAAGCATATAATGAAAAATCAGTATTCTATACAATCAAATCTTCATCATGTGTTTACTGTGTGTCAAAACAAAGTAGTTTTAACACCAGATGATGATAAGCGATACATACAATCAGATGGTATTTCAACTTTAGCGTGGGGTCATTACCGCATTGATGGTGATAGTAAAGAAGTATAAGAAGTATGATGTTTCATGTACTAATTAAAATGTATGTACAGGAACTAACAAATTATTTGTGTACCTATTTGATTGTTATTAAAGTATAAATGAAGTGATTATATATGTAATTAAATGTAAAAGAGCTAGTTTGTAAAAATAAAAATAATAAATTTATATATATTGCTTGTTTTTATTTTAACAATAAGGAAGGTGGTGAAATAAATAATACACAAAAGAGGTTATATGATATTTATTTAATCAAGACACATATACAAAAATGTGTATATAAACATAATTACACCATCTTTTTTATTATTTATTCCTTTGGACAGCAAGGACTATTATAATACATCTCCTTCACCTTTTTTTGTTTACACATACGACAGTCCTTCTTCATACTGGGAGTACCATCTATTTGAGTAGTAGCGTTTGGATCGTTGTTGAAGTAATGTTCATAACAATATTCATATTCAGGATGTTTTTCCTTGAATTCATCTGGCAGTATGTTCCAAAGAAAAGGAAGTTGATGATCAGCAAGCGAAATCAGAATCTCATCAGGCATATAACACCAGTCCAGAGTGTTGAATGATTTAAGTCCACTATGACGATATTTGTTTATAGAAGCACTCACCATACGCATAACATTACTCTCTTTAGAGAGCCAATCATGCATGTGTTTATTATGCCATAACGCACATTTCTGTTTTTCTTCTTGATGTAGTTCACACGGAAAGTATTCATCATCACTGGTTTCTTCTGCTGTCAAGGCTGCTTTCGAACATCCGTACATTGACAAATCAGCAACAGGTTTAGAAAAAACAGTTTTAAACTCTTCACCCAATCCGTTCACCACAACGAAACATTTGTTTTGTAAGTCTTTTAAAAAATTTTTTAACTTATCTTGTTTGTCGAATTTAATTAAAGCTGCACAACTAAAGTCAGCATCCTTGGTGTATTCACAGAAAGCACATTCAACTCGCCCATTATCCAAAGGTTTCAGATCGATGAGAACTAGTGGAGACTGTTCCATGATGAAAGAGAAGTACACGCACATGGAGTGAAGGTTTCCTCTTAGCCCACATCTCTTTTATAGTAACTCCATCAATAAACACTTTATAGATGGCGACACGAGCGCGGTGAAGGAAGCATTGATTTATGACGACACCACGCTATTGTTCAGTCATACCTATTTTTAAGTTCTAGTATAGTATGTTCCATAATAACAGAGAAGTATGCAAGCATGGTGAGTGTTTCTTCTCAAGTCTACATCTGTTTTATGGTAACTTCTCCGCTAAGTGGTTTATAAGCCACAATTCGGTCATGAAGAAGAAGTGCGTAAAGAGATGTATTCGCAGGAATGTCGGTGTTGGTTTCAAATTCTACACGAATGTCGACTGGAGATGAGCGAATAGAGTCATTTTGGTGAGAACAATCGATAATAATCAAAGGCGCCAATGTTTTAAACTCTAGTCTACCAAGCATAGGTCCAACGATTTCATTTTCCTCTAATGAGTAATAAGCAGCTTGAAATTTTGTATACATATCATACAGTTCGGAAAAGTCTCCAGCACTTATTTTAACACGTATGTCTTCATTTGGATAATATTCCTCATTGAGAAAGACTTTTAGTTTAGAAATATTACAATGATCAAACACACAAGCGTTAGTGTTTTTTTTCTTTCTGTCAGTTTGAAATCCAAAGATAATAAAACGTGGTTTTTCTAGTTGTGAAGATGCTTTTATTGTCCAATTCATTCGTTTGGTTGCAGGCAGAGAAGGAAGTTCATACAATTCCCACGATCGAAATGCGATTTGCAAGTTCTCATTTCTTTCTACAATGTTAAGCATGCGTGCTTGTTCTTGGTGGGAGAGAGAGAGTGAAGGCACCTTCCAGTAAATATCCTCAATAATTATATTAGAGTTATCATTATCTTCTGTAGATTTGAGGGTGCAATTATCGTTGCTACTTCTAATTAATACTAGTTCGTGGGAGCAACCTGTGATACACTTTTGATAATCTTCAGCAAAACCTAAAATATTAGAAAGAGGTATAACGATGTGAAAGTAACCTGTTGTAGGGTCAGCTAGGGCATAACCTGGACTGACAGGGAACCAACCAGTATTTTGGAGATTGGTTGTAGATTTCGTTGATGCAAAAGTCTTCATAGTACTTGCTATTCCCAAATTCCTTGTTCGATCGATTTCTGTACCATTAAGTTCATATCGACATTCGCTGAAGAGAAAAGCACCGAAATTGCTATCTAGGGTAGAAGTAGTGGATATAGCTCCTGCTCCGTTTGTAACTTTACCTATAACGTGAAGAGAACTTTTTGAAGGCAACAGATGGTATTCTTGCTTGCGTGCTGGGATTCGTATTTCATCATTGTAGCCGAATGTTGTACCTGCGTAAGGGCGATAGGTTCGCTCCTTAACAGCAGTAATAGAACGATTGAAAACAGGTTTTTCTTCTATGTTTAGCGTACGAAACATGGTGGAGGTGTTGTTTACCATACAAAAGTTTAGCTCACTATGAGCAAAACACGGAGTGTGTTTTACCTTTATAAGGGCTGATAGCACTTAAACTTAAAACTTTCGTTTGTAACTGTTGTACATATTGGGTGTACGTGTATCCGTTTGTAAAAACTTTAAGATTCCGCCTGTAACTGTACTTATAACGTGAGGATTACAAGAAATAGAATCCTTGCTTGCGTAATAGGGGATTCGTATTTCATCATTGTATCCTGCAGTACCCGAAGTAGAATGATTGAAAAACGGTTTTTCTTCTTTTGGCGCTTGAGACATGGTGAATATGTTGTTTACTCTATAAAGGCTTAGCTGGCTGTAGGTGAGAACAAGGTGTGTCTGTTTAGTTTTATATCTTTATAAGGGTAAAGAACATTGTATCCTAAAGATTCCAGATATCGTTTGTTGCTTAATGTCAATGGTTTTAGATAGATGTGGTTCGAAGCTTTACGTTCTCCACTACCACTTCTATCGCTTGTATTTCTGTAGACGATTCCCATGTGTTCATTCGATAGGTCGTATGTGAAGCGTAACCGAAAGGTTTTCGTCAAGCAAATCAACCTTCTTTTCAGTTTGATCTTTGAGAGTCACAGTGATGTTGTTTACACTTTGTAAGGCAATAGGATAATAAATGATAGGTAAGGGTTGCTCAACTATTTTATACCCTGGAGCAACGTTAGGATAAAAATCGTAAATGGAATGTGTACGTTTTCCGTTTAAAAATGCACCGCTTGCAATATTGCACTCTACACGGATAACGTTAATGTTCGAAATGCAGATAGGGGAAGGTGAGATATTAGTTGTGTTTGGTTTCAAAATAGTTCGCCCGAAACCAAGAATAGGTGCCAAAGAATCGTCAACGGTGAAATCGATTGTATACTTGCTGTAAAGTTTTGATTTTAAAGTATGTTTGTCAAAGCTTAAAGTAAAATTACTGTTGGGTCTGTTTGTACCATTCTTTTCGTATTCATGTGTTTGATCAGGAGTATCTCCTATTCGTGCAAACTTTCTATTTAAAACATCTATAAGATCCTGAATTTCATACATTCCTGGTGGTATCTTTATATCATGATTGATATCTTTATGTTTACCTACATACCTAATTCTCAGAAGATTATTATTTTTAGTTATGTTAGGAATCGTGTATGAGGTATACAAACTCTTCATGCCTACTTCGTACGAATAGTCATCTAAAACAAGCGCTGGAGATAGTTCCATGCTCAATTCCGACCCATTTCCAGTCAACGTGTACACCGACTCCTTTCTACTCTTCATGATGAATGATGTGTTGTCAACACTTATCAGCAGTATTTATAGTTAGTAGAAACTGTAGACATAAATGTCCACAAATAACGCTATCAAAAGATTGGTAACGTTCGTAGTTATATAGAATACGGTTACAACCACGCAAATAGCGTGATACTTCACAAGGTGGTCTCAAATCACCAAAACTGTCAAAATAGTGTGCATGCTTCCCTCTTTTATATATTGCTACCCAGTGTGAACCTGAAAGGGAAGAGGGTTCTAGATTTACAATACAACTCTCGTTTTTGTGTGCGTACTTAGGCAACGTGTCTCTCATGTAAACACCACGAAAATAAGGAATTCCTAACTGTAAGGCATACTGATGTAATTCAATGTTAGAGAGCGGTTTGTATGGTAGTTTCAGAGGTATAGACCCAATCCTTTTTTGTAAGGAGCTAAATAGAGGCCTTTTCCGCCCCGTAAAGCTACTGCTTCCATGACATGGTTGTGACGTTGCATCTCGGACAGTTGCTCTCTTGCTTTTTTGGCTTTGTTTATAGCGTTCACTACACCTGCCGCTCCTCCCGCTAGGCTTCCTAAGGCTGATAGGCCTGCGAATAGTGGAATAAGTGGAATAATCCCCCCCAACTTTTTTTGTGGTAATGGGATTACTCTTCTTCTTTTTCCTACACTGTTGTTGTTCTTGTTGTTGTTTCCTACAGCTTTGCGTGCAGCTCTGAGTGCTGCGGAAGCTGCCTGCTTGATGCCGACACCTGGTCCTAGACGTGCGAGCGCAGAGCGAGCTTTCTGAATAGCTAACAATAAATGGTTTTTTCTTTTTTGTCTTCTTTGTTTTCCGGCTCCTAGCTTTACCTTGCCTTTCATAATTCCAGCTACGGCTAACGCCGCAAGCCTTTCCCGTACGCTTGCGTCCCGTGACTTGACTCGAGCCCAAGCCTTAGAAGCTAATACTCGATCGGCTTCACGTCGATGATTTGCATCAGTTTCTTGGTACGCAATATCGTGCTCTTTGCACGCTTTATCTAGAGGATTGATGCCTGGATCACCACGTTTCAATCGTTTTTCGAGTCGGGTGCCTGGTCCACAATACTGGTAACCTGGAATGTGTGCTTCAAATGGGAGGTGGTCAATACCTTTGTTTATAATTTTATTCAACAACCCACGTCCACAACAAGTCTTCTTCTTCTTCTTATTTTTCTTCGTCTTCTTTGTTGTACTAGTAACGTTGTTGTTACTCGTTCGAGTGACAAACATCGTGTGAAAGCTTTCACCTCAAGGTAAGCATATATATATAAGCATGCAGGTGATGCATATCATTCAGTCCGCTATGGTTAAAACGGTAAAACAAACCATCTCTCTACCTGTTCGTGTAATAGAAGACGGTGATGGAGGAGGAGAACAAAATGCTGTGCGACGCCACAGTGTTCTCCTTCCAAACTCTTTGCGTTGTATCATATGTGGTCCATCGAATTGTGGAAAAACTAATCTTATGATTAATCTGTTGGAACACCCAAATGGTTTGCGTTTCGCCAACGTCTACGTCTATTCGAAATCGTTACAGCAAAGTAAATATGCTCGCTTAGAAAAGGTGCTGGCTTCCATTCCAAGTATCTCCTATTACAGCTATTCTGAAAACGAAGATGTTATACGTCCTGAAGAAACAAAACCTCACTCTGTGATTATTTTCGATGATGTAGCGTGCGATAAACAAAGTATTATGAAAACATATTTTAGTATGGCTAGACATTTTGGTGTTGATGTGTTTTATCTATGTCAAACTTACACCTGTCTACCCAAACATTTACTTCGAGATAACGCAAATTTTATTATATTATTTAGACAAGATGTTGGAAACCTAAAGCATGTGTACGATGATCATGTTAATACGGATATGAGCTTCGATGAGTTTAAGGAACTCTGCGCTCAGTGTTGGAATGAAAATCGATATAGTTTCCTTGTTATCGATAAAGATAGTGAATTACATAACGGACGGTATCGTAATGGATTCGATAAGTATTTCGATACACGGAAGGTATAAATACTGCGAATATAATATGGATCATGTTCATTTGATCTACTGAGTAGTGAGTGTAAACATCATGGAGGTATGTGGAAATGTTAAGGTTGCTGTATCTTACCCAGTACTGGAAGATGATATACCAACTAAGGCTTATGTGGATGGTATTTTGTTTGAAGCTGTAGCCAATAACTTATACCGCACTGAAGATGGAGATTATTCATTAAATAATAAGCGACTACGTTGTGTAGCCGACCCTCTACTTGAAAATGATGCATGTAATAAAAAATTTGTTGTAGATTCTCTTAACGAATTCAAGAAAACAATTGTTAACAATTCTGGAGTGGGAAGTTTGGAATTAGGATCCACTACAGTTACCGGAATAGTAAATCAAAACGCAGCTTCTAATGCAGAGACCTTGGAACATCTTCATAATTATACACATTCTAAAGAGTATTTAGACGAATCAGTTGTAAAAGAACTTAATGAATTGAAACGTAAGATTGACACTTACGCTGATATTTTTGATATTGAAACAGAGAGTGATATAGATGTTAAGAAAAGAAGACTAACCGGTTTAGAAGATCCGTGAAAACCTCTTGATGCGGTAAATAAACAATATTTGGAACTGTATGCATCTAGTCAGGAAGATGTTAATGCTGTTGTAGAAAGCATAAACCAAGCTGTAAACGAACTCAAATCAAACTTAAATAAGCAAAATAACATTATAGAAGTAAACACTGATAACCTCAATATACACAATAAACGCATATCTAAAGCTTCTAATCCAATTGATTCTCAAGATGTTGTTACGTTGCATCATCTTGAGAATTATGCATATAATAAACAATACACAGACTGTGTGATAGCCAACCATCAAAATGATATTAATGAACTTAAACAGAACGTTGCTCACTTTGATATAAAAGAAGAAACCATTAACATACAAGGTAAACGCCTATCTGATGTTTCAGACCCTGAAAATGATCAAGATGCTATTACTCTACACCACTTAAAAAATTATGCATATAACAAACAGCATACCGATAGCATAGAAGCTAACTATAAGCAAGACATCACTGATCTCACTCATATAACTGATGTAGTAACCAATGATATCAATAAACTTAACAATAACGTTACCAATCATGTTGCTCACTTTGATATAAAAGAAGATACTATCAATATAAAAGGCAAACGTCTATCCGGGGTTTCAAACCCCAAAGAAGCTCAAGATGTGGTGACTTTGCAGCATCTAGAAAGTTATGCATGCAGCAAACAACATACTGATAACATAGAAATTACCTATAAGCAAGATATTGCTGATCTTAAAACCCGTATATCAGATGTGGTGGTCAAAGATATCAATGAACTCAAAAATAACGTTTGCAATCATGTTGCTCAGTTTGATATAAACGAAGAAACCATTAACATAAAAGACAAACGACTATCTGGGGTATCAAACCCTAAAGAAGCTCAAGATGTTGTCACTTTGCAGCACCTAGAAGATTATGTGTACAACAAACAGCACACCGATAATATAGAAACTAATTATAAGCAAGACATCGCTAATCTTCAAACTCACATAACTGATGTAGTAGTCAATAATCTTGATGAACTTAAAAATAACGTTACCAATCACGTTGAGCACTTTGATATAAACGAAGATACTATCAACATAAAAGGCAAACGTTTATCTGATGTTTCAAACCCCAAAGAAGCTCAAGATGTCGTCACTTTACAGCATCTAGAAAATTATGCATGCGGCAAACAAGATATTGATAAAATAAAGGTCTACCATAAGCAAGACATAGATAATCTTAAAAATTTCATAACTGATGTAGTAATCTATGATATCAACGAACTTAAAAATAACGTTAGCAATCACTTTGCTCATTTTCATATTAACGAAGAGACTATTGATATAAATGACAAACGACTATCTGGTGTTTCAAACCCCAAAGAAGCTCAAGATGTTGTCACTCTGCACCACCTGGAAGATTATGCGTACAACAAACAGCACACCGATAACATAGAGGTTACCTATAAGCAAGACATCGCTACACTCAAAGCTAGCATGACTAAAACGCTTAATTTGTTAAACGAAGAGAACATAGAATGGATCCAAAAATCCATCATTGAAACAAAAGATAATATATTAAGCATTGTAAATGAACGCGTTCTATCTATAGTACAGGCTTTAAAAAATAAGCTGCTTGTTCATTTCCTTCTACAAATAACAAGCATACCATCAATGTACGATAGTCCCTTTTATCGTCTCAATAATGGGCATCTTACATACACGTTACCACACTCGGGAACACTTGAAGTATTGTCTATTGTTCCTGCAGCTAACAAGATTCAGTGTAAACATAATGAAAATGTTATAACAATCGGAGAAGGAACTATAATTACTGTTCACGAGCATCTTCTACTGTGTCCATCTTCTCCAGCCACTTGTACCATTAAAGATCTAATGAGGGCAAGTCCAAATGCGCTTGTCGTGGCCAATTTTTGGTCAACCAATATTTAAAATTACCTTTTTTAATTTTTGTCTCTCTTACTTTGTACTTCTGACACGATAAATAAATAAATAAATAAATACGCAAAAGACAAACTGCAATTTAAATTGGTTGGAGACGATGGTAAGCATTCAACGACTACTTTACCTTTACATATTGTGTTTGACTACACAACAAACCTGGATTTCTCTATGATAGAATAAAAAGCGTTGAAAAACGTATTACAATACCATTATGGGTTTGTCTGCTCATAGATACAGAACAAAAGCTAAAGATCTACAGAACTTCTTTGAAAAAACATGAATTGTTCAACGAATACTTGTCCGAAAAACACTCGTTTGAAAAACAGGAGCCCTTCCAAGAACTCCCGTTTGAAAAACAGCACCCGTTCGACAAACACCCGTTTGAAAAACAGCACCCGTTCGACGAACACCCGTTCGAAAAACAGCACCCGTTCAGCGAACACCCGTTTGAAAAGCAGCATCCGTTCGAGAAACCAAGTACAATCTGACATAAAGAAAGACATATATGACAATCAATATCTTGCGCAAGCTATTAAAAATGTAAAATATAAATATGATGCGCTTAAATCAGGAGAGCTTTTACAAGAAAATCAACTTGAAAAAACATTTAGTCCTATATCCAAACCCTTAAAATCTCTACTGGCTACCGTCTCAGAAAAATCTAATTCATTCAACTCTCCTACAGCACCTCCTATCAAACAAGAAGAAACAGAAGAAACAGAAGAAGCAGAAGAAACAAAAGAAAACGAAGAAAGAACTCTTCTAGAACAACCCAATGCAGAAGTTCCATTCATTTTTAAAGCACAGAAGCCAATAATAGGGAATATTGCTTCTTCTTACTTGGATTTATTTACACAACCACACAGTGTACGCAAAGTATTAGATCGAGTTTATGGGGTACGAAAAGAAGACGCTAGATGGTTTCTTGGTGATTCAGAAATACGTTTCCACGGTAACGACATAGTCATAAATAACAAAAGCTATAAAGGCACGCGAGGTCTTTATGAATTAATTTTTAAATCCTTCCCCAATAATAGTATATACACAAAGAGAGATCTTTCAAATTATGTAAAAATATTAGAATCTACAAACGCGCACAGAGTTCAGCATCGATCGGATAAACAGTTAATGTCTAATCGAGGGTATAAATATACAAACATTATTAAACCACTCTTCTCTACAGAAAGTTCGCCATGTAGAAAAAGAAAGCGAACAGGCATGGGTTTGAAGTGGAAATATAATCATCAACAACCTATTGTTGACTATGTACACTGGGATGATCCTAATGAGCTTGTACAACGTCTACAGCTGTTAATGGCTTCTAAATCTGCAGGTCATACTGCACACGAAAACGAAATTTTATCTATTATTGAAGAACTTCGAGAAGCTCGAATTATTGCATAAATAACCAGTCTTCGTTTTACACCACATCAGAATGAGTGTTGACATCAGAGCTAATATTGCTAGAGAGTTACACCGCCCCGCTCGCAGATGTTACATGCGGCGGAGGGTTATTACTAAAGGATTAGATGATCTACACCAAATGGATTTAGTAGAAATGATACCCTATTCTCGAGAAAATAATGGTTTTAAGTATATGCTAACCATTATAGATGTTTATTCTAAATATGCTTGGGCACAACCTTTAAAAAGTAAGAGTGGAAAAGAAGTTGCTGCAGTGCTGCGTAAGATATACAATAAGAGCAAACGATTTCCTAAACATATTCAAACAGACAGAGGAAAAGAGTTCTACAATGCTGAGTTCAAACGATGGACCACATCACACAACATTAATCATTACTCAACGTACAGCAATATGAAAGCTTGTGTTGTAGAACGTTTCAACTGAACACTTCGTGAACGTATGTGGAGAATGTTTACTAAACGAGGAACTCATTCATGGATACATAGGTTACAAAAGCTTATCCATGATTATAATCACACCTATCACCGTACTATTAAAATGAAACCTTGTGATGTAAAAGACAATCGACTGCTTGCAACAGTGTATAACGCAATTAAAACAGTAGATACTAGAAAGAGAAAATTTCAAGTAGGTGATATTGTTCGCATCAGCAAGCAAAAACATCAATTTGAAAAAGGGTATACACCTAACTGGACTACTGAGCTCTTCACTATTTATAAGGTGCAACCTACTAACCCTGTAACATACCTCTTAAAAGACTGTCAACAACATCTAATAGCTGGTGCTTTCTACACAGAAGAATTGCAAAAGACTAAACATCCAGACATCTACCTAGTAGAACGCGTATTTCGAAGGAAAGGAAATAAAGTGCTTGTAAAATGGTTAGGATATGATGATTCTCATAATTCTTGGATTAAAGAAACTAATGTATTGTAAGGAATAGATTGTAATAAAAAAAATAAAAGATGTTGTGCTTTTTTTTGTTTCCCTTTTTCCTTCCTTCTGCTC
Organism: Anabrus simplex; assembly: GCF_040414725.1. NCBI lineage: Eukaryota > Metazoa > Arthropoda > Insecta > Orthoptera > Tettigoniidae > Anabrus > Anabrus simplex. The sequence goes on from NC_090265.1 coordinate 1,302,367,117, forward strand.
TTAGTAATAATGAAAGGATACAGATAAAGGTTTAAGAAATAAAAAAGATATAAAAAATAATTATATATTTACCAAAATAGTGCACAAAATACAATACAAAATACAATACAAAACAAAACAATACAATACAATATTTAAAAAATATTTATGCATTTACAATTTTTACAAGTATAAAATTCTCCGTTGTTACTTCTTTCCAAATTGGGTGCTTCGCAACACCCTTGCTCCTCAAGCCCCCTTTGAGCAACTGAATCTAAACTGAAAATTTTTTTCATCTCTTTGATGAATGTCTTTTCATCATTATCATCATCACTATCTTCTTCATCATATAGGTCTTCTTCTTCTTCCTCTTCCTCCTCCTTAAAGAGGAAAAGATTTTTTTTCTGTCGTTCCTCTTCTTCCTCTTCTTTTCTTATTAGTACCACCACTTCCTCAATCCATTTTACAATGGAACTATTGTGCAGCTCCTCCTCCTCCTCCTCCTCCTGCTGTAAACTGCAGTCCATCTCCTCCTCTTCCTTCTCCTGATGCTGCTGCTGCTGCTGCTGCTGCTCCTGAAGTTGAACTCTACTACGAAGTGATGGTGTGGTCTGCAACTCCTGCTGTCGCAGGCTGTCGTTACAGCTCAAGTCCAACAGCATCTCCGCCTCCTGGTAATGTTGCTGCCACTGCTGAAGGCAACCACAGCTCAAGCCCAGTAGTGTTTGGACTTGAGGAAAGCACTGCATCTGTGGTGGTGTAGGCAACATCTCCTTCTTGTCCTCCCACTGCTGTTGTTGATGCTGCTGCTGCTGAGGTTGAACTCTACTACGAAATGGTGGTGTGGTCTGCAACTCCTGCTGTCGCAGGCTACCGTTACAGCTCAAGTCCAACGACATCTCCGCCTCCTGGTAATGTTGCTGTCGCTGCTGAAGGCTACCACAGCTCAAGTCCAATAGTGTTTGGACTTGAGGAAAGCTCTGCATCGGTGGTGTAGGCAACATCTCCTTCTTCTCCTCCTGTTGTTGATGCTGCTGCTGCTGCTGCTGCTGAAAGCTAAACCTCAAGTCCATAGGTTTATAGCATCGCGGCAACGTCTGCTTCACTCGTACCATTTTGCTGTTGGAAAGTATTCCCTTCAATAACTGAGACGAATCTCTGATACAGTCTACAAAACCCTCCAGCATATATACTCAATCTCTTACCCCTACTCTTAGACACTACACGCTTATTTACTAGCAGGGGATCGCACGTGATGAAACTGTAGGTGGTTAGGCTAGGGGGGAGAGCGCTCCCCCTGAAAGCGTACGTGCAAGCCAACAACGCTCCTAATTTTATAACACCTACTTTTTTCTTAAGCACTCCTGCTGCACCCGCATGCATTTAAAAATAAGAGATAACGATGTTGACTCAGCAGGACAGCACACGTGCACACATTTTCTTTAAAAATAACAAAGAGAAAAATGCTGACTCGGCAAGAGGGTGCACCTGCGAAGGGAACAATGCTGACTCAGCGGGAGAGCGCACCTGCATGCATGTTTAAAAATAAGAGATAAGGGAAGCTGACTTAGCGGGAGAGCGCACCTGCCATACACAAAAGAACAGAGGAAGGGGGGAAACGAGACTGACACAGCGGGGTGCGAGGGGGAACGATGTTGGCTCAGCGGGAGGGGAGCACATCTGCACGCCATGCTGACTCAGCGGGAAGAGAGCGCACCTGCCACACACAGCTGCACAAAGGGAAACGCGGTTAAGGCTGACTCAGCGGGGGGGAGCGAGGGGAGGGGAGCGAGGCTGACTCAGCGGGAGGGGAGCGCGCACCTGCCACACACAGCTGCACAAAGGGGGAAACGTAACCCCCCTCCGCCAAGGGGGTGGAGGCCACACCCCGCCCCCACCACCCTGCACGCGCGCGCGCACGCACGCTCACCTCCCCCACAGAGACAGACCAACACACCCACCCTCCCCCCAGCACTACCCAACCCCACCAATCAGAGCAAAGCCCCGCCCCCACCCACCAATCAGAGCAAAGCCCCGCCTCCACCCACCAATCAGAGCAAAGCCCCGCCCCCCCACCCACCCACCAATCAGAGCACAGGCCACGCCCCCACCCCCACCCCCAACCAATCAGAGCACAGACCACGCCCCCCGCCCACCCCCCACCCCACCCCCCACCCCAAAGTGGATCAGAACCGGCGTCACACCACTACTCAAATAGCAAGAAAAAAAAGATATACATCCCACAAAATGACATACGGCATCTGTACAACACAATGTATGCACGTTTGCATTCTTGCATTCAAAATAGTGGTGACTACAATGGTTATTACTGTACTATCATACTTAAACCTGTGGCCTTGAAACTTTAATTAAATATGTTAACTAGACAATTGTGTAGGTAAGTACCATTCTCCTAAACTAATAACTTCCTGCTGTTGGGATTTCATTTCCCGTCACTGTACAATAAGTCATAGTCAAGAACTGTGATATAAAAAAAAATCAAACAAACACTGGATATCAGATAGGCTCCACATAAACAAGTAAACAAAGTTGAAGATCAAGTCTATGAATATGTCATTTGAAATATGAGGACACTTAAATTCCAGTACATATAGAATGCTTTTCGATTTATTTTTAATTCATATCCAATGAGCAGAAATCAATTTTCGCTCATTCTTATACCCTTGGATTTGACGAAGTATCTTTGATTATAACACTGTATCTTCGTTATGTTTGGCGCAGTATTGTCATACAAGATGTGCAGTGAATGTGGTCCTTTACAATGAAATTAAAAAGGGTAATTGCAAAATGCGCAATGGCACAGCTGACGACGAATGTTGGAGAGGCACGTTACCATCGCCACTAAAACCCGCCTTGTCACTCCATCTTAGTCAATGCACTGGTATACTGGGGACCAAGAATTACTTACACTCATCGACTCCTTCGAAATGCTCTCTGTTGGAGAATACAACAAAAATAACTATGTTGTTATTGGTTTTACGTCACACTAACACCTTTTACGGTTTTCGGAGATGTGGAAATGCCAGAATTTCGTCCCACAGGAGTACATTTACGTGCCGGTAAATCTAAATCTGGCGTATCTGTGCACCTTTAAAGAGTACGGTACTGTGATATCAGTCAACTTGGGCTCAGAAAGTAACCACTCTCTTCTCTGAACCACCCAGCCCGGGGGGAGGAGAGTACTGAGAATATCTTCGAATGCTAAGGGAAATAATGTCAGTATTAAATCAGCTCAAGTTTATAATAGTCTACGTTTGAGATCCACAGCAAAGAAATAAATTGATAAATACTTGATTCACGACTTCAAAATATGGTCTAGTAAGGCGACCCCGAAGCGCATGCTTGAGGGTACCGCAGACTGTGGTAGAGCGATATGAATATCTTGCATATTATTGAACGGTCTTCCGACTCCCCTCTTCAGCAACCCATGAGAATGGCTGAAGATACAGATTACTAACATAAATTAGCGGTTGCAATAACAAATAAATCCATAATTTCACGATACTTGAACTGGGTCGTCGACAAATTTGTGTTACTTCTGCCCGCGTCTTCACCATCGCAGTGCTGGTTTCCAACTTGTAAATATAACATTTCATGTATTCTGGATAGGATAAAAAATATACGACATACAACGTGTAGAGAACACGTGGACAAGTGTTTTGCAGATAACGTAACAACTGCTTGGCATTAGACCAGAATACGGATGGTGGAAACTACTTAAAGGAGACTTTGAAGTATGAGAGCGCTGGAAGAACGTAGGCTAACAATTATTGCAATGGCATAACGATAATGTGTGCACCCAATTACCAACAACGTTCGAACTGGGAACTAAAACGCATTGATGTCATTTCGAGACGGGCATTCAAATACTTTTCTTCCTTTTTGATCACTGGGTACCCTCTAAAGGCCTACTACTATCCATTTTCAATATTTGTGCATTAAACAATAAATACCAATAATCCAGTTAAAGACAAAATGGAATAATTATGGATTCATTTTTCATTGAAGTTAAATATATTTTAAAAGTATTTTAAATTTTTCATTATCTACGTAAAACCCTAGGCTAACAAGATGATTTAATGATAGGGGTAGCAGGTTCATCGCAGCTTGTACCACATATCTTATCATGATATGTCATAAACTACCGTAGATTTTTGCATGAAAGCGGTTCAAGATCATAAAAGTATTAAATTTATGGGCGGTAAACATTATAAATTATTGTCGCAACAGGACGTCCAGAAGTTTACATAGTGCTGATGCAAACTGCCGAGTCTCGTGTCAAGTACATTTGTACTCAGTGTAGACTACTATTGCCAGCTTCCAGAATTCATCTTATTTATTCCACGTTACTGTGCAAACTACTTTTATCACATTTACACCGTTTAATATTTTAGATTCGCCGATAATATTGTTGTTCGTCCGCTTGAAAATTGTTCAACCGAATTTAATTCTTCCTTAATAATAATAATAATAATAATAATAATAATAATAATAATAATAATAATAATAATAATAATAATAATAATAATAATAATGTCGTGAACGCGGCAGACAATCTTCAGATAGCAGCAAAAAGGTGGAAATTCTTCAAGAAACAACAGCTAAAACAGGCTTTCGGATCTCCTTTGAAAGAAAACTAGTATATGTTTTCGGAAAAGACAGACGCCACTCAAAGCATTCAGACGATTTATGGGATTGTCCGGACAGAGCAAAGAAGATGGAGTTGGCATTTAAAATGAGCCATGATACAGATCTAAATTGATCTCCAATCAGGCTAAACTGAGACACTACTGCGCATGTCTTTACGCTGCAGAAACACTAGCAAAAATGGAAGATGGGTATATCGATGGGAGAAAAGGAAAGGAAGTTCCTCAGAGAGATTTTGAGTCCTAAGTTAGTGTCCATGGGTTTTGTCTTCCACCTGAAGTCATACAAGAAATTGTATGCGAGAGTCGAAAATATCACCACCGTTGTTAAGAAACGAAGATGAACTTTTTATGGTAACCTGCAAATGAACCATGAGAGATTGGCACATGAGTTACTCACGTTTCAGGAAAAGTGGAAATCTCATCCTCGCTGGCTGAAGGAGGTGCACAAACATATGCAGGTAAATGATATAAGACTAGAGGACATAATAGAGAGGATCATATTTAGGAAAAAATTGGAGGGTTGATGAATGATCTAGAAAAGTAACCTGAAAAAACAGGAACATATCGGAGAACGTCTGAAAAGGAGTGTGAGATTCAAAAATATTTGGTTACAGTGTAAACAAAAAGGTAAAAAATGAAATGGCGTATGGCTTTTAGTGCCGGGAGTGTCTGAGGACAAGTTCGGCTCGCCAGATGCAGATCTTTTGATTTGACTCCCGTAGGCGACCTGCGCGTCGTGATGAGGATGAAATGATGATGAAGACTACACATATACACAGCCCCCGTGCCAGCGAAATTAACCAATTAAGGTTAAAATTCCCGACCCTGCCGGGAATCGAACACGGGACCCCTGTGGCCAAAGGCCAGCACGCTACCCATTTAGCCATGGAGCCGAGCAACAAAAAGGTGTAAGTCCATGAAAGAGGTGCAGGTAGTTTCTACAACCGTAGTCCACAGTTGGCTGTATCGATTTAAATAAATAAATATAAATAAATAAATAAATAAATAAATAAATAAATAAATAAATAAATAAATAAATAAATAAATAAATAAATAAATAAATAAATAAATAAAATAAATATGCATATCTTAAAAGAAGCCGGAGGTGTGAAAGGATCAAACAAAATAAATTTGTTGTATTTCATTGCAATGAATTCTTCTAAGGTTTCTGAACGAAATGGTATATATTCTCATTGTATTCAGTGCATGTTTAGTTCTTAAATGTATTTTAAAGTACTGTGTATCATTAAGTTGTAATTCTACATCATATATTGTCGATACTATATTTTAGTCAACGTAGTACTGTTTTTCTGTAACTGTCAGCCATAGAAATTTCGAGTTTAGGATCATACGTTTGGGAGGTATTTATAGGCGCTTCAAGCAATTTTCTTTGTTTGGCTTAGGTATAGTGGATTTCAAAACATTAATTTTTATGGTTATAAAATGGCCAAGATGGTTATGTGTGAAAATTATTTTCTCTAATTAAATCTGTTTCAGCTAGCAAGTTGACTTTATTTATCAGAATGAAGTAGATAAAGTAAAATGGTAAAAATCTTAGGCCTATAGGCTATATCACTTTCTCAGAATCTGTACCAAAATGTTACATTTATTTGGAATGTTGGTATTGTATATCTATCTATCTATCTATCTATCTAAATGGACGTGTGTGTCCGTATATTTCACCTTGCAGCCAAAACTACCTACCGCAGACCACTGGTGTTAGTGTGTGGTAGTAGCCTCAAGTTTCCCATCGTGCACTACGGTAGTTACACGTCGGTAGCTCTGGTGGTGTGGGAGATGTGGGGATTTGAAATCGGCCGACTATATAAAATAATAGACATATGTCTCCGTGCATTTCACCTTGCAGCCATTACTTGGTATATAAAACCAAGGAGTACACATCGCAGCCTTCTAGAGTACATTCTCACTCCGATCCTTCCAGTACATTGTCACTCATTTTAAAACCTTCAATGAAGAAGTCAGCCAATTTCAAGCCCACATCTTCCACACAACCACAGCTACAGACACGCAACCCCTACGGTGCACTACTTGGTTTTATATACCAAGCCACTACTACCCAAGGTGGTAGTAGCCTGGAGTCTCCCATCGTGCTCTGTAGTGGCTCTGTGCAGTAGCTATGGTGGTGTGGGAAATGTGGGGGTTGAAATTGGCCGACTAAAAAAACCAGAAGTGTGTGTTTGTATATTTCACCTTGCAGCCGCAATTACCCATCTCAGACCACTGGTGATTGTGTATGGTAGTAGCCTCGAGTCTCCCACTGCACAATACAGTATATTGGTTGTGTGTACGTATCTATGGTGATATGGGAGACGCGGAGGGTTGAAAGTGGCCTACTATATAAAAAAAATAGACATCTGGTTCCGTGTACTTCTCCTTGCAGCCACAACTGCAAGTAGCTTCGAGACTCTCGTCGTGCACTGTAGGGGTTGCGTGTCTGTAGCTGTGGTGGTGTGGGAGATGTGAGCTTGAAATTGGCTGACTTCTTCATTGAATGTATTAAAATGAGTGACAATGTACTGGAAGGATCGGAGTGAGAATGTACTCTAGAAGGTTGCGATGTGTACTCCTTGGTTTTATATACCATCTTTGACATCAGAGCCATAATAGTTTGCTGCTTGAGTACATCTGTGGGTACTTTCTGTAATAGGCAGATAGGCCCTATTTACTGAAACAGCTCCGTAACTATATCATTGAGACAGTAATCCTAATCGGCAAAGGAAAAGGAAAATCGGTTTCCTTACCAAGAATTCCACTGATCTTGAATGATTCGTCATTTTTCAAACGATTACAATTTCCAGATAGATTATCTCATAGTATGACTATCAGTAAGGCTCAGGATCAAACGTTCCACAGTTGCGGAGTTAATTTGATGGATTCCTGTTTCACACATGGTCAGCTCTTACGTTGCTTTCTTCCGTGTCGGACAAGTAAATGTAGTGTATAAGTGTATAAGAATGCATGTCTATTAAATGACGTAGAATGTAAGATATTTACATACTCCGAAAAAATAATAAAAAATAAAAGAAGAAACAGAAGGATACTTGTTCTTTTAATGCACGTCCTCTGTATTATACAGATAAAACCGCACGGATGTACAAAAAAACTCAGCGAAGCCGGTTGACTTCAGCTAGTTTTTTACATAGAAGTATTTAGAGTTAAATTAATACAACTATACAGAAATGAAGATTACTGGAAAATAAAGTTGAGAATATTCTACTAGAAGCATTTTTAAAGAAATGATAGTAGTACCAACATGTAAATTTATGTGTTAGGGACACTTCCCGGTTATCTTAAGTGCTAATGGTCTTATGCGACGTCATAAAGCCAAGGATATTTTCTTAAATTCTCCTTCGGAACATTATGCATTTCCTCTTACGATTTAATTTAGACAACCGCACATTATAAGTTGCCTTTTATTCTGATCAGTGATTAAAATAATAATTTCCCACGGTCTCATTTCCATCCAGTACTAAAATCAATGCTTGACTGGTGGTTACCAAAACTCTACCAGCTGCGGTTTAATTTGCAAAATTTACTTTGCCTCAGTGAAGTTCATTCAGAATTCATTATAATAGATCCTTGGAAGAGGTACCGAAATGTATGTCTGTTGTTCACTTAGCAGTATTCGTTTCTAGTATTGATTATTTCTCAGAGTGCAGTTAGGCTATGTTAAACAATCCCTTCAGTTAAAATTCTAGCAATGAACGAGGGTGCATAAAATTTATTTATTTGCGAAAAGATGAAAATACAGTACCAATTTCAAATCACCTAAATTTGTAACCGACCTTAAATGAAGAAGCTGCAGGGTAGAATAGAATATTTTGATCTTGACACCAATATTTCGTATTAATTATTTGCATATGGCACTGTTACAGTGAAATTACCCATTCGAAACTTGAATTGAGATGCTGATTATGAATCGGAAATAATTATGCATTTCTTTCCTCTCATAATTGTCCAGTCACAGAATGGAACACAGGGAAAGGATAATTGTTCGTAACTTTGTTCGATCTAGAACGACACTAACTTCGGGACATAGGCATTGACGCACTTCACAGACAGTACTTGACCTTTCACAAAAATTAAATGAAGATCAATACCATAAAACTGAAGAAACGTCAAAATCTTCTAACGCAGGGATGGCAAATCTATGACTCGCGTGCCGACACGATTTCTGTGGCATGTCAGCAACGTATTTCAATGTTTTTAATGTTACGCTTTATTAAAGAATTATGTCTCAAATGATTATATGGTCATATTTTGTACAAATGTTATTAGGTTGAAGCAAAAATATGCCTCAATCTTAAAATTTACCTGTTTATAAATGTAATTTTTCAGTGAATTTTAGAAAATAAAATCATGAAATGTTCAGTCGTCTGGATTAATATGCTATGCAATCTAATACCTAATTGAGGTCAAATGAAGGGGTTTCATGATGATTTTAAAGGAAAATAACCGATCGCATACTAGACAGTAAAAATAATACACAACAGCTTAATTGAGACGCTATTCGGTAAAGGTTTGCCATCCCTGTTCCTACGCATCGTCAATATGCTCTCTTGATATTTAAAAATATCCTAAACTGGAAATAGTCTATGCTCATTAACTTCCTTTCTAGTAGTCAGTTTCCATCTAGCTTTTCCCAAATGTTCTCACTTTCATTTAGATTCCAGTATTATTATTATTAAGCGTATGGAATTTACAGAATGGACAAGTATATACAATATTATACAAAAGAAAACCCTGTAAAGAATACATGGTAAGTAGGGAACAATTATACATAGATATCTAAATTGTTTGTCCATTGCACTAGGGATACTGAGACATCAGCAAAGTCTTTCCGGTCTCCACGATAAGCACGCAGAGGGCATTCGTCCATTATGTGATGCATGGTCTGGACTAAAGCACCACAATCACACGCTGGAGAGTCCCTGAAGTCCCACTGGTGAAGGGAGAATGCAGATCTTCCACAATTAGTGCGAAACCTGTTTAGTGATGCCCACGTTCTTTTTGGCAAACTGAAACCAGCTAGGGCATGATTTGGATTAAAGAGGCTTGGCCACTCCGGAGCTGTACGAAACCATTGCTCTTTCCATTCCTCTTTTAAACTGACACCAGCATCCATTAGATTCTTAGCTGTTTTCATTGGTGGCTTACGCGATTTCAGCCTTTGTCTCCAGAGATCTGCAACATCTCTGTGGATAGGTAGAGTTGGATTGGACATTATCTTATCATATTCTTGAACAAGGGCTCTTGAACGTCGCAGGCTTGGTGGAGCAATGTGGGACAGGACTGGCAGCCAGTGTGTTGCAGTAGGCTTCAGAGTAGAAGAGATGATAGCATGGTGGTGTTAAGTTGTACATCGACTTTCTTCACGTGGCAACTGTTAAGCCATACTGAAGAGCAGTATTCAGCTGCAGAATACACGAGGCCAAGCGCACTACGTCGTAATGTGTCCGCTGAAGCAGCCCATGAAGTTCCACACAATTTAAATAGAATATTATTACGTGATCTCAACTTAGATCCGAGGTTTTCAAGATGCTTACTATAAGATAGGGTTCGGTCAAGCGTTACCCCGAGGTAAACAACTACAACAAGTTTCTAATATTTTTACTATGATTATTGCCATAAAGCGAAAGTGTTGGTTCACTTTAAAGTAGTTTAATGAAAGTGAATTTCAGTGCACTGATTTGTCATGTTCATCAAATGAACCATGGTATTACAAATCTTCTTCTTCTACCGCTTTTCCCACATCTGTGGGGTCGCCTTTACGAACTGTGTCACACAAGTGAATTATATATATATATATATATATACTTATTGTCATCTGGGAAATTATTAAATGAAGATTTTTCAAATCTGTCAATGATGTAGCTGACTAAAGACTTTATAGACGTAAAATGTTTACAGAACTCTCCGAGTAGCAATAAAACACCTTGTTTAAAAACTGAATTAATGTGGCGGAGGGCAACACAGATCTCGTGCAATTAATGCGAAGTAAATGCACGAATCTGGTGGGTAATTATCTCTCGGCTAATTTAAAATAAAGTAAGCAATCTTAATCCTCTTTTTGATGAATTGCTTCAACCTGCTACATCTTGCTCGCTATGTTCTAACACTGTAATTAAGCAACGTAGAGATATCGCTCGTCTAATGTACTCATTCTTCAGATGAAAGAAAGACTTCAAAATGAAGCGGTGAATTAAACTTGACTGAACAAGGACGATAATCACAACGACTCTACTTGGGACTTAACTATATAGCGCTTAACGCTTAGTCAAAATAACTTGTATAAGTAAATAACAGTTGAAAACAGTTGTTAGTCAAAGAGAGCGGAATAGCTTAGTTTATTTGAATGGCTGAATTAACTTGAAAGAAGGATGCAAGAAGTGTATCAAACCTCCACCGTCCTAAGTCCTTCATAACATTCTTCCTTAAGTTAAGAATAAAGTGAGGTCCGACATCTCACATGAGAAGTGTGGAAAATTAAAGACTATTTTTCCGATGTAATTTTCTGCAAATTACGTTTAGTGAGTTAGCGGTTTTTTTCAAATTTTCGGTTTTGATAAAACAATCGTGGTTTACTGCTAAGGAAGTAAAGCAAGGTCCTCGCTAAATGTGATTTTTTCCTATATCTATACAAATAATATTATAACATCGTCATACACTTGCCTCATACATCGTTTCAACCTCGGATTAAGTATGCAAGAGCTGAAAGTAGGTTCACTTAAATGTTTGTCTGACTGTCTGTTTATAGGGTTGTTTGTCTGCCTGACTGTTTGTTTATTGACAACAATATCACGGGAAAACAGCTTTACATGATTTCTCGAACTTTGGTATTTAAGGTCGGCGATAGGAGGGTTGTGCACTAGAGTACGCTGGAGTACCAGTATTCAGACCAAAACAGACCATGTCAAACATCTGTGTTAATATTCATTATACTGAAACAAAATAAATAATAAAATGTGCAAACTATAATTCCCAGTCTTTTATGTCCGATATATTTTTGACATACAGACTAAATTAGATTGTTAAATTATTAAGTCCATTAATGGCGATCATCGCTGGCATTGAAATATTGCTGTCATCAAGGTGACGTACGTAACTGGTGAGGGTGGTGGTGGATGTCGTGCTTGTCTTAATAAGGCACTAAGCTGTGTGGTCATCAGTTCCCATTAACCGGGATAAAAATGAACATATCTATCGAAATGCAAAGGAAAACTTGAAGGAAATATTATTCGGAAAGAGGAACCTTAAATAGGCCAGGGAGGGTAAAGAAAGACTCCCTGAGCCTTGAATATTACCGAGCTGAAGGAAAACAATTTGGAGGCCTGAATCGATCCAATCCCCTAAAACTGATCAACAGTAACATTGCACTTAATTAGTATTGTTAGTTGAGGTGTGCTATGCCTCTTCTACTGCCTTTCAACTATCTACATGAATGAAACAAGAGTTTTGTCCATATTATCGTCAGAATTAAAAAAAAATTATCTTGATGTCGGGCTCATTGGCTGAATGGACAGCGTACTGTTTTTGGTTCAAGGGGTCCCGGGTGTAATTTCAAACCTGGACAGAGATTTTAGCACCCTCTGGTTAGTTCCTCCAGCTCGGAAACTGGACAATTCTGATCACCTTAATAGACATATTAATTCACATACAACGCATAACACCACAAACCACCACTGGAAACGAAATATGTAATATATCCCTCTAGAAACGGTTGGCGTCAGGAAGGGAATCCAGCCCTAAACCTGGACTATATCAATACACCGTGCCTACTATAGGAAAAGGAAAAGGACAGGAATGAGAGGAATCAAGAAATCGCTCAACATCCTCCCCTATCACCTCTACCCCAATGTCTCACCGTAGATCTGAACCATTCTCACTGAAGATGAAGTATTTCAAATGTTTCAATTTCGTACCCGGGCTGAGTGGCTAACACGGTTGACGAACTGGCCTTCTGACCCCAAATTGGCAGGTACGATCCTGGGTCAGTCCGGTGGTATTTGAAGGTGATCAAATACACTCACGTTCATAAAAAAAAACAGAACACCTTGAAAGACTAGAGATAGGAAGTTCATATTCACAGGCCATGTTCATTATTATGTTCTGCAGAAATGATTAGTATTTCAGTCACCTAGGTTCAGCATGTGTCCTATTGTCTAGTAGGCAATTGGTCTTCCATAGGCACCGATAATTTGTTCCATGCGTGATGGTATCGTCGCGTATAAGGCGCGAATGGCGTCCTGGGCTATAGCCATCCATGCTGCATTCATCTGGTTCCACAGTTCATCTTTGGTGGTTGGCATTGGGTCACAGCGCCGCACCCGTCGTTTCACCATATCCCACACATTTTCGATTGGCGATAAGTCCGGTGATCGGGTGGGCCAGGGCAACAGTCTGACATTCTGTGACAACAAGAAGGCAGGTATTCGTGCAGCAACATGTGATCGAGCATTGCCCTGCTAAAATATTGCGTCTGGGGGTGTCGTGTAGAAAGGATATGGCTACGGGTCGCAGGATGTCTTTCACGTAGGTCGAATTGGTTACAGTGCCCTGGACACGCACCAACTGTGATTTATGGTTGTACCCAATAGCACCCACATCATAAGGCCTTGGGTTGGTGCTGTATGTCTTGTGCGAATGCAGTCAATGTGATGCCTCTTCCCTTCTGGCGAACCAAAATGCGGCCATCATTTTCAAATAAACAGAACCTAGATACGTCCGAAAACACTATGTTTATACAAATTAGACAAAGGTAGGCGGAGAAGTGGACGACGCGCCGGTAACTTAGACCGTAATAAACGGTGACGGACTGTCACTCTTGATAGTGTACGATATGTTACACTGTTTCACTGTTGCGCCAGAGCCGAGGAGGTCGCAGATCTGTCCTGCAATGCCGTTCGGATGAAGTGTCCATCTTCTCGAGGGGTAGTATTGGTGGTGCGACCAGACCCATCTCATCGTGTTCTACGGCCTTCTGTGAACCATTCTGTACACACCCGTTGTACTGCCGACACACGTTGTCCCACACGAGCAACAGTTTCCCGGATGGATGCATCACGATCTCTCATGCCAATAATATGCCCTCTTTCCAACTCACTCTTTTGACGGTATGGTTCTCGCATACGTCTGCGAGGCACCCTGCACGTCTGCTCAAGTCACACTGATCCATTACCTTCGGTTTGTAGCGACGACGAGAGCCGAAGGCACATTTTACCAGTCGGTGGTTGTGCGCTGTGGACCTTGTACCTGAGGACCGGCATGTTTCAAATGCTAATTTTTTTTTTTCAGAATATACTGATGCACATGTTTTGTGAATATTAACTTCCTGTCTCTAGTCTTTCAAGGTGTTTTGGTTTTTATCAACATGAGCGTACGTCATCCTCGTGTCGGTAGATTTACTGGCATATAAAAGAATTCCTGCGGAACTAAATTCCAGCATCTTGGCGTCTGTGAAACCATAAAAATGTAGTTTGCGGGACGTAAAGTCAATAACATTATTATTATTATTATTATTATTATTATTATTATTATTATTATTATTATTATTATTATTATTACATTTTTATTATTATGATTATTATTATTTAATCTCATACTTGGTCCCCACCCTGTGTAAACTTAGAATTCAGGATCCTTGTGAACATTCAGCGAAGGTGAACGGTTGTCCTCTGAATAACTAAACAATTTAATGAATTAACTAAATTGTCATAAAACAATCTTGTCCAAGTGCTTGTGACGACAATAATTTTCCATGACCTTCACGATCAACTTTACTGCCATCCAGACGACGTAAGAATATTAACGAGGGTCAAACAGGAATCGCTTGCTTCCTGAACTAATCTCCTCGATCAATGTGATAGCTATTCGTATATGTTGAAAACTATCTCACTAATAAAATATATGGGAACATGAGCCCAGTCACATTGATATCTGTTTTATGGATTAAATGTATCATATTTATTAAATGTGTACATATACATGAAACTGACTGAAAGTCAAATATAATTTAGCTGGCTAATATATACTGGATAGAAAATTAACTACCAAATAATTTACAGTACATGTGGGCGTAATAAATCTAGCGGACAATCATCAGATATTAAAGGTAACATGAAGTAATAAATCCATTACATCGTATTCAGTGCTTTGCGAAACTCACTATATGTTCGAAAATAGATTAATTTTAAATAAGCTTACTTAAATTAAGCACGAGGTCTATTGATTGTACTCTAGATTTTTCAACAGCATCAACAAGAAATATCACCGACCAAATCGAAATTCTGTTAGCTAAGGATTATTGTTTCGATTTGGGAGGTTACACATTGAATTAGAATGGTTTTGTTTTAACACAAATGATTATGTGGTTTAATGCTGTAAATTGTAATGTTAAAAAGCATTATCTCTTTAGTCGCCTTACGTAGTATGTTTATGTAAAT
Organism: Anabrus simplex; assembly: GCF_040414725.1. Taxonomy (NCBI): domain Eukaryota; kingdom Metazoa; phylum Arthropoda; class Insecta; order Orthoptera; family Tettigoniidae; genus Anabrus; species Anabrus simplex. Next base: position 1,302,382,229 of record NC_090265.1, read on the forward strand.
TAATGTGCTTTTATTCCATCGTCAATATATTTCAAAACCCCGTTGTTCTGGTCGGGAATCGTTCTTGGTATTGATGTCTTTTAACTCCAATTTACCGCCATTCAGCGTAAGTTCTAGATCTAGAGGAATAAGCCGTACAGGAATATTGAACAAGTAGGAACCGTTTGTTGAGAACTATAATGTTAAAGTTAGGAACTCATCGCGTCTATATTCCTTACTTTAGTGTCACCGAAATATTACAAATTTGTCCTTCTGAAATCTTGAATCTTATGAATGGTGATTAAGGAAATTTCTCATAGCTTCTCTTCGGTTGCTCGTATCGGTTTAGCCCGTTCGTCAATATTTTCTTGCGGAAGAGACCTCTGTTAAGGGCGTCTTCAGCTGAGATATGTAGCATTTGTAGGTCTTCTTTGGTATTTCTAAACCAGGGAATTGTGGTTTTGGGGTTTGAATCAAAAAAGTGAAAGATTTCTTTAGTTAACTTCCTTCCGTCCATTCTTTTCAGTTGACCGTAAAATCGTGCCCGTCTTTTTCTGATTGTGTCGGTAATTTTCTCTATTTTGCTGTAGACTTCCTTGTTGGATCTCTTTTGATGGATTCCATTTCTGTACTTTGATCCCAAGATACCTCTCAAAATTTTGCGTTCTCTTTTCTCCAGTTCTTCAAGGAGTCCTTTGTTGGCTTTTAGAGACAGGGTTTCGGCTGCATATAGAACTACTGGCTTCAGAACTGTTTCATAGTGACGTATCTTGGTGTTTTGGGAAAGGCATTTTTTGTTGTAGATTGTGCGGGATGTTTGGTAGGTTATTTCCAGTTTGCGTACTCGCTCCTGAAGTGCTTCTTTGTCCAGTCCATTTTTCATGATGATCTCACCCAGGTATTTGAATTTGTCTACTCGGGTGATGTCCCCGTATTTTGTATGGAGTTTTGGTGGAGCCTCTTTGATGTTAGTCATTACTTCTGTTTTCTCAAACGATATCTGCAAACCAGTTTGTTCGGCAATTTCCTTTAAAATTTCAACTTGAGGTCTAGCGGTTTCTTTGTCGTTTGAGAAAACAGCAATATCATCGGTAAATGCTAAGCAGTCTGTTGCGATCCCCTTGGATATGGTTCCTATTTTCAATGGACTGTAGTTGGTTTCCTGTAATCTCACCCGCCAGGTTCTGATGATCTTTTCAAGAACACAGTTGAAGAGTATCGGGGATAACCCATCACCTTGTAGGACTCCTGTTTTGATGTCAAAGGAATGCGAGAGACATCCGTGGAACTTCACCTTGGATTTTGTATCGGTCAGGGTGGCTCTAATTAATGCCAGCAGTTTCAAATCAACTCCAAATTAATTTAAGATGTTTAGCAGGACTTCCCGGTCAATGGAGTCGTACGCTTTCTTAAAGTCCACAAAGACACACACATACTGCTTGGACCTTAGTGTACAATATCTGATGATCGTTTTGAGATTTTGGATCTGTTCAGCTGTTGAGCGACCTTTTCTGAACCCTCCTTGGTATTCACCTATTTGATGTTCGACTTGTGCTTCCAAACGCTCCAGGATGGCAAGTGATAGAATTTTGTAAGTCACGGGTAGCAAAGATATTCCTCTGTAGTTGTTGATGTTCTTCATGCTGCCTTTTTTGTATAATGGATGGATCAAAGCTATTTTCCAATCTTCGGGTAGGGTCTCCTTGTTCCAATTTCTTCTATTTGCTTTTGCAAGATATCAAGTGATTCCTCTGGGGCATATTTCCATAGTTCTGCTACTACTGAGTCTTCCCCCGGCGCTTTGTTATTTTTGAGACGGGCAATGTGGCGCTTGATTTCATCTCTGTCGGGTGGTCTGGAATCTGGGTACCTGAGTAAGGGTTCCTTGGTCTCAATGGCGCTTTGCGGTTTAGAGCAATTAAGTAAATTCTGGAAGTAATCTGCCAGAATGCAGCAATTTTCTTCATTTGACGTCGCCAGTGTGCCGTCCTTTCGCTCAAAACATAGAGATGGTGGTTTATAGCCAGTGAGTTTGCGTTTGAAGGCTCTGTAGTACTCTCTGCTTTCATTCTTCCTAAACTTTTGTTCTATCTTTTCAATGAGAGATTTTTCGTATTTACGTTTCTCAGTTCTGAACACCCTAGCTGCTTGGGCACGTTGGGTTTTGTAGGTTTCCCAATCGTTTTCTGATTTCGTAGAGTAGTACTGTCTCCACGCATTGAGTCTTTCTTGAAGGACTCATTCGCAGGTACCATTCCACCAGGCATGCGTTTTGCTTCTCTTGATTTCTGCAGCGTCTTTGGCGGCCTCAACAAGGAGACTTTTGGCGTTGTTAAAGTCACAGTCATTTGGTCTAGCCTTCTCCTGGAACTCCTCGACCCTTTGCCGAAGTTTATCATTGTCGAAGCGTGTGATCTGTTTGGTTGTCTTCCTTGTGTTTGCGGGAATTGGTTTGAATTTGATAAGAGACATATAATGATCTGAGGCCACATTGATGCCTTTCTTTACCTTGACATTCATAATCTCAGGGATGTTTCTCCTGGAGATTGCAACATGATCAATTTGGAACTCTCCGAGAGCTTGGACGGGAGAACGCCAAGTCATTTGCTTTCTGGGTAGATGGCGAAAGTGGGTCGACATGACCTGCAGGTTGTGATTTTCGCAAATGGACACCAGTCTTTTGCCGTTGGGATTGGTTCTTCTGTGAGCAGGGTTTATTTCCTATAACTCTCTTGTACTTCTGTTCACGACCTAGTTGGGCACTGAAGTCACCCAAAAGGAGCTTGACATGGTGTTTGGGGATTTTGTTTAATTTTTCATCCAGTAGGTCCCAGAAATTATCAACTTCGTCTGGATCAGACTTGTTCTTATCGTTTGTAGGAGCATGTGCGTTAACTAAAGCGTAGGTTTTGTTCGCGCATTTAATTGTGAGTATAGACAATCTGTCATTCACAGGTTCGAAATTTGCAACCGATTTAAGGATCTTGGTTCTAACAGCAAACGCAGTTCCAAGCATCACAGTTCCATTAAAGATTCCTCTTTGCGCTTTGCTGTTGAAAAATCGGTAGCCTTCTGATTCAAAGATCTCTTCATCTGGGTATCTTGTTTCCTGTAGGGCCATTATGGATATCTGATTTTCGTGAAGAGCTTTGGTGAGGGTTTTCAGCTTGCCAGTTTGTGTAAGTGAATTTATGTTGAAAGTTGCTAGAAAGGTTTTAGTTTTTGGCCTGAGTTTTGACTCTTCGGGGTACACCGAGACGCTCCGACTCGTCTCTTGCATGATGTCGAGTCTCCCCCAGAATCCGAACGAGACTCGTGCGCCGTGGCGTTCACGACGAGTGATTTATCCGAAGATTTACCCCCTGGGGTATGTTTCTTGAAATGTTGTGCCATCATGCTTTTTGACTTGACTTTGCTTTGGACGGGTACCCATCCTTTTAAAACTAGGGTTGTTAGCCCTAGAGGTTGCCTCAAGATGTTTTCTGGCTTCTGGTCATTTACCAGTCTTCGCGGTAACCCTGGCAGGGGACCAGTTTTGTTTTCACGGTGGTATTTTATTTCCCTACTACCCTCTGACTCTGCTGGCGGCAGAGCCAGCGAGCTTCCCCAATTCCAATGGGACGCACCCGATGGAGGTAACCGGTAAATCCCCACACTGGTATTATTATTATTATTATTGTTGTTGTTGTTGTTGAATATCCAGTTACAAACCATACTTTACAAGTAGTATATTAGGGTTATAGACAGTGAGACTAAATTAATATATACCATTTGCATTTAAAATGGAGATGACTCATAAATGAGGTGGAAAAATTTAACAAACACTTTATAACAGTATCTTCTCTGAAAAGCCATAGTGACAAGTGCTTGGTATTCAATATTACACATTTTTAAATGCATTAATAATTCATTATTATATACTCCTGTCAAAAATTGGACACTCAAATAAACGATGCGGAACAATTTGTGGCATTTCACAGGTACAGCTGTACGGCTTCTGAATATTGATTTTAAACCTCTGGAAGTACGATCCAAACTTTTAATAAACCTTAAATACATCATACTCCAGAAGTTGGTAAGTATGTCTTTCAATTACGGTACGGTACAGTAAGGTTCATTTACTTTTACACCTCAGCATAGGAAAATTAACTGAACAAAAATTGTTCTGATGGACTGCGTATCTGTGTGTGGCTGGGAGGCGTGATCAGAAACAATGGATAGCAAGGGCATTGTCACATTCGCGGTTTTGGCATAGGAGCGACGATATGATCTTCGTTTAAATCCAGGCAACCTATTAGAATGTTACCCAGAAATGCCGAGTTAGTTCATTTGATATAATAACTTTCTATAATTTTATCAATGATCACTTTAAATGTACAAGTAACCCATATTTGACTTTCGACATATAGTCGAGAAAGAATTGAGTCTTACCTTTTGGTACACGCCTGCGCTGGACAACTCGTTCTCCAGCACCATAATGATGATCCCGAACATGCCCATGACGAGCGCGTAGTCGCTGATTCTCTTCCTCTTCTCGAAGAGCGCCTTCCGCCTGCCGAGACGGTAGCCCACGTTAGGTTTGTGCTTCACGCTCTGGTTCCCTTCCAGGGATGCGCCCTTGCACAGTCCGCCTCCTAGAGCCCGCTCCTCCGTGTAGCGGGGATACTCCGAGTGCACTCCCACCAGCGCGATGCCGGCCTCTTCTCCTCCGGGCCCGCCGGTCTCCTTGCCCGATTGGCCCTTCATGGCGGCCGGGATGGATAGCGTGGACACGGGCTTCCGCAGCTGCAACAGACACGAGGGCTATGGGCCATTAGGAATGAGGCCTGCCACAAAAACGTTATACAGGCACTTGAAATACACTATAGTGATTATTAGGGCCAGGATTCTTATGTAATTACTATATCTGGGATTTTAGGCTCTAAATGTTAGTTTTAAGCACCTAAAATAGGCTTTTAAAACAAGTAAAATAGTAAAAGAGAAAACAGGCACTTAAAACATGCTTTAAAATGTGTAAAAGACACAAATAGACCTTAAAATATTACAATATACACTTAAACTGAAAGTGACCTTCTTTTACTTTAAGGAACGTGGTATACCCATTCTTAACAGAAACAACTACAAAATTAAGGCAGACTTAAAAAGACATTTTTCAAAGACACTCAACGATTATAAAAATAATCATTAACGGTACTGAACTAAAACCCTAATACTGAAATCACTGATTACAATTATTACAGCACTGTAGGCATCCCATAACGGTGTAAACGCGAACGGAGTATTGTATATTTATTTGTGATGACCGTTCCTATAGCACTTTCATTCGTAGTTTGCTGTGCAGTACATAATAATATTCTCCAAATTGTCCACAGTCAGGCTGTGTCTCTCTTTGTGATTACACGCGAAACGGCAGCACGGAATATTTCTATCGACGTATGTCCATAGCACCGCCGCAAGTCTTTCAGCCAGGAATTTCTCCGTCTTCCCACATATCTTTTCACATCAATCTTCCCTTGAGTGATCAGTCGGAGAAATTCATATCGTTCACCTCTCATGATGTGCCCGAGGTAGCTGAGCTTACGCTTCTTGATGGTTATGAGCAGCTCTTTCTTCTTGTTCAAGATGTTGAGGACTTCTTCATTTGTCTTCTTTTCTACCTAAGATATTCGGAGTATTCTTCTGTATAAGTATATTTCAAAAGATTCAATCCGCTTCTCCAATAAAGTACTGAGCGTCCACACTTCAAAACCATACAGAAGAACAGGAATGACATAACAACGTAGCATTCGAACTCTGAGCTGGAGGTTGAGTCCTCGGCTGATAAATAAGGTCCTCAAGGTATTGAACACATTTTTTGCTTGCCCAATCATGGATAAGATTTCACATTTTGAATCACAATGCTGGTCCACTAGAGTTCCAAGATATTTGATGGAAGTTACTTGTTGGGCGATGTTGTTGGTGATGTAAAGGGAGACTTGTTTTAGTGCTTTGTTAATATTCAAGGATAAACCTTAGGTTTCACTGGTCCTCACGATGTTGTTTATAATGATTTGAAGATCACTAGGGTTGCTGGCTAACACAATTGTGTCATCAGCAAATCGGATGTTATTAATGACATAGCCATTGATCTTGATAGCCAGATTAACATCTTCCATAGCCTCTCTGAACACAGCTTCAGAGTAGATGTTGAACTGGAGTGGGGACAAGACACATCCTTGGTGGACCCCTCTTCGTATAGCTATGTTCTCAATAGTAGTTCCTTCTGTTTTGACCAATGCCATTTGATTCCAGTACAAATGGGTAATGATACGAAGATCACCAACTACACCAGGAGATTTTAAAATCTCAACAAGTTTTTCATGAGATACGCAATCGAAAGCTTTTAGGTAGTCGATGGAGCAAGCGTGCACATCTACATTCATATCTAAGCATTTCTAGGTCAAAACATTCAAGGAAAAAGAGCCTTGCGAGTACCCAGTCCATTCCTAAAGCCAAACAGAGTATGTACAACTTGGCGTTCGCATTTGAGGTAGATTCGAGTGCGGATGATACGCAGAAATACTTTTAGCACATGGGACATTAGGCTGATAATACGATAATCATCACAATGTGATGCACTAGCCTTTTTAGGTATGGTGACATAAGTAGATCTTAGCCAGTCAGATGGAATTCTAACAGATTTATATATTGCGTTGAGTAATGTAGTTAGCAGCTTCAGCAATGCGTTTGAGAGTTTCTGCATGAGTATTGTCCAGAACTACAGCTTTTCCATTCTTCTGGAGTTTGATTGCATACAGTACTTCCTCGTGGGTTATATTTGGACTTGTTTCACTGCCTTCGCCAATAAAAGGGGGTTTGTCTGGCCTTACGTCGCTAAATAGGTTTTCAACATATTATTTCCAACACTTCAACTTTTCTTAGACTCCTACCAAAATGGTGTCATTGGCATTCCTCAGTATAGTTTTACATGGCCTGTAATATTTCCCTATAAGTTCCTTGATCTTCTTGTGGAGATTAAACAAGTCATGTTTCTCTTGGAGAAGTTCTATTTCTCTGCATCTCACCACGAGCCATAGTTCTTTTGCTTCCCTACAATTCCTCCTCACTTTCCTGTTTAGTTCTCTCGTCTGTAAAAATTATTTTGAAAGCAAAAAAGAAGGAATGCTCCACGCTTACGAATGTTAGAGGGACATAGAAAAATTTCCTTACATTTTTCAGTTGAATTTCACTCGGCTGTCCACGAGAAAGGCTTCTTAAAAATGACACTTTGAATTTCGCAACGTTATAATAGAAGTGGAAATGGTACGTTCATTCGCCACCAGATGGCTTCCAGGACGTGGCACAACGCTAACGTTCGAAGCAGAAGCTGACTGAACCATCACAATCAGACTAAGTGGTTCACATATCGTGTTTGCGTAACATATGGCAGGTGTATGACATAGATATAAGTCTGGAATGAAACATCTGGCGACGAGGAACGTACGAATTTGGAAAACACCGAGACGAAATAACAATAGTGAAGGGGCAGGCAACATTACAAACCTTAATGGCAACAAATAAATAAAGTTCATGCAACTGGTTTAAACCTTAGTAAAGTGAATTAATCAATGTCTTTTTTCCACCTTTTTGTATATATTTTCACCCCCCCCCCTTTTACGACCAAACTTTTCACCTTAAAATCCTTTCCGTAAGCATACCCATAAGTCATAATAAAAGGAATATATGAAAATTCTCATAAAATTGGTGCGTTAATACTATTACATATTTCATGAATATTACATATTTCACTGATACAGGCTGTGGATTTTTATTTCACTTACTACATGTTTATTTATATATCTCGTACTTTGATATTATATATAAATCCGGGACCTAATGATTATACACTACCTGACAAAAAAGGTAAGCACCCAGAAGTAGTGGTTGAAAGTGAATGAAACTACACATGCTGAAAGATCAAGTGCCTTTATTGAAGTGATTACAATATGGGATGAAAGAGACAAGGCCGTCGGCAGTTACAGCTGGAATGTTGGCGCAAGGTCAGTAGGGTGCCGCAACACCCACCCCGGCCGCAATGCATGCATGCCCTTATGCTGTTCCGAATAGTGTTAAACAGCATTTGGATTCTCTCCTGAGGCAAGTTCGCCCACATTTGTTGCAGCTGTCCCTCCAAGTCCCTCAGGTTTGTACTGGGACGAAGTCCCTTTCCAATGTCACACGTGTTCAAGGATGGAGAGATCCGGGGATCTTGGTGGCCCCACGGGAGGACCTCAACATGCGCTAGGCAGTCCATAGACACACGTGCTGTGTGCGGACGTGCATTATCTTGTTGGAACACCGTCCCAGAGTGCTGTGCTATAAGGGGTAGAACGCGCGGACGCAGAATGTCTGTGACGTATCGCTGTGCCGTCAAAGGCTGCCGAAGAACTAGTAGAGGTGGCCTGAACGCATATCCTGAGGTTCCCCACACCATGATGCCAGGGATTACGCCTGTGTGTCTTTCCACACTATCGGCAGGATCTGCTCTCTGCCCTCGACGCCGCCAAACCCGCACACGATGGTCATCGGGGATTGAGAGCAAGCGAGACTCATCACTGAACATGATGCGTCGCCAGTTGTCCTCTGTCCATGCCTCCCGGGCAAGGCACCACTCCGAACGCAGGCGTTGGTTATCTCTGGTGAGACCCCAACTAGAGTATGGTTCCAGTGTATGGGACACTTACCAGGATTACTTAATTCAGGAACTGGAAAAAATCCAAAGAAAAGCAGCTCGATTTGTTCTGGGCGATTTCCGACAAAAGAGTAGCGTTGCAAAAATGTTGCAAAGTTTGGGCTGGGAAGACTTGGGAGAAAGGAGACGAGCTGCTCGACAAAGTGGTATGTTCCGAGCTGTCAGTGGAGAGATGGCGTGGGTGGATATCAGTAGACGAATAAGTTTGGATGGCGTCTTTAAAAGTAGGAAAGATCACAATATGAAGATAAAGTTGGAATTGAAGAGGACAAATTGGGGCAAATATTCGTTTATAGGAAGGATTGGAATAACTTACCAAGGCAGATGTTCAATAAATTTCCAATTTCTTTGCAATCATTTAAGAAAAGGCTAGGAAAACAACAGATAGGGAATCTCCCACCTGGACGACTGACCTAAATGCAGATCAGTAGTGATTGATTGATACCGAATTGGGATAATACTGGACCACTCCTTCTGGGTGCTTAACTTTTCTTGTCAGGCAGTGTATTTTACTCTACTGCATTGTATCATTTGTGGATCTTGGTGTAATGGATGCATGGTGATAGCGATGAATGTCTTAAGAGCCAAAACTTTGAGATCCTCTGCTTACCTTAACATTAAAATTGGGAGACGCCAGAAAATTAATGTGCAATACTCAGAATTGTTTTAAGGGTTTGTTTTCGACTCTAAACAAGAATACTATGAGAATATGACGTGCTCGAACATCATATACATCATTGGTGTTCGATACACGTTGGCAGAGTACTTTGGAGTAGCACAGGAAATGGCAAGAAAAGCAACATTAGGAGGTACAAGAATGAACGCAATTCTATTAGCTCACGATGATGTGATTTGGGGAATAAATTATTATACAATATGGAACGACCATCGACGATCGAGCGAGTTGGCTACACAGTTAAAGTCACGTAACTGTCAGCTTGCATTTGGGAGATACTGGGTAAAAAATGCTATTGTGGCAGCCCTTAATATAGTTTTCCGTGGTTTTCCATTTTCACACTGAGCAAATGGTGAGGTTCTACCTTAATTAAAGCCGCGGCCGGATCTTCTTCAGTCTTATCCGTGCCCATCCCATCGTTGACCTGTCTGTGTCAGTGTGACATAAAACACGAAGCAAAGCATTTGTGACGACAGGGAGAAATATTGTTGTTGTGAAGTTCAGGCAGTGAAGCAATAGAACATAAAATGCAGAACTTGGATATTAGCAAGAGAGCTCAACATGAAAACATTATCTGTTACAGTGTTGGAAATTATGTACAAGATTTGAAAATCGGAAAATAGGCTGTAGAAATGAAATTTCTAAGAATATTAATCGAGACACGGAATTATGCTTAATGACGTCCTTGCAGTTCAGATTCTACACGGAACTGGAGGTTCTATGGCAATGATGTTGATATCAACAGTCACGCAAAACTATATACAAGCTTGTTAGCTTTAATAATAATGACGTTATAAGGCACTTTTAAACTTCTTTCAACTTTGACACACTTTTACAGACACCAGGTTGTCGAAATGGTGTGCCGGAGGAATTTCTTTCAGCACACCAGTAGTTTTTTTTTTTTTTTTGCTAGGTGTTTTACGTCGCACCGACACAGATAGGTCTTACGGCGACGATGGGACAGGAAAGGGCTAGGAGTGGGAAGGAAGCGGCCGTGGCCTTAATTAAGGTACAGCCCCAGCATTTGCCTGGTGTGAAAATGGGAAACCACGGAAAACCATTTTCAGGGCTGCTGACAGTGGGGTTCGAACCTACTATCTCCCGAATACTGGATACTGGCCGCACTTAAGCGACTGCAGCTATCGAGCTCGGTACACCAGTAGTTAAAGGAACGGAGATGTCGCCTTTAAACATCCTAAATTTCCACTGAATCCGCTATCTTGGGAAAAGAGGGACAACGATTAATCCACTGTGTCAGTGAGGTTGGCAAGATAGAGTGAGATATGGAAACGCACAGGTCGAAATCAATGTGTAAAAGATGAGTGGAAAAATAAGTGAGATGATTCAGGCATACTAAATGGATGGGTGAAAAAATGATTAAACAAAGTACGGAATTCTAAATGGAAGGAATGTGGGGTCAATGAAGATCCATATTGCGGTCGTTGGACTTGACTTGGACTTGGACTTGGCCCGGTTGTCCAGGGGTAGATTGCGTGCATCTTACACCCGGACGCCCCGAGTTCGTTTCCCGTCCATATCAGAGACTTTTCACTAGATATGAAAGGTCGTTCACATGTCCACTCAGCCAACATGAGAACAATTTAGGAGCTACATGACGGCGGGATAGCGTCCACGTTCTAGAAACCCGAGAATAACGGTTCAGAGGATTCTTCGCGCTAACGACGTGTCACCTCGTAATCTGCGGGCCTTCGGCTAACGAGGGGAACCCGCCAAGTGTAACAAACCAATTTCCCAGAAACTTTGCTCATTGTGAGAAATAAGCGAACACATGTTTCGGCTTATCCGCAAACACTCTACCGAGCTCGATAGCTGCAGTCACTTAAGTGCGGCCAGTATCCAGTATTCGGGAGACAGTCGGTTCCAACCCCACTGCCGGCAGCCCTGAAGATGGTTTTCCGTGGTTTCCCATTTTAACACCAGGCAAATGCTGGGGCTGTACCTTAATTAAGGCCACGGCCGCTACCTTCCCAGTCCTAGAGTCCTAGCCCTTTCCTGTCCCATGGTCTCCATTAGACATATCTGTGTCGGTGCGACGTAGAGCCAATAGCAAAAAGAAAATGTTTCCGAGAAAATGACGGTCAAAGTTTCTGACGTGCTTTACCTGCCTATTAGCGAGTAATACATTCAACCGACGCGGTAGCGCAGTGGCTTTCGCCGTGGCTTGAAACGTTCGCGTCCCGTGTTCAAATCCCGGTGATTTTTGTATCTTTTGTCTACTTATGTTCATTGACGATTACTATACGAATGTTTCTTATCAAGTTAGTGGATACAAGGGCGTTACATTGTAAATAATAGTACAGTTATCTACATTATTATTATACATACATACATTTATTATTATTATTATTATTACAACTTCCCCCATGCGGAGGCTGCCACAAGGACAAAGTATGTCGACTACACAGTATTTTGTCTTCTAAGTTACCGCCAAAATCCTCGATTTGCAACTAGTGTTGTGGCCTCATTTAGTTCTATACCTCCTATCTTTAAACCGTTACAAACTGAGTCTAACCACCGTCGTCTTGGTCTCCCTCTACTTCTCTTACCCTCCATAACAGAGTCCATTATTCTCCTAGGTAACCTATCTTCCTCCATTCGCCTCACATGACCCCACCACCGAAGCCGGTTTATGCGTACAGCTTCATCCATCGAGTTCATTCCTAAATTAGCCTTTATCTCCTCATTCGAGTACCCTCCTGCCATTGTTCCCACCTGTTTGCATCAGCAATAATTCTTGCTACTTTCATGTCTGTTACTTCTAACTTATGAATAAGATATCCTGAGTCCACCCAGCTTTCGCTCCCGTAAAGCAAAGTTGGTCTGAAAACAGACCGATGTAAAGATAGTTTCGGCTGGGAGCTGACTTCCTTCTTACAGAATACTGCTGATCGCAACTGCGAGCTCACTGCATTAGCTTTACGACACATTGATTCAATCTCGCTTACTATATTACCATCCTGGGAGAACACACAACCTAAATACTTGAAATTATCGACCTGTTCTAGCTTTGCATCACCAATCTGATATTCAATTCTGTTGAATTTCTTACCTACTGACATCAATTTAGTCTTCGAGGGGCTAATTTTCATACCATACTCATTGCACCTATTTTCAAGTTCCAAGATATTAGACTGCAGGCTTTCGGCACAGTCTGCCATTAAGACCAAGTCGTCAGCATAGGCCAAACTGCTTACTACATTTCCACCTAACTGAATCCCTCCCTGCCATTTTATACCTTTCAGCAGATGATCCATGTAAACTACGAACAGCAAAGGTGAAAGATTACAGCCTTGTCTAACTCCTGTAAGTACCCTGAACCAAGAACTCATTCTACCATCAATTCTCACTGAAACCCAATTGTCAACATAAATGCCTTTGATTGATTTTAATAATCTACCTTTAATTCCATAGTCCTCCAGTATGCCGAACATCTTTTCCCTCGGTACCCTGTCATATGCTTTCTCTAGATCTACGAAACATAAACACAACTACCTATTCCTCTCGTAGCATTTTTCAATTACCTGGCGCATACTGAAAATCTGACCCTGACAGCCTCTCTGTGGTCTGAAACCACACTGGTTTCCATCCAACTTCCTCTCAACGACTGACCGCACCCTCCCTTCCAAGATGCCAGTGAATACTTTGCCTGGTATACTAATCAATGAGATACCTCGATTGTTGTTGCAATCCTTCCTGTTCCCTTGCTTATAGATAGGTGCAATTACTGCTTTTGTCCAATCTGAAGGTACCTTACCAACACTCCACGCTAATTTTACAACTCTATGAAGCCATTTCATCCCTGCCTTCCCACTATACTTCACCATTTCAGGTCTAATTTCATCTATTCCTGTTGCCTTATGACAATGGAGTTTATTTACTATCCTTTCCACTTCCTGAAGCATAATTTCACCAACATCATTTTCCTCCTCCCCATGAGCTTGGCTGTTTGCAACACCACCAGGATGATTTCCTTTTACATTGAGAAGATGTTCAAAATATTCCCTCCATCTCTCCAGTGATTCCCTGGGGTCTATTATGAGTTCACCTGAATTACTCAAAGCACTGTTCATTTCCTTTTTCCCTCCCGTCCTAAGATTATTTATTACTGTCCAGAAAGGTTTCCCTGCTGCTTGACCCAGCCTTTCCAGGTTATTACCAAAATCTTCCCATGACTTCTTTTTGGATTCAACAACTATTTGTCTCGCTCTGTTTCTTTCATCTACGTACAAATCCCTGTCTGCCTCGGCCCTTGTTTGGAGCCATTTCTGATAAGCCTTCTTTTTACGTTTACAGGCTGCTCTCACTTCATCTTTCCACCAAGATGTTCGCCTTTTCCCATCTTTACACACAGTTGTTCCTAGGCATTCCCTTACTGTTTCTACTACAGCATCCCTGTATGCCACCCATTCACTTTCTATATCCTGAACCTGCTTACTGTCTACTGTTCGAAACTTCTCACTAATCATATCCATGTACTTCTGTCTAATTTCCTCGTCCTGGAGATTTTCTACCCTTATTCGTTTGCAGACAGATTTCACTTTCTCTACCTTAGGCCTAGAGATACTTAGTTCACTACAGATCAGATAGTGGTCTGTATCATCGAAAAATCCGCGAAAAGCTCGTACATTACTAACAGATTTCCTGAATTCAAAGTCTGTTAAGATATAGTTTATTATCGATCTGGTACCCCTAGCCTCCCATGTGTAGCGGTGTATAGCCTTATGCTTGAAGAATGTATTCGTAACAGCTAAACCCATACTAGCACAGAAGTCCAGCAAACGCTTCCCATTCACATTAGCTTCCATATCTTCCCCACATTTACCAATCACCCTTTCGTATCCTTCAGTTCTATTCCCAACTCTCGCATGGAAATCGCCCATTAGCACTATTCTATCCTTGCTGTTGACCCTGGCCACGATGTCACTCAATGCTGCATAAAACTTGTCAACTTCATCCTCATCTGCACCCTCACATGGTGAATACACGGACACAATTCTTGCCCTAATTCCTCCTACTGACAAATCTACCCACATCATTCGCTTATTTACGTACCTAACAGAAACTATGTTGCTTGCAATGATATTCCTGATAAAGAGCCCTACCCCAGACTCTGCCCTTCCCTTTCTAACACCCGTCAAGTACACTTTATAATCTCCTATCTCTTCCTCATTATCTCCCCTTACCCGAATATCACTTACTCCTAGCACATCCAGATGCATCCTCTTTGCTGACTCAGCCAGTTCTACCTTATTTCTTCCATAAGCCCCATTAATATTGATAGCTCCCCATCGAATTCAATTTCGTTCGCCAAGTTGTTTCCAAGGAGTCCCTCGCCTGTCAAATGGGAGTGGGACTCCATTACTCCCATAGGTCCGAGGCTTGCTTAAAGTGTTCTGAGCTCGGTAAATTCATGAAGCAGGATGCTGCCCTACTTGCACATAGTCCAAGTGAGGATCTCTCCTCTAGCGGGTTATGGACCATCGGTGAATTGTATAGTCCTAGCCGCCTGAGCACAAGGAGGGCCACGACTCAGAATATGTCCGAGATGCCCACTTCCATTCCATAGCAACTGGTATCCCGACTCTCAGGACCACTTACTAGGCCACTCAGCCGTTGCCCATGGTTCACGAACTAGGACGTGACTACAGTAACCCACAAACATGAACCATTATTATTATTATTGTAATTTATTTCATTTGATTTCTTCGTAGGTATTATATTGCCGTACTTAGGAAGCAAATTGTCTATTTATTTTAAAATAAATATTACTGTTGCCTATAATAGATATTTTATATACAATAAGATAGCACAGTAGCATAGTAATTTACACTATAAACATGAAATAAGACTACCAACAAGGGCAGCGAAGCCAGCGAGTTATAAAATAACAAATGGACTCCCATCTGTAGTCGCTCGGGTTGATACCGTCAACTCAAAATTAAAAATAAAGTAGAAATCAAACTACTCTAAAAAACAAATAAAAAGAAAACATTCTCGTACTTCTAAAAGGGATTATTGATTAATTCACTGGTTAAGTGTAAGAAAGGGATACGTGTCCCTAAATTTTCCAGTTAAAATAAATCATCTATCTATATGTCTATCTATATCTTCATTTGATATTAAAAGCACAGATCCACTGCTCTTTAAGCTTGACTTCACATGACCGCTATATTGATTGTTTACTCATGTAACTCGGAGCACTGTGATTCTAAGCATTCCAAATGTCTATCAATTCCTGCGTAATATCTGCAGTTAAGCTGTTTCAGCCTCGGCTGCTACACATGTGTGCATTCTCTCGCTACGACAAGTCAAATCCCCTCTTCACCCAGATGCATTATACAGGGCGAATGATAATCTACTCGCTCTGCATTATGTAATGCCCGCTTGACCACTGCGTAAGGTGTGGAGATATGCCATCACATTGGCAGTTGTTGTTTAACCCATCCTGTAAAGCACGATTTCTAAATTCATGATTTCTTTTTCTGTTTGAAAGTGACCATTTTTTTAGGGAATATTATCAAAACTAACAGCTGCTGTTAAGTTGTTCACTTTGGATACTAGGCTACCAAATTGTGGAAGCTCGTCTAAATCTGCAGTAGGGCTAATTCCGCGCTAACTGAAACGTAACTTTACTGCGACTTTAACTCAGCGTGAGAAGAAGTTCTGATCGGCTTATTACGTCCTATAAATATCTTGTATTCTGGTGGTAAAAGTTATAAATTGTGCAGTGGATACCTTTGGCATTAGCATCATGAAACTTCAGTACTTATCCTGCATCATGTTGGAAGACAGGCTTCTTTAACGTGATTACTTCTACAATATGTTTGTTTTCAAGCAGTACATTTTTAGTGTTATTGACAATTAATTTATGAAGTACTGTGGAATTGCCCGAACATCTGCGAATTTATCAGAAGTATTACAACTTCCAAATTCATGATTTCTTTTTCTGTTTGAAGGTGGCCATTTTTTAGGGCAAAGCACTGGTATATGAATTAATTGAAAAAGTACGCCCAAACCTTGTCCCGTTTCCCTACGGGGTCGGCTATGAAGTGAGATTAATTTTCGTTGCGAGTTTTCACGACAGGATGCCCTTCCTGACGTTAACCTTATCAGCAGAGTTAATGGAAGAATGGCGTGATATGATTTAAAAAAAATGCTATTTGTTCGGTGTGTCGACCTCTACAGGTCTTTTGCCACTACTTGCACCATATGATATGAACCTGCGATTGATTGGAATTGGGGAAGTGTAGAGCGGTGAATGTGAGGAAAGGAACGTTAAGAACGAGACAAACACCCAGTCCCCAGGCCAGGGATATTAATCATTTACAATCAAAAACCACTGACCCAGTCGGGAATCGTACCCGGGGCCGCCGGGTAACAGGCAGACGCGTTGATTCGTACACCGCGGGGCCGGACGTGATATATGATAGTAGGAATAGAGAGGGTGAAACCCGGTGCCGGCATATAGCCTAATCCTGTCTAGTGGCACCAACGTCCCCATCCGACGGCCGAATCACCATCAACAGCGTCAAATGCCCTCTCTACACATGAAGACTGCGGAGAGGTTTGGAATTGAATCCAGGCTTTTGGAACGCAATCTAATGATTAGACATTGTGTGCCACCACCTTTCCTACCCTGAAGGCCAACATTCTGATAATGAACATTTGTTTGATCAGCGGGACTCGAACCGGCTAAACACGGTGTCAGACTATGTAGACTGAATGCATTAACGATCATGGCTACCCGGCGGGCTAATCAATTGGAAAAATAAATTATGATATAGTTTATAATTACTAAAATGAATACTGAGCAAGTTTGATAGCTGTTCCAATGCATAAATATTCTCAAGATACGCCATACTTCCAATCTTGTTTAATATTGTGAATTTAGACAAGTATCCCCAGTCCGCCTCTGTGGTGTAGTGGTTAGTGTGATTAGCTGCCTCCCCCGGAGGTCTAGGTTCGATTCCCGGCTATGCCACGAAATTTGAAAAGTGGTACGAGGGCTGGAACGGGGTGCATTCAGCCTCGGAAGGTCAACTGAGTAGAGGTGGGTTCGATTCCCACCTCAGCCATCCTAGAAGTGGTTTCCCGTGGTTTCCCACTTCTCCTCCAGCCGATATTTAATGTTTTTGTCATTCACTAAACGACCGTATGATTTTCTGTTGATTGTTTACCATATACAGTAAATACAAAAACGCTAGTGATAGTTTCTATTTTGTCGCAATTATCACTGTCGGAATACTTCGGATTCCATTTATATTAATATTGGTTTGAGAATTTGGAATGAAGTTAATTCTTCCTCCTTTCCTCGATCTATGTGTTCGAATGAGACTTCGATCAAGCAAACTGTCATTAGATGAAGGAATGTGTATTAAGACCATAACCTACTGACCATATCGATGCTACGCTGTTCGAGGCAGCCACTAGCATGTAGGCCCAGAAAATGTTTTGAACTCTCTCATGTGAAGAGGTTCGACCTTTCGCATTTACTCCGCATTTGTGTGAATGGATAGGGACTGTTATGGGTACTCCAAGGTACCGGAGGGCTGGTAGTTTGGCCGTAAGGAGGTTCTTCAAAATTCCAGTAAATCTAATTACACGGCTTGTCTTTAATTTAAGCAGTGATATACACCAACCAACTGTATTGGAATTTAATACCACAGCCTTTATAAATCAACCATGAGTCTCCATAATAATTAAATACATTGAAATTTAGTATCCCACATGCATTTGTGGCTTTTATAACACTTTCGTATCGTTATTCAAAACAATTGATGTGATTAATTTCAGGTCTATCTAAAATATACTCTTACAGTTCTTAAAAATACTTCCTCTCCCAATTAATTTGTAACTTTATCACGTCTTTGTCGACTGAGAATCCGAAATTGTTAATAGTTCAAACTAGGTAGTACTGGTAGTTATGGGTTCTAAACAGCCCATTAGTCTCCATGTACCTGTTTTTTAAATGCTATTTGTTCGTGTTGTCGACCTCTAAAGATCTTTTGCCACTACTTGCAACATATGTTATGAACCTGCGTGTAATTGTATTTGCGGAAGTGGAAAGTGTTGAATGTGAAGAAAGGAGCGTTAAGGACGACACAAACACCCAGTTCCCAGGCCAGGGATATTAATCATTTACGATTAAAAACCCCTGAGCCGGCCGGGTATGCATTTAACGTTGCCTTAACTTTCACTATTCATTCTACTAGTCCTTCAAGCATACTCCTTTCAGCCGTATGTCCGACATTCTCAGGCATTTTAACCGTATTTTCATCCCATAAGCTTATTCTCCATCTTTCTGTTCTTTTTTCAAAATGACTGCTTCTAACCACCATGCCCAATAAGTACACCGGCAACCTTCCTGGTTAAACTTTCCTGCCATTCTCACAGAAAATAACCTGAAACACTAATCTTGAATCTCGCAAGAAAAATATCGGATTTTCAATACAGAAAGAAGATTTGCAAACTTCTCGTTGAAGAACAGTATGTAGCTTTTTAATTCATGGCTCTATGTTCTTTAGTAGTATGTGATGCTTAGGAGCAACCACAGTCCTAAATATCGAACAGTTCATTCATTCTAAATTCCTACTGATCGTGCAATAGCCTTTTGAAATTACTACCCTCTTTGAACTAAATGATAGTGAAAGTCACATCACATCTAGTAAATGTTTCTGCCTACGTATGTCAATATTCGGTTCCTACTAGTGTCCTAAGATAAAAAGGAAAAAGTAACTCCTCTTTCTTTCTCGATTCTTGGTAAGTGCTGTATCTGTCGTCAAGATAGCCCGTTATAATATTGTTTGCTAGGTATGCAGAACTGCTCCTACGGTGAGCTCTCGTACTACAAAGGTATTCTTCAGGAGAAGTCTGTTAATTAAAATGCGGGATAGCAAGAGTAAAAGTGTCACATTTCTGCTAGAACAGTAAAAAAAGGTTTAAGAGTATTACACAATTAGAACGGGTTGGAAATGCGATAATTCTTAAACGTGTTGTCTCCAATGCCATCAACCACGTTAAATGACGGACACACTTTATAAATCGGCTTGGCATTCAGGAACAACAAGAGGCCCGTACAATGCTTGTGTATTATAATTAATTGTTCATTTGTACACAAATACATAAGTTACATATTTGTATATTGTGTACGGTCAGATGCGCACTTTTACTAATGGTTGTAGTGTGGATTTATATATACCGGCACATCTAAGGACTCTACACTGTTACACCTCTAAAGATCAATGCTGAAAGTACCTCAAAGGCAACAAAAAAACCAGACCTGGCTATCTCAGCTATATCACGTAGGAGGGTTCGAATTCCACTTGCAGCAACCCCTGCAATTCCTCTGTATAGTTGCTCAGTTAAATACCCAGTAAATACCGGGATTCGTTGTAACAGCTGTAACATGTCTTTTAAGGAAAAATACAATGTGAAAATCCTTCCCTACTAACATCATTCACAAAAGATGAAAGAGGGCTGATTTTGCGAAGAATGGAGAGTCTCGCTAAGGAAGAATGGGGGTACCATAAGGAGTGTAAAAGTGAAGAATTCCCTAGGAAGATAGGAAAGTTTCGGAGGAGGTACGAGGGACAAAAGCGAGTACCTTGATACAAGTACAGTACAAGTAAATGCCGGGACCATAACTTTCTCTAGATAAAGTTCGCTTCCTTACTAACCCTAGTCCCAATTAATTACAGATACCCCGACCAGAACAGCCTGCCGTAACATTGTTGATGTGGATGGTAACAACCTTGCTTCAGCTTCTCACTTGGCACTGTACTTTATTGAACTGAATTTTATATTTGAGAGTGGTTTAACGTCGCACTAACTCAAACAGGTTCTCCATGGCTATATGGGATAGAAAAATGCTAGGACTGGGGAGGAAATGGCTGTGCCTTTAAAAGGTACAGCCCCAGAATTTGACTGCTGTGCAAAAATGGTAAATTATCTTTAGAGCTTCCGATCCTAGGTACAACCCTACAACCTCCCCAGTGCAAGCTCACAGTTAGCTAGTACCTTGTAGCAACTCGCTCGGTTCAATTGTAATTTTTATTATAAAACATAAATTACCTTTAAAACTGGTTAAAAAGGGGCGATGACCTTAGATGTTAGGCCCCTTTAAAAACAAGCATCATCATCAATAATGGTTAAAATTTGCGACTTCTCATATATTTTAAAATGAGAATACTAGTCCAGTTAAGTTTCGGTATGTCAAAACTTTCAGAAATGTCGACTTAGAGTTAAAATAATTTTAGCTTTTGAGTCGCTCAACACGTGATCGAAATTAAATTGTCCGAGTGATAAATATTAATAATTTAATAAACACATACTGGTCCTATTGCGTGATTTCATTAGAAAATAATGAGTACCAACTAAAACAGTATTAAATAAGAACATAGCGAAGCATTTTGTTAGAAAACTGACAAATACTCCAGTAACAAAAATGTTATAGAAGTACCTGACTTAATATTCATAAAATAACATATTCTTGTCCATAACTTGTTTTTAACTTCAAATATACATCAAATGTTAATGACGAGTTCATTGTGAGCAAATCATACTTCTCTTGAAGACCGGAGGACGCCGCATCCTCAAGTTAATATTCTAGCCGAGTAACACTTTCCGGTAAATGGGCCACAAAACAGTTTAATACTCGCATAAAAGTGTGTTTTATTCCCTGCATGTCACATAATTGCTTCATAACTCCGCGTTTTATAGCGCAGGAATTTGATTTGGGCGATCACGCGGATTTAGGATTTCTATAGTATGCATAATGGATGTGATATTCACGATCTAACCGCTACAAGCACCTGGCGATTCTTGTGGTAAAAATTAACTTAAATTTTTCTCAACACCTACTACCATTAAATATATTTAAAAAGTATAGGTATCTGATGGAATAACACAGTAACACTAAGGGTTTTGGGTTTTGTATGAGAAATCGAGGTACCGGTACCAAGTTAGTCCAGATATTAATATTACGTAACCGAGCTCGATAGCTGCAGTCGCTTAAGTGCGGCCAGTATACAATAATCGGGAGATAGTGGGTTCGAACCCCACTGTCGGCAGCCCTGAGGATGGGTTTCCGTGGTTTCCCATTTTCACACCAGGCAAATGCTGGCTGGGGCTGTACCTTAATTAAAGCCCCGGTCGCTTCCTTCCCATTCCTAGGCCTTTATTATCCCATCGTCGCTATAACACCTATCGGTGTCGGTGCGACGTAAAGCAAATAGCAAGAAAAATAATATTACGTAGGTTCCGTTATCTGGAATTATTTGAGATGATGCAGTACTTCTTGAATAAATGTCCTTCACGTGCATTTTTAAGCTGTTGTTGTTGTTTGTTGTTGAAAGGGGCCTAAACCTTGGTCATAGGCTACATATTTAAGCACATATCTCTACTTGATTCTCTTAGCACTTTATAGACCGAAGATAGAGAGTGATTTCCCAGTCTGGTAAGCCACTGGTCGCTAAGATGAATTCGATCAAAACGCAGGCGCCTTTCGGAAAGCCTGTAAGATTCATGACATTGTTATTCACAACTTAAGGTACGATTCTTGTTTACGAAAAATTATTTTTTGAATATTTAAAAGTATATTGATAAAAATACGGTGTACTGATGAAAGATGATCCGATAACGTTTCAAATATTCTGTACGTTTCTGACAGTGGATGGATATCATATTTTATATTTTGAGGTATAATTATAATTTCGTGTGGCTATTTCTAGCCGGGTGCAGCCCTTGTAAGGCAGACCCTCCGATGAGGGTGGGCGGCATCTGCCATGTGTAGGTAACTGCGTGTTATTGTGGTGGAGGATAGTGTTATGTGTGGTGTGTGAGTTGCAGGGATGCTGGGGACAACACAAACATCCAGACCCCGAGCCATTGGAATTAACCAATGAAGGTTAAAATCCCCGACCTGGCCGGGAATCGAACCCGGGACCCTCTGAACCGAAGGCCAGTACGCTGACCGTTCAGCCAACGAGTCGGACATATTTTGAGGTAAAATATCTGCTATCACATGTTAATGGATGCGTGCAATATATGTTTTTAAATCTCAACTGTAAGTGCCCAATAGAATCCTCACGACTTATGTTTTTCAGACTGTTGATGAATTATTTTGCTGGTGATCATACAACTAGATCTATTATTCAACTAAGTTCACGGTAACTTCTGTTACCACTCAGTACTGTAAGAGAAACCCACCTGGTGGCCATGATCGTTGAGGCGTGAAGTCTGACACCGTGGTTAGCCGGTTCGAGTCCCGGTAGTCAAAAAGTTCTCTATCAGAATGTTGGCCGGCAAGGTAAGGAAGGTGGTGGTATACACTTTCTAATCACTAGATTGCGTGCCAAAAGCCTTCGTTCAATTCCAAACCTCTGCGTGGTGATCATATAGGGTGAGAGTATCATGACGCTGTTGGTGCTGATTCATCCGTCGGATGGCTACGTAAAGCCTTGAGCAGTCCCCTATGTGCTATTCGAGAGGAGTAGGGACCGGGTTTCACTCCCTCCCTTCCTACTATCATAAATATCACATCATTAATTTCATCACATTAACACCTCTGATGGGACTGACGTCAGGAAGGGCATCCGTTCGTAAGAACTCGCTACGAAGATTCATCTCACTTCATAGCCGACCTCGTAGAGAAACGAAACAAGGATAGAGTAAATATGAGAAGTTTTTATCATTTAGGGGCAACCAAAAATAAGTTTAGATTTTTTCAAGCACAGTGCCAGTTTCCAGCCGTATAAAGGATTAAATCTGTGACATTCAGCAATGAAAAGGATCTCCAAGGACTAGCTAATAACACTGAATGTTAGCTATGGAAGTGAGCAGATTAGTACTAGTAAAGATACGGATCTTATCGAGTATAAGTGGAGCAATGTAAGTTCGTAAATACGGTAATACATTTAATGATGTTCACGTATTTTAGAAACTAGAGACATAATGATCATAATTTCCGTGTATGAAGGCATAATTTTTTTGCAGAATAATATTATACTTTTAATAATGTTAATGGTTTTACGTCCCACTAACCACTTTACGGTTTTCGGAGAAGCAGATGTGCTAGAATTTGTCCCACAGAAGTTATTTTACGTGCCAGTAAATCTACCAAAATGAGGCTGATATGTTTGAGCACAGCACCAGGATCGAACCTGCCGAGTTGGGCTCAGACGGCGAGTGCTCTACCGTCTGAGCTACTCATCCTGGCATTTTACTTTTCACTTGTAAGCGGAATTTATAATTTGTATATTTGTGTTTAGTAACAACCTCCTAGCGTATGGCATTGTTAATGTCTGTTCTTCAATAGCAGTCTCTCATTTACAATGCCAAGACTATCTAGATGAACCTGCAATATCGAATTTCGGAAAAAGGAAGCATAATGTTAACAGCATTAAGTGCTGTTATTTCAAAGCTTATGTACATTTTCGCTGAAAGGCAGTTCTGCATAGTTTCTTTATGGCTAGTCACATGTTTTCGTAATACTCTGCAGTTTGAGTAGACAATAAGCAACACATTGCTTGAAAATATATATACTGAACCATTCTGTTCATGGACCAATAGTATAGATTTTAGTATTGGATATTGGGATTACATAAGGCCACCCATGAAGTCATTGTATTATAGTCTATTTCATAAAAGATTCCAGAAGAAGCGTTCTCGTGTGAAGAGAGCTAGAGCGTCATTATGAAAATCTCCAGAACCTCATTAAAGGGAGTTATGTCCCAAGCCAAGCCTCTTAATGAAGATTGGGGACGCTTCCCGGATCCCGGGAAAACTAACCTTCGGAGGGAAGAAAGAATTAAATTAATATCTTTGGTTACGGAAGAGATGCATTGGATCTGATACAAGAATTGCAACCTGCATAATTTCTGCTTAATTTTGATATGCATTAGGGCTGCAATCATAAATGCATTCGTTAAGTAGGGTACTTGACGTGCTTTGTGCGGGAAAACTTCGAGTCGCGGGCGCGCGTATCCTGCACGCGATCAAGCGGCGTGGCTACGTCAACCTGATTATAAATGCAAGGCCGCCTGGCACATCAGCCTCATTCTTTGACCGTAAGGCTGGTTGAACGAAGTCGTCATGCTACAAGTCGGCACCGCGGACAACGTTTTATCTTCAAGCTGCACATACAACTAGTACTACTGAATCTGCGAGGAATTACCCCTGCATCAAGCCAGAACGAGCTTCTACATCATCATTGCGAGGAAGCCACAACGGGAGCTGAAGCCGGCACGACATCGGGAATCGATCCAGGAACGTTGGGCGTACCTGATCAGCGCGACGTCGAAGGGGACATCTTCCAACCATCTAAGGAGTTGTACGAAGGACTCACGCAAGATAGAATGTCTCCAATTGTTCACCAGTATCTGCTGAAAGCGTCGCAGTTTGTCATGATGTGGTAAATTCAGTGGTCCACAGGAAGGGCCGCTCCGTCATGTCATCAATCATATAAGGTCAGAGCTTTCCAATTCTGTTTCAAGCATGTCATTTAAATTTAGATAGGAATAGGGGGGCCGTCAGCCAACAGGTTAGTTTATGGTAGGAAAATTCTTGGTAATAACGAGCTAGGCCTCAAGCTCGAACCCCGTACATTAGGGTAGATGATAGTTTGTAGATTCCTTGTTGGTGTGTTTATATTTCATTTCGATAGTATTATATTAGCGTACGTGTTATCTTCATGGGTCAGGTCGAACTCCCTTGGTCATGGTAGGTTAGTCAAACAGGCAGGCACTGTTTATTGTGTCGCGTTTAGGCATTTGTCTCTGCAGACGTAGGCTGTATAGTTGAGACCAGGATTTAACCCGTAATTCACCTAGCTTTACTGACAGGGCGAGCGAGTCCGAATGTTTGAGAGATGTGAGCATTATGCATGTAGCTGACTGTATGGATTGATATGAGAAAGCCCCAGCACAGTTTGAGAGTGTATTGGATGCATTTGAGATGCCTTATTATGGCCATGTGACTATCGCTTACTGATTTGTGCCTTTGTATTATCAAGGTTGAGCCCATGGGAGGCGGAAATAAGATTTGTTATATTGCTGGTGATATTGAGATGAGGGCGGATAGCCCGTGTGTATTTAAAAGAGTGCTTTTAGCAGCCAGATTATGTGAGGTGTTTTGAAAGGCGATTTTTCTTAGAACTCAACTACTAGTCAGTCAGCTGGGCTCATAAATTGTGTGGGCTGCCGCTTGTCGAGTGCACGACTGGTGAGGGTTATTGTGCCTGACGTCACAGTCTTGAAACTTGGTTATATGGCTGTCTGCAGCTTGTCGAGTGTGTAAGGGGGAGAAGACGACCTTGATGTTTTGAACGCAGGGAGAGATTTTTGTTCTGTTTGTTCTACTTTAATTTTAACACTGGCCCGTTTGATATTGACCCCTTGGACATGTTGGTTGTGTTCCTTTTATATAGTTTGTATATGAATATTCAACGCCTTGCTTTTCATGGGACCAGGGTTCGAGACCGAGTCAGGACACTGTACATTATGTGTTTATATTTGTTTGCACCGGGGTTCGATGGTACGAGGCATAGTAAAGTTTATGGAAGTTACTGTTAGATGTGTATTTCAGCAGATATCCATTTTTTTAGATTTCATTACTTACACAATTGTAACATGCTTGTTACAGCACAGCTGTTTCGTGAAGGCAGTGAACTGGTTGTCATCGGCTCAACATTATCTTTACCCCAATCATATTTGAAAGCTCTTATATTTGTAAATATTATTTTTTATGTAATAAATCCCTGATTGTAAAACTTTGAATGCAGCGATGTTTTCTGTTAGATATTTTATTTTATTTTATTTTAGCTGATTCTTACCTGATTAGTCACATATCCTAGTGTTTTATCTTAATATTGCCCTTTGTTCACCCATGTTATCCCTGAGAAGTGCGCGATTGTGCGGCCGAGCGTGGATATGTGTTCAGGTAAGACTATGTGCACAAGCTCACGTTTGGTGAGAGTTCTTTCACTACTGTACTCTGGGTTCGAGACCGGCATTCGCCTGGCCGGAACCATAGGGTCCTGTAGGGCACAATACCCTTTACAAATATTGAGCTAATCAATATCCACTAGGAAAGGGTAATATTGCTTAGAAGTCTCAATCATTGATGATAAAGAATTGTTCAAAAGTTCTAAACTGGCGTGAAGGAAAATGAAATTAACATCAGGTTGACGATTAATTTTTAACTCTTCCCCTGCAACCCACCAGAAGCCCTATAATGGTAACATCTTCAAGGTTATATATGCTTTTGAAATAATTCGTCGTATGTTGATCACTTATTATTATTATTATTATTATTATTATTATTATTATTATTTTCTATATATTTAAATATTAGGCTGATTTTTGTTACAGAGAACGACTGAACCGATCGACATCATAAAGCATTCTGACGAAAGCTCTTGGCCTGTAGATTTGCATAGTATCTTTAAAAGCATACACAATTCTAGCCGTTTATTTTTAAATTATTAAATACAAATGTAGCATGCTGATTGGCCAAAGCGCTCACCAGTACTTCAAGGCCGCCTGAACTGTGAGAGCGCTGAAGCATGTGGCACGATAGAGGGGATGGAAGGGGTAAGCACGCATGCGCAATCAGACTTCTACCTGGTCAGATGTATTTCGGCTTCTTCTAGACTGTATTGTAGCGAGCCGCTTGGCCGAAAAGAAGCTATTCAGCACAATTTTACTCTCTCTTCTGTAGTTCTCCCTATATTTGCTAGCTTGAACTGATTTCGGATAAATTTAAATGTTTCCTTCTCCATGTCGTCTATCTCTATATTTGTTAGCTTGAGTGATTTCGGAGAAATTTTAGCAACGGGGATGTGAACTTGTTCCATTCCGGTAATCAGCTAAATGAGTCGATTTTCCATGCCATGCTAATGTGCTAATGTTCAATTTTGATTTGGCCGATATGATACTCATAACAAATTAGGAATAACTTTCAATTATTAATGAAATTCCATTCCCGTAGTTAGCGAAGTGACTCAATCCTCCGTGACATACTAATGTGCTAATTTTCAATTTTGATTTGGTCAACATGTTACTCATAACAAACCAGGAACAACGTTCAATTATTAATGAAATCATTGACGTACTCCAACAAAACAGCACAAATGTCAAGAATGCATGTTTTATTGATGGTCCCGGGGACACTAGAAAAACATTTAGGATATATAATACAGAAGTCTTTCAAACAAGGGCTTCATGTCATATCAGTAACATGGACAGGAATAGTCGCCATTTTTCTGCCCAGTGGTTGAACAGTGCACATTGCATTAAAAATTTCTCTAAATTTAAATGCGATTTCGGTGTCTAGTTTAAAATTAAATTCCAAAGCAGCTGAAGATATTCGATTAGCGCGGCTGAATATGAGATAAAACCCCAATGGCAAATAGTCATACATTAATGTGTGTAAATCGTCTTCTAAAATATATCATAGGTAACGACATTCCATTCCTTCTAGTGCGAAAATTATTGTTCATGGGGGAAGATTTCATACAAGTTTTGCCTGCTTTGCACCATGCTTATCGCCAAACAATTATGTACTCATCATTGTATTAAATACTATCCTCTGTCCCTTCTTCAAAATACGCCGCTTACAAAGAAATATGCAGGCAACATAACAAAATGGCATTCGCTGACTTTTTTCAGGAAATCGGTAGCGCTGACTAACGGTGACGGATCAAATGTTATGGAACTACCAGCCAGAATTTTAGCACATGACGATGTCGTGATTGAAATGTAGAGCAGAACTTTCACTTCTGAGAAAGATGTCATCATTTTCTCTAAAGTTACCATTTTTAATTAATTTAAAATGAACTGGTCTATGGTTTGCCTCCATATACTCGTATTCTAAAAATTGGAGCCATAGTTATGAATGAATGAAATCCTACAACCTGTTTTCTATTCTTTCCGGGTCAGGGATGTAATGAATGAACCATATATATGCTATTAGTACAATGGGGTCGCCACTAGCAAGGTGATTTATTAAAGACTGCTAAATGCTATGAAATGATATTTGAGAGTGTTTCTGGAATGAAAGATGACAGGGAAAACCGGAGTACCCGGAGAAAACCTGTCCCGCCTCCGCTTTGTCCAGCACGAATCTCACATGGAGTGACTGGGATTTGAACCACGGTATCCAGCGGTGAGAGGCCGACGCGCTGCCGTCTGAGCCACGGAGGCTCTCATAGTTATGCTCCTTACAAAATCTGAACATTTTCCAACGGCTCCTAAACAGAGCCAGATTACTCTTACAATCAGTAAGAAGTATGTACGAAAATTGTTTAGATTTGGAAATATTAAGTGGTGATAAAGCTGGAGAGAGAGCTCTAATCCGTCGAAATACCTGAACAACATCCGATAAAACACTTCCATTTTCTTTCAAGAGGCATCATTGTCCAATTCGCTTGGCATTTTGTATCATGATCAATAAACCTAAAAGGACGCGACGGTCTATATTTACCTCAGCCAGTTTTCAGTCATGACCAGTTAAATGTTGCAATGTCCAAAGAGCGATATTTTAAAGTTGCAATAGTTTCAAAAGGTAATTATGCAAGGAGTGCACCGAGCAAGTGAGCTGCACGGTTTGAGTTACGTAGTAGCTATAAGCTTGCATTCTGGAGATAATGGGTTCGAACCCCACTGTCAGCAGCCCTGAAGATGGTTTTCCGTGTTTTCCACTTCCACACCAGGTAAATTAAGGTCATTTCCTATCCCATCGTCGCCGTAAGACCCATCTGTATCGGTGCGATGTAAAGAAAGGTGTAAAATATAAAATACAAGGAATGTCGTATATAAGGAAATCATTCAATAAATATATATCCCATTCACCGTCATGTCTTGACGGATTTCAGATACTTATTATTATTATTATTATTATTATTATTATTATTATTATTATTATTATTATTATTATTATTATTATTATTATTGTTGTTGTCCGCCTCTGTGGTGTAGTGGTTAGCGTGATTAGCTGCCACCCCCGGAGGTCCGGGTTCGATTCCCGGCTCTGCCACGAAATTTGAAAAGTGGTATGAGGACTGGAACGGGGTCCACTCAGCCTCGGGAGGTCAACTGAGTAGAGGGGGGTTCGATTCCCACCTCAGCCATCCTGGAAGTGGTTTTCCGTGGTTTCCCACTTCTCCTCCAGGCGAATGCCGGGATGGTACCTAACATAAGGCCACGGCCGCTTCCTGCCCTTGAGGCGGTAGAGGTGGGATCCCTCGCTGTGTCCGAGTGAAAAACCGACCCTGGAGGTTAAACAGATGATGATGTTGATGATGATGATTATTATTATTATTATTATTATTATTATTATTATTATTATTATTATTATTATTATTATTATTATTATTATTATTTCTTGAAAAACTACCGGTCAGTTTCTAATCGAATAGTGGCATTTGTGAGGAAACATGATCACACCCTACGAGTGTCAGTGTCGAAATATGATAGTGTTATTGGGACCGTGTGTACTTGCCTGAGAAAGCAGTGCGATCGAACGAAGTATTTGATTGGAACTGTCTTGACATTACATTTATACAAAGTATTCGATATCAAATACCTATGCAGCATGGTATCAGGAGCTTGAAGTTTTATGCACGTCTTTGTTCATTCTATTTAGATCTCTTCAAGTTTGATCTCGAGTTCTTTTACTTTAGTAATAACGTTTGATGTAATGGCGCACGTCCAGGTCCTAGATTCCGGATTCTATCTTTCGATAAAAGGGAAAAGCTCCAGTAAAAGGACGAAGAAGTTAGAGATACGGCATCATTTAAGAAATGGAATACAGCTTTAAACGGGTTCTGGGAAGGCATGGAATAGTCTTTGTAGTTTAGAGAGTCGAAGTGGCTGCTAGTATTTCTGTTTATTCTCTGTGCGGAGAGACAGGATCATGGCCAGCTCTTTGATGTGAACTATGTTCCATTTTCGAGAAACGTATTTGCATAATACGTTGTAGGTTATTATGGTGCTAAGGATAATTTATGTTGAGGGTAAAGATGAAAATAGTTAAAGGGAAATGGCTTGAAGATGACTTTAAAATCAAAGTCAGCACCGGTCAGTACAATAGCATGCACAATGCTTTATCTAAAACGTATCATCACTAAGATATCAGAGTATTACCAATATTTTGTCATAGTTTCTTTTCTTACAGTTAGCTTTACGTTGGACCGACACAGATAGGTCTTATGGCGACGACGGGATAGGAAAAGCCTAGGAGTGGGAATGAAGCGGCCGTGGCCTTAATGAAGGTACAGCCCCAGCATTTTCCTGGTGTGAAAATGGGAAACAACGGAAAACCGTCTTCAGGGCTGCCGACAGTGGGGTTAGAACCCACTATCTCTGCGTGCCCCTAACCGCACGGCCAACTCGCCCGGTTTTTGTCATAGTGGCTTGAAATATATAGGCCTATATATATTTACTACTTGTTTAATGTCGCACTAACACATCGAACGTTTTGGCGACGGAAGTATGGTAAATGGCTAGGTTTGGGAATGCAGCGGCCATGGCCTTAATTAAGGTGTGAAAATGAGAATCAATTTATGAATACAAAGAAAGAACAGAGCGGCATTACTGGAAACTTGCTGCTTCTGATTCCTTGTTTAAATTATTGGCATACAATCGCAGTCCTGTTCTCCAATATGTATTGAACCCATAATTCTAGTTCAAGGGTTCAGTATAACCGAAAAGGTTTCTTCTCATAGTAGATACATTTCTATGAATTGACTTAATATTCATTGGCCGTTCTGATGAGCGGGAACTAAACATCTTCTACAGAATTTATGCTGTAACATAATGTTCTTTAAAACAACTTAAATATAACAACACTTACTTCACCTTATAGGACTGCATATATTTATGATTACGGTTAATAATTACTCATAAATTAAGATATGAATTATGACATTAGATGGTGGTGGTGGTGGTGATTTTTATTTTAAGAGGAAGTGATACGAAGTTAGGAGAAAATGGTATGTTAGTCTGAAGTTGAGCAGGTTGCTCATACATATGCAGGGTGGCCCATTAAAAAATTTCACCGCTAATATATGTGGAACAACAAGAGATATTGAAAAATGACTTTCACGGGCATGAAGGCAGCGAAGGAGCTAATTAAAGTAAATACTATGAGCCAGTCAACAACGTAAGAAAATATTATTTTCAACATGAACCGCCCATAACTCGCCCGGTGCCAATTATTCTAGAACAATATGCTCTGCTGTAATGATGTGGCATGAAATCTGCAAAAGCTCACCGTTGTTATAGAAACTGATTTTATCAATCTTTTGTCGTTTTCCGAGGGTAAAAAATAGTGTTAGAGTTGCTTAATTAGGAAACTAAATCTGTACATTAAAAGAGTTTACTGAAAACAGATTTGGCAAATCTGTCCGTCCGTTCTTCTGGACCGATTTGCTTCATATTTATTTTATTCTTTCCGGAATTATCTGCCATACATTGATAAGTCTCTAAATTCAGCCAACTTTGAGCAATCAAACCCGAAATACATTCTGTACTTAGCAGATTGCTAAGCGACTAACACTGTAATTAATTTTCTGATATATTGTCGCTCCTATGCCAAAACTATAAATGTGACAATACTCTTCCTATCCATTATTTCCCTTAAGTCTGGTCACGCCTTCCAGCCACATAAGGAAATTCAGTCCACCAGAACAAATTTCATTGAGTTCATTTTCCTATGCTAATGGGTAAAGGAAAATGAACCTTACTGTACCGTACTGTAGAAGTGTATGTTTGCATGACACGTTTACCCGCTCTTAGAGTATGATGTATTTAAGCATGTCGTAAGAGGCGACAGAAATGGGCCCCAGGAGGGTCTGACCTTGACGGCACGGTTCGGGGCTCTCAGCTGAGTCCTCGCATTGCTTTCACGTACTTGTGCCGGGCTCCTCACTTTCATCTATTCTTTCTGACCACCGTTGATCAACTCTCATTCTTTTCCAACCCCGACGATATTAAGTTTGCGAGTCTATAGAGTCCTTCATCTTCACACCCTTGGTGATCCGTCCCTTTCCTTTGCGGGTGCCTTTAGGTTTCGAAGTGCCTGACCACTTGTTTGTTTCTTTCTCCGATTAGTATTAAGAGAGGATGATTGCCTAGTTTTACTTCCTCTTAAAAGAAAATTCTCCATCACCACTACCAAGAGGAAGGAACAGTCACGTCTAATGAAGGCAGAAGAAAACATGTAGGATGTTAAACAACTAAAAACTTCTCGACTTAATTAATGGCAATTAAAGACTTCCTCCTAGATAAATACAGAGTTTGACATAATTAATCTATGTCAAATCACTGTATAAGATGTTGTGTTGGTCGATTTCCTGGAAGCGTTCACTTGCGGCTCTATTTGGTAGGCGTCCTTCAGTGGATAAATCGATCATGCGAGAGACAACGGCTGACACACTTCAGGAAACCAGAAACTCCTTTATCCAAACGTCTTCTTTCTCTTTCCTCAACCTCGTCCACTCTTTCCTCTTGCACGATTTGCATTGTTATGAGTAACCCAATTTAAAAGAGACGAGGGTTGTGAATTCCCCGAAAGTCTTGACGTTAGTGACAAAGACTCAGAGTTAAGATGCACAATTGATGTTCTCCCTCCATTACGCTGAAAGTCTTTAAATATTTAAATCAGAGAAAAATCTCATTTAGCCTCCCTTCATTCCAATCTCCTTTGCTGCACCATTTGCAATAAAGGAACTATTCTTTCTACTTTTGCTGCCTTAGCTTACAGTTCAGCTGCAGACTCATCTACACTACCTCTCATATACAGTAAACAATGTACATAAATGTTGCGGGAAATATAGACTAATGAAGTGTCAATCATTCATAATAAGCGGTTAGTATTCCTACATAATATCTAGTGATATTGATACGCTTGATAAGTCTCCTTACACCACTTTTCCGTCGGGTGGATCGAGGGTGCGAACTGTGCTATGTTGATTTGACCATTTGGTTCACTACTGCGTGTTTATGTGGCGGTTGGTAGTTTTGTCGGACTAGAAAGCCAAGAATAATGGCCAAGGGAATTCGTTGTGCCGACCACACGACACTTCGTAATCTGCAAGCCGCAGCCGTTGCTCGGTAGGCCATGGCCCTTTGAGGCTGTTGCACCATGGGGTTTGGTTTGGCAGTTTCATGTCTTGTGTGAATATGAAGAGGGGTGTGTTTGGATAAACAAGAACACCCAGTCCATGGGTCAGTAGAATTTACCAAATCCGATTCAAATCGGCAACCAGGCTGGAAATTGAACTCAGGACCCTCTGATCAGATTCCCCCCACGCTGACCAATCAGCCAAGGAATAGAACATATTGACAAATGAAAATTAATAACCTATTCAGTTTTACCGATAATTTTTACATGACTTTCAAACAGGTTTGGTTTATTCAACACATGGTTTCTAAATACAAATTATTGATTTTTATTGGTGATTTTAAATACTTTTAACTGGTGTGGTTTATTAACGTAACAGACATCTAAGATTTCGGATTAATAATGTTTTCAAAGTTTATTGAAAATGAGAAATACAGCTCATTGAAAGTATAATAATATTATTGTTTTTACGTCCCACTAACTAGTTTTGACCGCTTTCAGAGACGCCAAGGTCACGAAATTTTGCCCCGCAGGAGTTCTTTTTACGTGCCAGTAAATCTGCCGACACGAGTCTGACGTATTTGAGCACCTTCAAATACCATAGGGCTGAGTTGGGTTCAGAAGGCCAGCTCCTCAAACGTGTGAGCCGCTCAGTCCGGTACTGAAAGTATGATTACCATTGTTTGTGTTATACAATTAAACTGGTAAACTCCTTTTCATATTCACACAAGACATAAAACTACCTTTAGTTACCGGTAACTAATTTCCTGGCTGAGATAATATTGCACTTTGTTGTTTAACAGAGGTTTCTTTCTTTATTTATTTATTTATTTTGCGCATGGGTTTTAGTGTCAGGAGTGTCTTCTGATGCAAATCTTTCTATTTAAAGCCAATGGGTGATCTGCGCGTCTGGGTGTGATATTATGTCTATAATGAGGTAGGGAGAGTGTGAAACTCGATGTCAAAACATAGCCTATTCCTATTGAATAACACCAAGGGGCTGCTCAAGGCGTAACGTCGACCTCCGACGGGTGAATCACCAGCAGCCGTGTCACATGCCCACACTCCGTATGACCAATGTGGGGGAGTTTGGAAATTGAATCTAAGCTTTTGACACGCAATCTCGTTGTTAGAAAAAATATACTACCACCTCTCCTATCCTGTCGACCACTATTTTGATTGTGAAAATTTTCCACCAACGGGACTCGAACCGGCTAACCACGGTGTCAGATCACAGAGACTTGACGCCGTAACGATGATGGCTGCCGGGAAGGTTTTAATAGAGGCACGCGCGTGTCACAAAATCGCATTGTCGACACTGACACGTCAAAGGACATCAAAGCACCGTAATCATTGATAATAGGATGAAATGCGATGCATTTTGTCACATTCCTCATTTTAATTTCATTCGTAATTATAAACAATATCAGGATATTACATATAATGCTCAGATTTGTTAAATATAATGTTATATAATTATTTATTACAGAATATTGACCCTCAGCGGACTTGCCATAAGACACAGCACTGCGCAAATATGATTTCTCAGGAGAGGAACTCACTTTTTACTGCCACCTCGACAGTTGCTGATAAGAAGTTTTCCTTTATTTGAAATTCCTTCCAGATATAAATCGTCAACGTTGGCAGTGTTCCTCCCACACTGACTAATAAACCATAAACAATGGATTTCATCTGATATTTTTCATTGATGTATGAGGACACGGGCGAGTAAATTGACGGTTTCTCGGTTCACGACTTGTGACTGTTGTTCCCTTAATTCTAGTCGTATTATAAGGTCGACAATGAACCTATGGTATCTGCTTATCTATATCTAGAATATGAACTACTACTGTTGTGTTGTGTAACGTTCTCCGCAGTGGCACACATGTTTACCAATGAACAACGAATTCACATGTTTCAAGAAGCATGAAAAAGAGACTTGCAAAGTTCATAATGACTTTGATGCGAGGTTTCCTGATGAACCATTATCAACTTGGATACATTTATGAAAACGGAACCTGAATTTTTTAAGAACGGGAATCATTAGAGATGCATCAAGATCCGGTTGCCCTCGCAACGTCAGTAATGAAGAAAGTATTCATGTGATTGCTCAAGCATTTTTGGCCAATCCTCATAAGTCAACGAGGAGTGCGTTTACTCAGTTGGACATATCTCGAAGGAGTCTGCAGAGAATCCTTAAAGATGCTAAATTCCAGTATTTTCGCCCAAAATTACTTCATGCCTTGTATGGAGATGATTATGGCAAAAGACTTGAGTTCTCTAAGTTGTTTGTAAAACGGAAAGAAGCAGATTCAAATTTTTGGCGGTCAGTTTTACGGAGAAAAGCGATCGCCATAACTGTATTTATTGGTCGGACACAAATCCTAGTAAGATAATGGAGAAAGAGCTCAACGTTCCAGGTATGGCTCTCTGGAGAGGAATATCAAGCAGGCTGTCGGATTAACACGGATCATACTTTCTTCGATAAATTGTCACTTCAGTAGTTTACTTACAAATACTGACAACATTTGTAGTATCTTATCTTAAAAAAAGCTACATTTAGCATTTCATTTGGCGAAAATATGGAACCCGCCCCGCTTTGATTTGAACGTTCGGAACTTTTTGTGCACCACATTCACAAAGTGAATCGGACGCCGTGGGATTATCGATTGACTACCACGCTCTTGTGATTTGACGCCATGTGATTTTAATCTACAGCGGATTGTGAAGAATATGCCAGCAATATAAATAAGTCTTCACTGTTCCCCATTTATGAAACGGTTGAAAGTCTTTGCATGAAATGTGTTGAGCAAGACGGTGGACACTTCAAAAAATCTTTGTCTGTTGATTGCGTTGTATGTTAGGGTAAAATTACTTTTGCACCATCCTGTACATATATACACAGAGAAGCAATATCAGGTTAATATTAAAAAGTACAGACAAATGTACAACGCCTTTAGAAAGTACAGACAGATGTACAAATCCTGTAAAAATTACAGACAGATGTACAAAGCCTTTGAAATGTTGCAGAGATGACCATAACGACTCTCCAAATAGTTATTTATGGACTCTTGGGCTTGAAACCTTCACCTTATCGGTAAAAAATATAGAACAGAAAACTTTATACCTTAGAGTTTTGTATAAAACAAACCGAAATAGAGATACATGGAACTGGTTTAGGCTCCCCCCGCTGAATGTTTTGAACAACGTTAGTCTATAGCTTACGAACATAATCGCTGTTATTCTGAATTTAAATACCACTTTTCATGAAAATCCACCTATAAAATTTTTCCATGAAGCTGTAACTGACAAACGGCCCGATGAACTCGACATTGGCAATTTGTTCTATCCGGTATGAAAACAAAGTGTCGTGTTAATATTTAAAGCGTACAAGCAGAAAGAAGGTTATATGCTGTACAGTATATTTCAAACTCATCTTGCATTATAAACGAAATTTCAGTATTTTATGCAGTGTTTCTATTTGTAGCTGTACGACGCACACAGTGATCCATTTGGGATGTCATGAGAATAAAACGTTCTGAAATACAGAGTGCAATTTTTCCTTTTTCAATAGTTTAATATGGCCTTTGCTGACAAGACATAGTGTTTACAGTGCACTGTGTTTTCTGGTGTAGGCTAGAACGAATTGGTTACTTTCATTGACTTGCCTCAGTCTCATCCTTGGCTTTAACAATGAACGTGACGGACGTATGAGCGATGCTAGTAATGCCATTCCTTATGCAGCCAATCCCTGTTAAGAATGGTTTGAAATTGTTGCTCATAGGGTCGGTTGGTGTGGGCATTTCATAGAGCTTCACAGAATGAAATGAAGTAGTAACTTCCGGCTCAGTGAAGAAAGAAATGGGAAACTACCTCACCCCTCATTTCCCTCTTCAGTGACGCCTGAGCCACCGCACGGCTGATGGCTGAGCTGTTGAGGCCCAAACCAGCCTCCGGGCCAACGAGCTAAAATAACAGAGAGGCGGAAGCGCTGCCTGGCTGAAGGTAATTAAACGAATGTCCACCATGTTATCGGTGGTCACATAAGCAAGGGGGCATAGCTGTCGAATGACGAAAAATATTGAAAATACGCATTATAGAATCACTCGTGCAAAATTAAAGACCGTTAGCCGAAAGCTTAGAGCATTAATAATCATAGAGTGCGAACAGCGCCACTTCATCCATGTTACGGCGCGAGGCCAACACCACAATTAGTTGATTGTAGGCTATTTCGAAGAGGATATAAGAAGAATAGTCATACAGTGACATACGAACAGGTCGTGGAATCGGAACAAGTACATTACCCTATTTAGCTGTTGCGGTTAAACGTAAATTACAATAAAAACCGTTGATGTAAATGAGCATTTATGAAGGAAGTCCGCAGAACGAAAGGGCCCTGATGAGCCGTATCCTGCCGGCCCATAATAATAATTAGAATATTATTTGACCCAATATGTAAAATTTATTCATAAAAGTTACAGTCTAACATGTTAAAGCATCGTATCCCAAGATAGTTGATACCGGATGTTGAGCAAGACAGTCGCTGGATATTACTTCATATTTCCGTATGACCGTGAGAAAGGATAGCCTACCCAAGCGCTGGCAAGGATCGACACGTGTATTAGATGCTGACCAAGCAAGATATTTCAGCCAATGGGAACTTAAGGATTTGGCAAACCTGGAGGCTACACCGCGCAAAATCTTAATTCCAGGATGACCAACGTGCTAAGTTGATAAAGTCAGTTTCTGTAGGTAATCGGTTTTCCACAGTTTCAGAAGTCAGATATATTTGGAAATGTAATATAAAAATTGGTGGAAGAGATTTGCTAGTGTTTGAGCTGTGTTTTGTAAATATATTACAATAAGTATTGTGTCATCATATATGACGAACTCTCTGATTGGTGGTTGGTTCAGACACCCGGGAACCCAAGCATTAATGGCGACACCGAAGCCTCCTCAGTAACCCAAGCTCTGGAGAGCGTCACTCTGTGTTAAATGCTTGGATAGTGCGGAAGCACAAACTTTGATTGGGGATCGTGATTAACGTGGTGTTATTCCAGTAACAGTAACTGGTTCTCATTGATACTTTAAATTGTGCAGTTGCAATATTTTACTGTACTTGAGTAAACGGAATAGTATAATTTTGGCAGAGTTTACTTTCAATTGATAAAGACGGTGTTTAGTGACCGCTGAGTAACAAGTGTAATGGAAACGTGCTATTGTTTCACTATTTCGCGACGGGCGCTTTTTCGCGTGGAACTTCCGTAGCGAACCGTGTGCTGCTTTTTAAACTGTATTTTTACCCTTTAAGTGAAGTGTGTAATATATATGTGAATCAGTGTGTTTAGCTGATCTTGTAAAGAGAAAGGGTATTTCGGCTCGCAGCATTAAGCAGCGAAGATATTATCAACTATAGTCTTCTGTGTTCCAGTGGATTATTTTCCAGCAAGATGATGGATACGCCTGCAGAGGAAGGAAGTGCATTCACACATGTTAATGCTGTGATTAACATGGTTTAGATCCCTAAATCTGTGGGGATGTAAGCTGCTATCCTGGTATCTCGAGAGTCGTCATGTAAAATACAGTAAGGCGCATGTGTTATTTATGGCATGATATGTAAGTTATGTTAAGATACTAGGGCGGTGTAGATAGAATTTTTAATTTTCATGTAAAGTAAGCCTGATGGCATGTGTTTGTTTAATTTTGTTACTATGATAGTTTCGGATACGAGAATAATGCATGTTTATTTTATTTTCATTTTGCTTTATGATTAGATGTTTGGGAAAATGAGGGATTGATAGGATCAGTTGTTGTTTATTTGTGTATGTTACTTAGCGTAGGATATTCCGAGTTTTCCTTAAATATATGCTAGAAGGGCTAGATGGACAGGTTCATTTTTATACAACGTTAAACACGTATTAGTTCATTTTATTCCGGTTATTCAGAGAGACAGGTATAGCTATTTTGCATGATGCAAGATTTTACAGAAGCTGATTGAAGGAGCTGCAGAACGTCGTTGTTAAAATAAGATCTTTGAAGTTAAGTTGGATTCTGCTTGCCTGATGGTCTGCCAAGGACACGAACTGCGTCTCATTATGTGGAAAGGCCAGTGGGATTTATGAGAAATAATGAGATAAAGATTGCATGCCGAATTATAATATATTGGTGCAGGCCGATTGCATGCCGAATTATAATATATTGGTGCAGGCCGATTGTACGCCTGACAAGATAAAGAGTATTGTGCAAATGTGTGTGCCTGCCTAGTGTCTTCTGAGTGTATATTGTGATCAGAATGGACAGTGTTAATTCCAGACTATTGAGTCTGATGTTGTTAAATGGCCCAAGCATGCTAAGAAGGAATGAATATACGTGAGTTTCTGTGTAGCCGATGAAAGGCGTTATCTCATGGCAAGCTGATTCCTGGCCTGTGTTTATCTGTAAGTGTGAAGGAGACAGTATTTCCTTGTGGCGGCCTCGGGAGACAGAATCCAATATTTAGCATAGTGGAGTTCAACATTTCTTTTCAGCTCGTAATCCACCCGGAAGTACATGACGGATGACCGCGCTGTTGAGCGCTCAAACGCAGCAGAAGGAGGCAATGTTGCCCATTGCTTTCTTCATGATATCAAGGGTTATTTATATGTTTTTTCCCTTACAGGATGATGTTTTACATTATTATTTGTGATTGTATACCTTGTCTCGTTGTTTTTAAAGGGAACAGCCCGAGTGCTGAAGTATTGTTGGTTTATCTAGTTCTGTCTAGATCTTTTGCAGTGAACCGGGATTCACATTAGAATCAGTGTAGCATTTACGATTTTACTCGATATCCGATGTATATATATGTTTAGTTTGATTATTTGAATTGTTGTAAATACAGTATAGGATATGCCCCTAGTATTTTTCATAACTTACATAGCATCCATTGCGTCTTAATTATTTTTCTTTCCGTCGTAATTTTTCTTTATAATGTAACTTTTATTTTCCGGAAATAGTTTGATGACTCTCGGGATTAACCTAACTTTTGAAACCGCATCGTTGAGATGCGATAGTGTGAAACTCCATACGGAAATACCACATGTCAGTGTTTGCGTACACTTGTTGCCATACAATATAAACATTGGACTATAAGAAGAAACTCATTCTTGATTTATATAAATGTTCTTTGTTGAACTTGTTTTTTTAATGTCAAATTTGTATGATCATTCAATTAACGTTTCTAATTTTGACTTATTTCAATACTTTGAGTTCATTTTTTTACAAATTATTATTTTTCTTGATTTAATTATTTTCATGTGATATGATCGGGGATATTTATTAATAAATCCATCTTACCCCTATGATTGTTTCTCATTCGTGTTATACCTCCATTTCCTGTCATTGATTGCTATTTTAGTGTAGAACTTCGACTTTTTATCCTGACCCAACCGACAACCAACCCACACTCTGCCCAACCCTGAGTTAGTCGGATGTTCATACAGGAATGGAGGCATCGTCCTAGAGGGTATTTACCCCTGGGTACGGTACACTACGATAGGTTAAAACCTCATTCTGATCATATTTTTAAACATATTGCATCCCCGTAAGTACCACTATAATTGTTTGAGATATGTATTTATTGATTGATTTATTTATTTACTCATTTATTTTTGCTACTTGTTTAACGTTGCACGAACACATCAAATGTTTTCGGCGAAGGAAGGATGGGGAAGGGCTAAGATTGGAAAATATTTTTTAAAATGCTATTTGTTCGGGGTGTCGACCTAAGAAGATCTTTTGCCCCTACGTGCACCATATGTGTATTATGTAAATGGCGGAAGTGTAAAGTGTTGAATGTGAGGAAAGGAACATTAAGGATGACACAAACACCCAGTCCCCAGGCCAGGGATATTAATCATTTACAATTAAAAACCCCTGACCCAGCCGGGGAATCGAACCTGGGGTCCCTGGGTGACAGGCGGACGCGTTGCCCCCTACACCACGGGGCCGGACAGATTGGGAACGTAGCAGCTTTGTCCTTAATTAATGCATTTGTCTGGTGTGAAAATGGGAAACAACGAAAAACCATCTTCAGTGCTGCCGACGGTGGAATTGGAACCCACTATCTCCGGGATGCAAGCTCACAGTTGCGCGACCCTAACCGCACGGCCATCTCGCTCGGTAAAAGTATTTATTACACTGTAGGAAACAAAATACGGAGAAGAAGAAGTGGTGGTGATTATTGTTTTAAGAGGAAGTACAACTAGGCAACCATCCTCTATATAACACTAATCAGAGAGAAAAAATGGAAGGGATCCGACACTTCGAAAAATGGAGATATCGGCCAATGAAAGAGAAGAGCCACGACGGGCGCGATATTGAAAGACCCCCTAGGCCTCGATACCTAATACTGTCGGGGTCAGAAAAGAACGAGATTTGAATAAGGGAGGCCGGACATAATAGTTGAAAGTGAGAAGCCTGGTTTAGGACTCAGATAAGGGCCTCGTGGTCGCCTACCCACGCTCCCAAGCTGAGAGCCATAAATTTCACGAACATCAT
Organism: Anabrus simplex; assembly: GCF_040414725.1. Taxonomy (NCBI): domain Eukaryota; kingdom Metazoa; phylum Arthropoda; class Insecta; order Orthoptera; family Tettigoniidae; genus Anabrus; species Anabrus simplex. The sequence goes on from NC_090265.1 coordinate 1,302,424,291, forward strand.
TAAAATACTATATTTACCATGCTTGGTATTCGTTTGACTGAAAGAGGCCTACATAAAACCAATGCACAAGACAAGTCTTCAGGACCATTATGGGCAGAGAAAAAAAAGAAAACCCGAATATGAAACTTCATCGAATCATACACAAACACCGGATGGCAACAAACATGAACTTCCAAGGGCAAAGTTATACAGGTATCAAGAAATCATCCGTTATGGTAAGTCTGATAAAAGGGAATATTATCGATCACCTTACACCGATTAGAGCATCCGTACGCTGATCACACGTCTGGCTGGCATTCTTAAAGACGAGAGTTTAGCTTTTCACTTCTTAAAACTCACGAAGTTCAATCGCCACGCACAATTTCCATGTCACCTCATCATGTGTTCTCGCGCCAACTTGCTTTGTTTTGACAACCCGAAACATGGCTGCCGTTTCTAACTTGCTTCCGCAAGGAGCGCTGATGTCAGGCACACAGCCCCTCTGTGTTATTCTAGCTCGTTGTCCGGGCTGAGCACTCAACATACAATATCATCAGGTACCTTGTGCGAGTTGGTGAGGTTTACCGCTGCATCTGTATGGATGCGCATGCGCATCAGCATGCGTGTGGTTCAGGCAGCCCACTAGTTTCCCAAGATGACGGTCGCTCCACAGCAGCGTGCCCAATGCATCTTGTAGAACTCTCTTCAACAACTGGTCAGAGCGCAGTATAGATGTCATCATTTATCCACGTATCGCGACATAATGAACTAGGGGACTGCTTGTACGGAATGATCTCACCGTACCTCACACGGGCGGACGAGTGCATAACAGAAACGGAGAGGAAGACATCTGACAGACCTTAACACTAGGGGACTGTTTGTACGGAATGATCTCACCGTACCTCATTCGGGCGGACGAGTGCATAACAGAAACGGAGAGGAAGACATCTGACAGACCTTGACACTACGGGACTGTTGTACGGAATGATCTCACCGTACCTCATTCGGGCGGACGAGTGCAGCATAACAGAAACGGAGAGGAAGACATCTGACAGACCTTGACACTACGGGACTGTTTGTACGGAATGATCTCACCGTACCTCATTCGGGCGGACGAGTGCAGCATAACAGAAACGGAGAGGAAGACATCTGACAGACCTTGACACTACGGGACTGTTGTACGGAATGATCTCACCGTACCTCATTCGGGCGGACGAGTGCAGCATAACAGAAACGGAGAGGAAGACATCTGACAGACCTTGACACTACGGGACTGTTTGTACGGAATGATCTCACCGTACCTCATTCGGGCGGACGAGTGCAGCATAACAGAAACGGAGAGGAAGACATCTGACAGACCTTGACACTACGGGACTGTTTGTACGGAATGATCTCACCGTACCTCATTCGGGCGGACGAGTGCAGCATAACAGAAACGGAGAGGAAGACATCTGACAGACCTTGACACTACGGGACTGTTTGTACGGAATGATCTCACCGTACCTCATTCGGGCGGACGAGTGCATAACAGAAACGGAGAGGAAGACATCTGACAGACCTTGACACTACGGGACTGTTTGTACGGAATGATCTCACCGTACCTCATTCGGGCGGACGAGTGCATAACAGAAACGGAGAGGAAGACATCTGACAGACCTTGACACTACGGGACTGTTTGTACGGAATGATCTCACCGTACCTCACTCGGGCGGACGAGTGCATAAACAGAAACGGAGAGGAAGACATCTGACAGACCTCGACACAGAGTCCGCTGCTGCGACTGTCAGTTGAGAAACATAACCCTTTCACCATCGTCCGACAGGATCTCATATTTCCCTACCGCTCGAACATGTGCATGGAATGAACGACAGAGATTTATAAGTCAGGCACTCTTTTAACACAAATATGTCATATGGCTAACGGTCATCCAGAAATTTGCGTCGCGAAATTTGCGATAAAAATGTGTGACACGATAATACCTAGGAACCATGGATGCTGTCATGTAAGATACTGATGGATGGCCATGACTAAGAGAAACCTAGAATGTGCAATTATCAAAGAGGCTTCATCTCATCACACTCTAGAGAACTAAGTATTTCGTTCGTGGTAGTTTCATGTATGGGCCGATGACCTCGAAGTTAGGCCCCTTTAAACAACAAGCTTCATCAAGCATCACAAGTTTCATGTATGTATGTGTATGTTGGGTATTCAGCCCGAAGGCTGGTTTGATCCTATGCAGCTCCGCCAACAGCTGTCATAAATAGCCTAGGCGTCACTGAAGAGGCGTACTAGGGAAATGAGGAGTGAGGTAGTTTCCCGTTGCTTTCCTCACCGAGCCAGCCGCTGCTATTAAATATAAGTCTGTCAAGCCCACTGAAATGCATGCACCAACCGACCCTATGAGCGATATTTTCACACCATTCATAACAGGAACTGGCTGCATAAGCAATGGTATTACTAGCATCACTCATACCTCAGACACTTTCATATTGTCAAAGCGAAGGATGAGACTGTGACAGGTCAATGAAAGTAACAAATTTGATATAGCCCATACCAGAAGACATAGTGCACTGTAAACACTACATCTCGCCAGCAAAGGCATGGTAGTTTTATAGACCTTGAATATATTTTCCCCATTCCGATGCACTGAATCCTACAGTTGTCGACTTCAAATTCCATACAGATGTTTCTCGCAAACGATTCGTTAGATGCAAATTTAATCGTTATCAATTCGAATGTCATTTATTGAAAGGCATATTTATGACGACTTGATTTTCTGAAAGTGAAATTTGACACCATGTTTTGCAACATGTGTATCAAAGGTGGATCCACCCCTTCGCCTCGTAATTCAACGTATAAGACACCTATTCGCCTTGAGCAACGTCAAATCAAAGGGGCATGACCAAATACCAATGGTTCTGTAATCCCGGACACAGAAAACCTTGAGGCCACGTGGCGTACCTTCTCTGGCAAGTATGAAATTTGGTGAGTCCGCCATGGTGGACATGTGGGGAACTATTAATAGACTGGATCACACAACTCTTGTGACCTTTGTATGTGAGTTTACAGAGTTATCAAGTCGTATGTTCTGCACACATTTATTTCTGTGACATTCCAAACGAATCACCCTGTATCTAACATAAGCAAGATCCTGGAATGGTTGTTATGAGCCATCATTAGTTTAAGATCGTTTTGCCACGCAATCAGTGTGTTGCAATGAATTGATACATATTCCTTTCTGTTACACATAATTGCGGACGCACAAAGGGACGAAGAAGTGAAATTATAAACTCTAGGGCCTCAAGAAGAGTAACGTCGAACGCTAGAAAGTTAATCGCTTCACCACGCAGCCCGGAGGAAGTCGTTACATGACGAGCGAAGTACATTGCGGAAGGCTGCAATAGTGCATTCCTTTTTCGTACTCAAGGAGGAGGCGCTCTCTCTTCGCATATATTTTATACTGCATCTGATGTTGAAGAGCTAAGCGTATTCTGTCAATTTGTCGCAACTTTAACGGACCACACTCCTGTAGACGGTATGACACTCAAGTCCTTTATGGAGCTATGGAGCTCTCAAGATGGAAGAGTCTGACTTACATGAGCGAGGCTGCTCACTATCCAACCTTCTTTGGTCAACTCTTGTTCTCCTCGACATAAGTTTTCCGAAGCGTAGAGAGCTTGTCATTTCATGCCCATCGTGCCCTTTCCCCCTGTCGGTGAGGGTGGTAGAATACAGTCATGGCATCCACTGCCTATACTAGGCAAGTAAAAGGGAACTCCAGGAGCTCTTATCTTGCGAGCGTGGGTTGGAGACCAGGGGGCCTATAGGTGAGTCTAGCATTTATTCTCGTGATTTTCATCTTTCCTATCTAACCCCCTTGATCAATTTGTCCCATCGTTGGTGGGGGAAGTAGAATAACACCCACGGGATGTCCTGCCTTTCGTAAGAGTCCCCACGAACTCTTGACTTGGGAGCGTGGGTAGGCAACCACGGGACCCTTACTTCCACTTACTTGTCCCAGGCTCCTCACTTTGGTCTATCCTATCGAACCTCCCTTGGCCATCTCTTGTCCTTTTCCGACCCCGGCGATGTTAGAGCATTCGAGGTCTAGGTCGTCTTTCGTTTTCTTCGTGTCCCCTGTCTTTCTTTCTTTGGCCGATGCCTTCATTTTTCGAATGACTTCCTTTTTTCTATCTAATTAGGGTTAATAAATGATGGTTGCTCAGTTGTACTTCCTCTTAAACAATAAATACCACCAGTGATCAGTTTGTTGTTTTTATCCGACCTCAACGGTATTAGCCTCATGTGGGTGGGAACCATTCACGTAATACCCTGCCTGTCATGAAAGGGGACTAGGGGCTCTCAACTAGGGAGTGTAGGTTGGCGGCCATGGTTCTTCTAGCTGAGTCTGACATTACTTCCACTTACTCGTGTCAGGCTTCTCGCTTTTGTCTTTCCCAACCAACCTCCTATGGTCAACTCTTGTGCTTTCCCTACACCGACGGTATTAGATTTGCTAGGCCTACGAAGTCTTTCATTTTCTGGCACTTCGTGGTCCTTATCTTCCTTTTTTCGACACCTTCACTTTTCGAAGTGTCGGAACTCTTCCATTCTCCCTCTGATTAGTGCTAATAGAACAGTAATCACTATCACCAGCGGTATTGGTTTGCGAAGCCCAGGACGTCTGAACACATTTTGTAACCCTCTCCTTTCTTTTGCAAAAGCCTTCATTCTCTGAAAGGTCGAACTTCGTTCTTTTTCCTTTATGATTAGCGTTAAAAGAATATGGTTGCCCAGTTCTACTTTTGGCATCTCTTAAAACAACAATCACCACCACCACTAGCAAAGGGCTCTCAACATAGAAGGAGTGGAGGATTCAGGCTCCTTAGCTAAATCCACATACTTGTGCAGTGCGTCTGGCTTTCATCTTTCCTATCTGACTTCCCTTAGGGAATTCTTGTTTTCTAAGCAAGCTTGTAGTTTTAGTGAGTGTTAATATCGTGATCATAACCATGGGACTTTCAATTTTACATGGAGCCCGAATCACAGGAATATGACGTTCCAATTCAGAAATTCCACGTGCATTGGACGAGATTTGAATTACGGTCGCTTTGGTGAGAAGTTGTCGACGATTTCATTCAGATATCATGGCTCCTCTTCTCTTCCAACTCCATTAGAAGTAAGATTCATTACCATGCCCTTCGAGACCCTTCCGTTTAATTTGCTGATACCTTCATATCGGAACATGTCGGGGCTTTCTACTATGATCAGAGCTATGAGGGGCTACATTTGTGTTACTACCATAATCACTGTCACCTCGTTTGTGAACTAGCATCAGATAGAAGTTCGGTGCATATGATGCCGATTTGACAGGCTACCTGTGATATGTAAATTCTGTGAACAGCTCCCTTATTAAAGAAAAAAAACGAAAACTCAGCAGTAGATTGACCAATGATGTTCCTGTTTTTCTGCCATCTGTTAGAGTAAAACGTAACGTCGAAATTGGCATGCAGGCAGCATAAATATCATCTGGTCGAAATTCGTGAACACAGTAACTGAGATACTTCTTTCTCCGTCACTTTTTCTACAAAGGAACTGGACAAGTTCTTAGGAAGAGGAATCGCAGTAATCCATCACGGAATATTAACTTTCTGGAGTTTTATTTCTTCTCTAATGGTTTGTAAATATAGTCTCAAATAGTTTTAAATTCATATAGTTTTCACGATTAACACCATGGATTAAATCCAAATTACTATTTACTTTAGAACAAATTCAAAGTTGAGGGAGCTGTTTGCAGTCATACTATCAAATAATATTTACTTCGACACGCACTGCTGTGGGGAGGGCTGGTGTAACACATCCAGGGTATCCCATGCCTGTCACAAAAGGAGACTAAAAGGGGACTCAAGTGCCTTCATCTTGGGAACGTGGGTTGGCGACCGGGGGTCCTCCAGCTGAGTGTAGCATTGTGTCTACTTACTCGTCTTTCCTCTTTCCTATCTGCGTCCCTTAATCAACTCTTGTTCCTTTTAGGCCCCGGCGGTACGGTATTAGGGTTGCAAGGGCTAAAGAATCTTTCATCTTCACTCCCTTCGTGAACGTTTCCTGCCTTTGCCGATATCCTCATTCTTCGAGTGTCGGACCTCCCTTTTTTTTTTTCCTTCTGATTAATATTAATAGAGGATGGTTGCCAAGTTGTACTTTTCATTAATCACCGCCACCACTCATTTCGAAAAGCTATGTTTTGTTCCATATCTTTGCAAACAAGGCACACAGCTTTCTTTATAATCACATCCGAAAGAGTGTTGATATGGTTGACTACAATGTTTGCACCTCTTTAGATTTAATTCTTCCTATGCATTTATCTGAAGCGAAAGTAAACCAAGTACGTTAAGATTTATACCTCGGTCGACATTGTCTATCATCATACATTCAGATGGAACGTCAGGCATTAAGTCAGTAAATAGAAAATGCCGAGGCGCCAGGTCACACAGTTTGCTGTCGACCTCGATGACGGGCTACGTCTGCTGAATTGCTAGAGCAGCGAAAACCAAGTGATAACGTTTTACGGGCATTCCATTCTGTCTCCTTTACGACACATAAAGTTATATTGAAGCATGAAAGACCTAAGAGGTAGAAAATGCAGCAAGCGCAAATTCGGCGAGGGACTTAGATTTTATATTCCTTCATCTAGAGTACATACTATAATCATTAAAATACGAGCATGCATTTTGTTCTTGACTTTATGCGTGTGCAAAGTGCTAATCAATCGTAAAACTATGTAGCACTATATTAAGAATGGGAATTATGAAGCTTAGAGCTTAGAGTGGAGGTGATTATTATTGTTTTAAGGGAATTACTACTGGTCAACCATCATCTCTTAACAGTTATGAGAGGGAAAATGGAAGAGGTCAGATAGAATGAAGATATCGGTAAAAGAAAGGAAGAGCCACGAAGGGCATGAAAATGAAAGACTCCCTAGACCTCGCAAACCTAATACCGTGGAGGTTGGAAGAGAACAGGAGTTGACCAAGGGAGGTCAGAGAGGAGCGACCTGGCACAAGTAAGTGGAAGCAATGCCGGACACATCTAGAGGAAGCGAGCTCACCAACCCCTGCTCCCAAGTTCAGAGCCCATGGGCCCCATTCATTTTGTGACAGGAAGGACATACCGTGCTCGTATTCTACCACCCCCACCGAAAGGGCGCAGGGAGCTTAGAACTGTGCTACGCTCTCCACATGTATTCCCTGTTACGTCTACTGAAAGAAACTGTTTCAGTGCTACGCACGGTGATTGCAGCTACTGCTAATCGCCACTATTGCGGATTTCAGTGTGCGACTTCCTCTACAATGTTATTTTTGTTATTTTACTATTTCTATGACAACTGCATAATTTCTGACTACTGCGGTCATCTTTCAAGAGTTCGTGAAAACACTTGAAATTTTCCTGTACTTCTCATCCGGACAAGTGAAAGCATGACTGGCTGGTCAAGCCATGTACATCAAGAGACGTGAGTTCCACGATAAATAACCCACATAAACTAGGCCTACACATAATTAAACTTGTGATCTTCTTTCTACTACCGAGTTTGGCTGAGAGTTATTTCGAGATAGTGAGTTTAGACCGCTTAAAACATAGAGTGAAAGCGACAATGAGATTTGTGTTGCCGCTGTTGGCAATAAAAAGCCTGAAGTTGACGACAGTGGCTGGGAAATAGATGATTTTTCATTCTGTGATTCATTGTTTTGATCGTGATAATAGTGGTTTGCGTGAAACCTTTGACAATGAACTAAGACGTGTTGATATTTTTATAATCATGAAAATCAGTAAAACCTAGCACTTAACATGTCGTAATGCACGTTACAAGGTAGCACTTAGAGGGATAGGATACCTAGCCGTGAAATCCCTCCATGGTGGTGTACTATTGCTAGTCTCTTCACTTCGCACCAGAACTTTCCCTCATTCATACATTCTTCCTGTACCGTCTTCTTCCATGTCTGTGGATGGCTACTCCTTCGAGCAACAAGCAAGTTCGAATCGAGTGCCTATCTTTCGATAGCTTCGGTTGGCGTTCTTAAAGTGTGGATAACCGAGCGAGTGGCCACGTGGTTTGGGGCACGTAGCTGTCAGTTTCTGTTCGGGAGATAGTGGGTTCAAATCCAACTATTGATAGCCTTAAAGGTCGTTGTCCGTGGTTTCCCATTTTCACACCAGGCGAATGCTGGGGCTGTACCTTAATTAAGGCCAGGGCCGCTTCCTTCCCGCTCCTAACCATTTCCTTTCCTATCGTCGCCATGAGACCTATCTGCATCGGTGCAACGTAAAGTAAATTCGAAAAAAAAGTATGTGGATACCAAGGTAGCGAGTTCAAATCCGGTAGAGGTAGTCGGATTTTTGAGGGGCAAAAAAATGCCCATTCGACACTTCATATCGCATGATTTTGGCATGTAAAAGATATCTTGTGACAAATTTGGTGTTTACCCGACAAAATTCATTAAAACTCAGTCATAGACGCCCAAGAGAGATTCGATCTAGTAGGTCTAGAGTAAAATGAAACTTCGAAATTGACGAGAATATAGCCAGTTAGGATCAAATTAAAATGTCTGCATAGGGTAGCTGAGGCCATACATTATTATTATGGCTATATCTATCCGAGTGTAGCCCTTGTAAGGCAGACCCTCTGATGACAGTGGGCGGCTTCTGCAACGTGTAGGTAACTGCGTGTTGTTGTGGTCGAGAATAGTGTTATGTGTGGTGTGTGAGTTGCAGTGCTGTTGAGGACAGCACAAACACCCAGCCCCCGGGCCACTGGAATTAACCAATGAAGGTTAAAATCCCCGACCCGTCCTTGAATCGAACCCGAGACCCTCTGAACCGAAGGCCAGTACGCTGACCATTCAGCCAACGAGTCGGACAGCCCATGGTTATGCTGTATGACTGTGGAATACATAAATGAATTCAATTTCTTTATATCAGTTTGTAATTATATTGGATATAATGATATGCACCACTGGCTGGCCGATACAAGGAAAGACGTGAGACGTTGCCTCGGTCATTTGTACACATCCGGTAGGAGTACGTTATTTTCTAACCGTTGTATACAACGGTTGTCTGCGCCAACGTTTGCGGCGACAGCCGTTGTCTAAAAACAACTGTTTAAAATTATTAAAAAAATAAAAATTAGAAATCAAAAATTAAAAAATTGAAAATTAAAAATTATATAAAATACAACCACATAGTTATACGCTAAACGATGGTGTCGTCCTATCAGAGAAGGTCAGACAGACGAACGGCGTACTCCAGGGCGACCCTACTATCTAACATCTCAACAGCTGAATTTATGAACGCAATCCGAGACTACCCTACAGTGAAACTAATTCTGCACGCAGACGACATGGCACTGGGATCACAGTGCAAAGACGACCTGCAAGGTGCGCTCCAGAAGCTCGAACTATGGGCCAACGAAAACGGCTTACAGATCAATAAATAGAAAACGGTGCACATGATCTTCAGAAACGGAGTTAAATTAGCGTCTGATGACCACCTAATTCTGCAAGGAGATATGCTAACGACCGCGAACAAATTCAGATACCTAGGAGTGTACCTGCAAACGACCTTGCTTTCCTATAGGATGCACGTTCAAGAGAGAGAGAGAGAGAGAGAGAGAGAGAGAGAGAGAGAGAGAGAAGCAGCAGCTACGAAAGGCATGCATATATTTAAAAAGATCACCAAACTCTCTTTGCCTACTTACTTACTTACTTACTTACTTACTTACTTACTTACTTACTCCTCGGCGCTACAGCCCTTGTAGGGCCTTGGCCTCTCTGACGATTCTAGCCCAATCTTCACGATCTTCTGCACGCCTCCTCCATCTTCTTATTCCCATCTTTCTTAAATCCTCCTCCACCACATCCAGCCATCTTTTCCGGGGTCTTCCTTTCCATCTTCTACCATCTGGATTTCCTTTGTAGATCTTCTTGACAGCCCTATTATCCGGCATTCTCTCCACGTGTCCCAACCACCTTAATCTGTTGCTTTTTATTTCGGTTACGATACTTGGATGTCCATAGAGTTCTTCCAATTCCTTGTTTTTCTTTATTCTCCAAAATTCCCCTTCCTTCACTGGGCCAACTCTTTGCCTACTGCAATGACATTATTTAAGGCATTTATAATACCAGTTGTGACATATGGAATACAATCAATATGGGAGCAGCTCACGAACAGCGATCTCACACGATTAGAAAACGTGAAAACAAGATACTTGAAGACAGCACTAGGAGTTAGGATATATGCACAGTCAAGGATTGTCTACGAATAAGTTAGGGAAAGCTTCCTCATAGAAGACTTGAGATTACAATTCATGCTACCATCTACCGGTCCCTACTAAGCCCATCTCGAATTACGGCGGAAGAAGATAAATTATATCGACCCCGCATTCTATGGCAGGAACAAAGACATGTAACTAGACTTGCGGTTCACGGTTTTCATCATAAGGTATGCCGAACACACAGGTTTCATCGACCTAACGAAGACTGTGTATGTTCATTGTGTGATGGGAAGTGTGACCGCTACCACTTAAGAACAAAATCCATCAGAGGTTATAGTGAAAACTAATTACATTCATGACTCAGTTCTATGTATCAGGTCATAATGCTCATTCAAGTTCCTCTTAATAATAATATTAAAATACTATTTTGCCCACCACTAGATGTAGGGAATTCATTTGGTAGTTTGAATACTTGTTTTGTTCCACATATAGGTCACCAACGGTGATTACTTTCCGTTGATATTAACGTGGGCAATTTTTTACTAAGTGTAGACAATAGATACATTTAATGTTCAATGTATCTAAAAGGCGTGAATGCCTTAGTAAATTCTTTGCACAAAATAAATCATGTAGGCCTACATTTCTTAGATCATCTCATAGGATTTTACTGACATACGCATTGATTTCGGGATACTTCAATTAGGATTTAATTTCTATTTACCATCTTATTTTCAAATCTTTTTAGCATAAGATAAGCAGTTGTGTTCAAAACTTGATATGAGATTTCGGGATATTAATTTCTCAGTTTAGTATAGCCTATTTATTTCCGCTTAGAATATATTTTATGTAACAATTTTGCGTCCATTCTGAATGTGAATGGATATGAAGTAGATAACCTTAAAAATATAAAATATATTGGCCAACCCATGTCGTTTTAGGGTTTCTGGATAGTTACTGATGTATTCTTCTTATTCTTCTTTCTGTACCTCTGGGTTCGTGGGTGCAAACAGTCCCGTATGAGTGGATTTGACCTTGTTTTACGGCGGAATGCCCTTCCTGACGACAACCCTATGTGGAGAAATGTAATAACTACTTCGTGTTTCTGTGGAGTTTAGTAGTGTGATGTGTTGTTTGAACATGAAGTGAAGAGTGTTGGGACAAACAATACACCCAGTCCCCGACCCAAAAGAATTAATCAGATGCGATTAAAATCTGCGACCCAGCCGGGAATCTAAATTTGGAACGTCCGAACCGAAGACCTCAACTCAGTTCATTCAGCCAAAGAGTCGGACTGTAATGATAATAAAAAAAATAATAGCGGTAGCAGTAGTCCTTGGAACCACTAGCCTGCAAGAAGTGTACGTAGCTGACTAAATGAGCCTCCAACATATATACCAGTAGATTTCTCACTCCCAATTTTCAGAATGCGTTTACATTTGTTCGCAACAAAATTAATCATAAAAATCCTGCCTTTCATCAATATTTACACCAGCTCCAGAGTTATATTATAAAGTAGCCTATATAATTCTAGTTATCATGTGTAAAATATTACTTCCTTTCATTTTATGGTCGCTCAATGACACTCCTATCTCCTGCATTACATTTCAGACATTCTGTGTGCGGCTGAGCGCCCTGCTGTTGACAGATCTGGACAATCGGAAAACTGTCAGGAAGTTCCGCTCCATTGTGAAAGAAGCAGCTTGTACCTTACAGCTCAGTTGCTCTGTGGCGTATTTGGCAGTGTACGTGGGTGCTCAGGACTTGTATGTCTAAACATTAAATCCTCCTACAGAAGTGTATTAAAAGTAGGCAATATAGAAATAAACTGCCATGCAATTGCAGTTGTTACTAAATTGTAATCAGAAATATCATACCACGATAATGCAGAATTCTTACTTCGTACGTATTTTGTAACATTAGTTGTGTACGACTCGTTGGCTGAACGGTCAGCGTACTGGCCTTCGGTTCAGAGGGTCCCGGGTTCGATTCCCAGCCGCGTCGGGGATTTTAACCTTAATTGGTTAATTCCAATGGCAAGGGGGCTGGGTGTATGTGTTGTCTTCATCATCATTTCATCCTCATTACGACGCGCAGGTCGCCTACGGGAGTCAAATAGAAAGACCTGCACCTGGCGAGCCGAACCCGTCCTGGGATATCCCGGCACTGAAAGCCATACGATATTTCATTTCATCATTAGTTGTATGGTACCAATAGCCTTTCTTGTTACTTCCGGTGTGAGTCTTTTCCATCTAACTTCTAAATAACAAGATCGCTTCTAATTCACCATTAATAAAGTGCAAGACTTGAAAAATTTCAATCTACAGAGTCTAGTCATATGCCCCTGTGGGCAGGAGCTAACAATATATCCACGGTATCCCTGCCTGCCGTAAGAGCTGACCGAAAAGGTACTCCAGGAGTTCTTGATTTGGGAACGCGTGTTAGCGATGACGGGGCCCTTGCTAAGCCTGGCATTGTTTCCATATACTTTCTACAGTCTACTCACTTCCCAGTTTACTCCAATTTTCTATAAAATGGTGTAAAATTCGAATATGGAACTGTTTCTTGAATCAAATAATGCTGTTGTCAGAAACCAATAATGAGACTGAAATAATTTAGGTTTAAATGATAATATGTGAAGCGATTACTCATGGATCTGAGGGACAAACTTTATTGGTTTGAATCTCACAACTTTCTGAGAATTCTTGTGTTTCAGTACTAGATACATGATGTGGTGATGCCTTAAAAACAGTTATGGATGTTTATTTGTCTCATCCTTAGCCACGTTTATATACAAGCAAACACACCAGTTGACATTTAAAAATACAACATCTTATCAAACAAAATGTTCCAATGAAGATAAACCATCGGAGAGCATAGCACGCTGTTTCAGATTCCTCTAACTGAATCATCAGCGGCAGCGATTCTTTCCGTCATTATTTCCAGTCGATTCGTTGGACTCTAATAAACAACCGCTTTCATTTTGTATCGGCGTAGTTAATTTTGTTAAAGTGCTGGCCAGTGAGGAGAGATCTAGTTTCGAATCATAGGTTAGGCGGAAACGTTGAAATGACACCTTTCTCAAAGTTACGAGAGTGAAATGATTACAAAAGCAGGGTGCATTTGAATTAGATCAACGAACTACAAGATGAGGTAAATACATTATATTTATAATAATAATAATAATAATAATAATAATAATAATAATAATAATAATAATAATAATAATAATAATAATAATAATAATAATAATAATAATTGTACCGGGCGGTACACCTCCACGACGCTAATTCAAATATTGCGCCAATTGAAACTTCTCTACTGGAGAAACTTGGAACTTTAACTACTGAATTAATTCCATTGTTATTCAGAAGATGTCACTGAGTGTTTTTATTTGCCTTTTGTTTTTCAACGATTTAGAGGTGTGAACAATCTCTAACAGATGTCTCTACCCAAAACTATGGTAACACACTCTGGTGCAATGGAATTAACTTTCTTGAAGAAACATTGTATTCCTAAGTTTTGTTTTGACTAAATTTTGTTCTGTGGTTTGTGGGTTGGCAATATAATCCTTTCTTTCCGCCCGTTTTGAATGTAACCAATCAGGAATTTACGTAATTAATTTTCCACCAATAAGGAGTTTCTTCCTCGTCTTGTGTATTAGTTTTTGCTGTTATCCAATAAAAGGGAAAGGGTGTGTCTACTCATTCCTGAAAGGTCTCGAATGTTCCACGAGGGTATATAAACTGCTGATTTTTTTGTCTCGGGGCCACTTCAGTAACATCTCTCTTAGTGTGTGAATATGTAGCAGGGGGCGGGAAGCGCCTCTTTCTTCAAGCAGCAGTTCTCCTACAAGGTAATGGCCGGTTAACATCTTCATTTCTTGCTAGCTCAGCAGTTTAACTCTCGGGGAGGGTTCGAAACCTTTAGTATGTAACCTACCTTTTTTCTTTTCTGTCCATGTAAAATCTATAAATTATAAAACTATAAATTACTGTAAAGCGGGGATAGAGAGTGCTTCACCCTCTCGAACTCCCCTTCATTTTTGAAAAGGAGGTGACTACGTTTTCATAACCGTTCTTCTCTTCTTTAATGTAGTAAAGTTTTCTCATACGTGTCACCTCCCTAGCTTGGGATTAGCCCCTGTATGCTCGGCCTAGCGCCACATAGGTTTTAGACAAAAACTTGGTGTAGGAGTGCAAGTTATCGCCTCCATTCATTTTGTATTTTGGGCCATTTACTTAACCCGTTTTGTTTTCCTTCCTGCGAAGGCCCAGTAGATTGAGTACTAGTTACCCCTGTTTCCTTGTGTGCCTTAAGGCCAGATAGAAATGAAGTTTGTTGTAGCCTTTGATAGGCTTGTAAATTTGAGAGCGGGTCTGCTCTTTTTCTTAACATTGTAATTAGGAGCAAGTGCTCCTCGTACTTAGGGGTTTTCTGCCCTTCAGCAATTGTGGTTGTGAGCTGAGAGCTCAGGAATTAAACTTGGGGCTCGAAGCCCAAATCTTGTAACGAACTGTAATTTGTTAATTTGTTGATCTGCTACTTGGTACCTGTTATACTCTGTTAATTGTTGATTTTGAAAAGAAAATATAACCTTTGTTAAAGTTTTAAATTAACTTTAATTTTGTAGTTGAGACCTATTCCAGCCTGCACCTTCTTTCACCTCTAACTACCACGGATATCTCCGTAAATAATAATAATAATAATAATAATAATAATAATAATAATAATAATAATAATAATAATAATAAAAATAATAATAATAATAATAATAATGTTATTGGCTTTGAGTCCCACTAACTACTTCTACGGTTTTCGGTGACGCCGAGGTGCTCGAATTTAGTCCCAGAGGGTGATACGTGCCAGTAAATCTACCGACACGAGGCTGACGTATTTGAGCACCTTGAATTGCCACCGGACAGAGCCAGGATCGAACCTGCCTAGTTGGAGTCAGAAGGCCGGCGCCTTAACCGTCTGAGCCACTCAGTCGAGCTATTATGTTTAGATATTTTTATTAAGAGTTTCTTTCAGGACCGACTCACATTAAAATGAACATTAGAAGAAACTACTTATTTATATAATATGAACTGGTCACGTTTCCTTACATCAGAGCTCTCTTCTATGATAACTGGAAGCCGTAATAGATAATATCTCCTCACAGTCATTGAAGAAGTCGGATGCCTCTCCGAAGACGAATCAGCACAGCGACTGTCACCATGGTGACCGAGCGAGGTAAAAGAGTGGCTGTGGTAATCGACCCGATTGTGAGTTTTGAAGGCAACAGTACTAGACATTTGGAATGAGAAAAAGGCTATCAGCAGATCATCCTATGAAGATCTTAAAAATATGAGTTAGTATTCGTATAAAGATATAACTTAATTGGTGGTAATCTTATTAACTAGATTATAAACAATGTGTTTATCATAGTATTTAGGCCTTGCACTAAAGATGTAAAGGAGAGGGCGTATGAGTTACTAGTAAGGCCACAATAATCAGAGTATGGTTCCAGTGTATGAGATCCTCACCGGGATTACTTGATGCAAGAACTCGAAAAGATCCAAAGGAAAGTTGCACATTTTGTTCTGGGTGATTTCGGGAAACGAGTAGGATTACGAAAATTTTACAGTTCTTCGGGTGGGAAGAATTAGGAGTGAAGAAATTAACTACTCGACTAAGCAATATGTTCGGAGCTGTCAGTGGAGAAATGGCGTGTGGAGTGATATTAGTAGAGGTATAAGCTTGAATGCAGTTTTTAAAGGGAGGAAAGATAATAATATGAAGGTAGAGCTGGAATTCAATAGGTTAAATTGGGACAAATACTCATTTATAGCAAGATGTATTACGGATTAGAATAATTTTCCACAGGAGATGTTCGACAGCCTACCAACTTTCTCGAAAATATTGTATTAGCTAAACAACTGATAAGGAGTCTGCCATGTGGATGATAGCCATAAATGCAGATCAGTGGTAAATAAAATACATGAAACAGAAACAAAACTCAAAAATGGAAATGATTGGTACCATGATATGCGTGAGAAGAACTGTACTAAAGAACTTCTGGACTTCTTGAGGTGGAACGGAACACCTGAATCTATCATCCGGGCTATAGTGAAATGGTTAAGAATTATCAGATATCACTGTACTCCACGACATGATTATATAATGTGTAATGCTCTTAAAATTTCAATACAGCAGAGGAGAGGAAATTCTATTCTCATTCTCGATACCAAGTATCATGAACCTGTTTGCTAGTAAAATATCAATAAAACAGTCGTTATAACAATAAAAATAATGAACGATTGCTACGAGTATAATTATTGTTCTGTGCGAACTGATAAGGAAGCCATTCAGTTCGATTTCCTAAGAAGAACGGTAAGGGCCAGTTTAGGAAGCACCAGCTTATATAAAGCTAGCAGACATAACCTTGAACGAGACGCACGCATAGTCGCTGGCTGCCTGAAACGACTCCAGGGTAGAAAATCTACCCTCTCGTCGGTATCGCGCCCCGACGCCATTCGTCGTGTTGTAGGCAGGTGAGAACTTGAAGACACCGGCACTCTATATTCAACCACATGATGACTGCGCTTCGCCTTAGATCCAGGAGGCTTTATTCACAAGACCAAACCAGAGATCCGGTGTGTGTCACTCTAGAAGGAAACAGCTTCATTTAAAGAAGACTTCCTTCTCAAGAAGAACTGAACAGTGAGCGTCATTTACAGTATGCAATTAGGAGGACCTTAAATCGAAAGAGTTGGGGGTGCTAAAGGTGCCGAACCAATCTTGCCAAGTGGGGTTATGTTGCAAATGCAAACTGCGATTGCGGAAAGATCCAATCTCCAAGGCTCCTACTCACCTGTCACGAGATGAATAACTCCTGCACTCAAGAAGGTCTCATGCTCGCCACGGGCAGAGGGATAAGAGCTGCTGGTCTTAGGAAAGGAAAACTTAAGTGTGTCTTCGGGCACGGAAAATAAGTACATAAATTTAAAAGATATGTTTGCCGTATCCGAATCGCTGATATTTCTAATCTATAAGGTATTATGAAAGAGGACATTTGTCAACTATCCAGCTCCTCGGCTCGATGGTCAGCGTAACGGTTTTCGGTTGAGAGGGTACCCGGGTTCGATTTCCGGTCGGTTCGAGAATTTTAATCAGGTGTAGTTAATTCCCCTAGCAGGATGACTAGCTGTTTGTGTTCGTCTTAATACACATCTTGATTTACAGGCAACATGCCCACGCAGGAAAGAGAAGAAAAGAAGAAGCCATTTTCCAACTATGTTGAAATGTGTTATAGTATATCTACATGTATAAAAGTGAAACTATGTGTGTGTGCTTGTTTGTTTGTTTGTCTCGAATGGACTCAACAACTACTGGCCCAATTTCGCTGAAACTTTCACAATTTGTTCTTATTACTCCGGAGACGATTTAGGAAGTGGTTTGAAAGAAATCCGATGGGAATTTCTGATGATGAGTAATTTGATAATTTAAGTACACTCATGTTCATAAAAACCATAACAACTTGAAAGACTAGAGATAGTAAGTTCATATTTGCAAGACATGTGCATTAGTATGTTCTGAAGAAATGATTAGCATTTGAACCACGACGACGGCCTTCAGGTTCACGGTGCACATCGATATGTCGGCGCACCATCACCGACTGGTAAAATGTGCCTGCGGCTCTCGTTGTCGCTATAAACCGACGTTAATGGATCAGTGTGACATGAGCAGACGTGCAGGATGCCTTGCAGACGTATGCGAGAACCGTACCGTCAAATGAGTGAATTTGAAAGAAAGTGCATTATTATTGGCGTGAGAGAACGCAATGCATTTATCCGGGAAATTGCTGCTCATCTAGAACGACGTGTGTCGGAAATGCAACGAGTGTGTACCGAATGGTTCACAGAAGGCCGTAGAACACGACGAGATGGGTCTGGTCACACAATCCAGACACCCCCCTCTCCCGAGAAAATCAGCACCTCATCCGAATGGCATTACAGGACAGATCTGCGTCTTCCTAGGCTCTGGCGCAACAGCGGAACAGCGGAACAGTGTAACACATCGTACACTATCAGGAGTGACAGTCCGTCGTCGTTTATTACGGACTGGGTTACCGATGCTTCGTCCACTCCTCCGCCTACCTTTGACTAATGTGCATAAACAAGCTAGACTGCAGTGGTGTATAGAACGACGCCAGTAGGAACAGAAATGGTAGCAAATAGTGTTTTCGGACGAATCCAGTTTCTGTTTGTTTAAACATGATAGCCGCAATTTGGGTCGCCACAGACAGGGGGAGAGGCATCACATTGACTGCATTCGCACAAGACATAGAATGCCAACTCAAGGCCTTGTGGTGTGGGGTGCTATTGGGTACAACCACAAGTCACAGTTGGTGGGTCTCCAGGGCATTATAACCAGTTTGACCTACGTGAATGACATCCTGCAACCCGTAGCCATACTCTTTCTGCACGACACCCCAGAGATGCCATATTACAGCAGGACAATGCACGACCACATCTTACTGCACAAACGAACACGTACCTTCTTGTTATCACAGGATGTTTGACTGTTGCCCTGGCCCGCCCAGTCACCGTACTTTTCGCCAATCAAAAATGTGTGGGATATGGTGAAAAGACGGGTGCGGCGCTGTGACCCATTGCCAACCACCAAAGATGAACTGTGGAACTAAGAGAATGCAGCATGGATGGCTATACCCCAGGACGCCATTCGCGCTTTATACGCGTCGATGCGATCACGCATGGAACAAGTTATCAGTTCACATGGAGGACCCAGTGCCTACTAGGTAACAGGACACATGCTGAACCTAGGCGACTGAAATGGTAATCGTTTCTGCAGAACATACTAATGGACGTGTCCTGTGAATATAAACTTCCTATCTCTAGTTTTTCAAAGTGTTCTGTTTTTATGAACATGAATGTATAAAGCCGCACCAAGATTTGATCGAAACTGGTGGACAGATTGCAGGTAGTCGACAGAAACTAACTCTGTATCATGATAGTCCGGTAAATCTATATAAATAAAATTGTTTCTGTTTGTCTGTTTGTCTGTCTGTTTGTCTGTTCCACCATCACGTCGAAACGGCTGGATAGATCTCAACCAAACTTCATATTTAGAGTATACTGACCCCGGGGAAGGTTTCGATATGCATATCATTTTAAAATCTTTGAAAAGACGGGGGTTTTATAGGAAAAACGGTTTTCCTCCATTTTCTCTTATACTATTATAGGCAAAATATCGAATTTGTCGTATAAGGACGAGACAAAGCTCAATTTAATCCTCTTGACGCAAAGAACAAAACTCGGTAAGCCCTATGGGCCCGAAAACCATGTTTTAAGGCCCTAAAACCAACCGTTACGGAGATATTGGCACCACACTACCCCTGCTCTAGGAATCGGATAAAGAAATGAACTGCCGTAACCATGGCAACGTCAGCTCCAGGATTCTAGAGCAGTGAGATTATGCATGTACGTTTGGGCATAGCTGTCAACCAAAATAGGTACAAATAAAACTTAATATCTGGGAAAAAAATATACTGTTGTGTAAGGCACTCATAGGACTCCTTTGGGCGGGGATGGAAAGGGGATGAAGAACGAGTGTAAAAATCTTACTATATATAGAAATGGAAGTGTGTGTGTAAATGACACATCTCCAACTAAACCACTGGAGCAATTTCAACCAAACTTGGTACACGAATCACTTACTATCGGGAGACGATCACTGTGGGGGGTAAGCCATCCCTAGCGCCCTTAAGGGAGAGGGTCAGGGGGGTGGTAGTTACAATAATAATCGAGAATAGTGTCGAATTCATAGTTTTCGGGGTCGCTGAGTTGAAAAGTGATACTCTAGAATTTTTTTAAAATCCAGCCCCCTTTTAGGTTGGGAGCAAAGGGTGGGGGGGGGGGGGTGAGATATAGAAATAATTAAAAACAGTTTCGAATCCATAGATTTCAGGGTCTCTGAGATGAATAGTATTACTCCGGATTTTTTGCAAATCCAAGTGGGGAGCGAAGGGGGTGAGATATAAAATTAATCGAAAAACTACATATAAAAATATTATCTTCTTCTTCTTACTATATATAAAAATTGATGTATGTGTGTGCGTGGGTGTGTGGGTGTGGGTGTGTATATGACACATCTCCTCCTAAACCACTGGAGCAATTTCACCAAACGTGGTACACTTATCAATTAGTATCAGGAGACAAACGGCGTGAGGGTAAGACACCCCTAGCACCCTTTTGGCAGGGGGCGAGGGGAGTGGTTTAAAAATAATCTTATAAATAAAGTTGTTCGTTTCTGTTTGTCTGTTTGTCTGTTTGTCTGTTCCACCATCACGTCGAAACGGCTGGATAGGTCTCAACCAAACTTCATATTTAGAGTATACTCATCCCGGGGAAGGTTTAGATACGCATATCATTTTAAAATCTTTGAATACACGGGGGGTTTATAAGAAAACCAGAATGGTTTTTCCACCATCACGTCGAAACGGCTGGATAGATCTCAAGGAAACTTCATATTTAGAGTATACTCCTCCCGGGGAAGGTTTCGATATGCATATCATTTTAAAATATATGAATACACGGGGGGTTTATAGGAAAACCAGAATGGTTTTTCCACCATCACGTCGAAACGGCTGGATAGATCTCAACCAAACTTCATACTTAGAGTATACTCCTCCCGGGGAAGGATTAGATATGCATATCATTTTAAAATCTTTGAATACACGGGGGGGGGGGGGGTTATAGGAAAACCAGAATGGTTTTTCCACCATCACGTCATAACGGCTGGATAGATCTCAACCAAATTTCATATTTAGAGTATACTCATCCCGGGGAAGGTTTCGATATGCATATCATTTTAAAATCATTGAATACACGGGGGTTTATAGGAAAATCAGAACGGTTTTTCCACCATCACGTCGAAACGACTGGATAGATCTCAACCAAACTCCATATTTAGAGTATACTCATCCCGGGGAAGGTTTCGATATGCATATTATTTTAAAATCTTTGAATACACGGGGGGTTTATAGGAAAACCAGAATGGTTTTTCCACCATCACGTCGAAGCGGCTGGGTAGATCTCAACCAAACTTCATATTTAGAGTATACTCCTCCCGGGGAAGGTTTCGATACGCATATCATTTTAAAATCATTGAATACACGGGGGGTTTATAGGAAAACCAGAATGGTTTTTCCACCATCACGTCGAAACGGTTGGATAGATCTCAACAAAATTTCATATTTAGAGTATACTCATCCCGGGGAAGGTTTCGATATGCATATCATTTTAAAATCTTTGATTACACGGGGGTTGATAAGAAAACCAGAATGGTTTTTCCACCATCACGTCGAAACAGCTGGATAGATCTCAACCAAACTTCATATTTAGAGTATACTCCTCCCGGGGAAGGTTTCGATATGCATATCATTTTAAAATCTTTGAATACACGGGGGTTTATAGGAAAACCAGAATAGTTTATCCACCATCACGTCGAAACGGCTGGATAGATCTCAACCAAACTTCATATGTAGAGTATACTCCTCCCGGGGAAGGTTTTGATATGCATATCATTTTAAAATCTTTGAATACACGGGGGGTTTATAGGAAAACCAGAATGGTTTTTCCACCATCACGTCGAAACGGCTGGATGGATCTCAACAAAATTTTATTTAGAGTATACTCATCCCGGGGAAGGTTTCGATATGCATATCATTTTAAAATCTTTGATTACACGGAGATTTATAAGAAAACCAGTATGGTTTTTCTACCATCACGTCGAAACAGCTGGATAGATCTCAACCAAACTTAATATTTAGAGCATACTCCTCCCGGGGAAGATTTCGATATGCATATCATTTTAAAATCCTTGAATACACGGGGGTTTATAGGAAAACCAGAATGGTTTTTCCACCATCACGTCGAAACGGCTGGATGGATCTCAACCAAATTTCATATTTAGAGTATACTCATCCCGGGGAAGGTTTCGATATGCATATTATTTAAAAAAATTTGAATACACGGGGTGTTTAGAGGAAAACCAGAATGGTTTTTCCACCATCACGTCGAAACGGCTGGATATATCTCAACCAATCTTCATATTTAGAGTATACTCCTCCCGGGGAAGGTTTCGATATGCATATCATTTTAAAATCTTTGAATACACGGGGGTTTATAGGAAAACCAGAATGGTTTTTCCACCATCACGTCGAAACGGCTGGATAGATCTCAACCAAATTTCATATTTAGAGTATACTCATCCCGGGGAAGGTTTCGATATGCATATCATTTTAAAACCTTTGAGTACACGGGGGGTTTATAAGAAAAGCAGAATGGTTTTTCCACCATCACGTCGAAACGGCTGGATAGATCTCAACCAAATTTCATATTTAGAGTATACTCATCCCGGGGAAGGTTTCGATATGCATATCATTTTATAATCTTTGAATACACGGGGGTTTATAGGAAAACCAGAATAGTTTATCCACCATCACGTCGAAACGGCTGGATAGATCTCAACCAAATTTCATATTTAGAGTATACTCCTCCCGGGGAAGGTTTCGATATGCATATCATTTTAAAATCCTTGAATACACGGGGGGTTTATAGGAAAACCAGACTGGTTTTTCCACCATCACGTCGAAACGGCTGGATGGATCTCAACCAAATTTCATATTTAGAGTATACTCATCCCGGGGAAGGTTTCGATATGCATATCATTTTAAAATCTTTAATACACGGGGGGGTTTATAGGAAAACCAGAATGGTTTTTCCACTATCACGTCGAAACGGCTGGATAGATCTCAACCAAACTTCACATTTAGAGCATACTCCTCCCGGGGAAGGTTTCGATATGCATATCATTTTAAAATCTTTGAATAGACGGGGTGTTTATTGGAAAACCAGAATGGGTTTCCTCCATTTTCTCTTATACTATTGATTTTCTGTAAACTTCGTTTACCGTACGTGAAACGTCTCTTCATTATAAACAACTTTCGTTATGTTTATAATTTACCTTACTCTTTACATGACGGAGAAATTTACAACTTTCTGCTGGTACCATGCTCTGCATTGAGTGACCGACAGACCGACAACGAACCTACAGGTTACCATGGCAACGTCTCTGACTGCATGCCAGCAGGGAAGTAACGTATTGCCATTTTCCTCATTATGCTTTTAAATTCTTGGTTGTTCCTTGGGTAGAATGCAAGAAAGGCGTCAATCGGCCTATCTGCGGGATATTGGCGGAATATCGTTGGATGTTATAACCGCCTTCGAATAGATTAAATAATAACACCATTAGTCATCTTCTTATTATTTGTTTACCTAGGAATCAATGGACCTAAATTGCTCCTCTGTTACCGTTTTATTATATCCATAACTCACACTAGCATAATTTATGGAGGGGCATTTGTTTTTCCAATACATTAACTTGGCATTTACATATTTGTCGTTTTCCGGCTGTCCTCAGTTATAATCCATTTTCTATTACTTTCAACTATCTTAACTGTATTATTTTCTTCCTTAATTACGCCGTATGTACGCGAGTGCTACAAACTACTGGATGTATTTCCACCAATACTCATATTTAGAATACACCTGTCCTTGATAGATTTTAGGGCACATATTGTTACTAAATCCCTGAACTGACTGGGGGTTTATACGAAACCGAAACAGTGATTTTGCACTTCCACAAAATATACACAACCAACGTTAATTTAAATCTACCTGCCTTGGTAGAAATTAATTTCTAAACCTTTTTTCTCATGTGCATCATTTCGATACGAGGATTAATAAGGGAGATATCATTAACGGACCGTTTTTTTGTACAAGTCCCATCGGACTTAACTCACGAGCGGGTGCGTGTAAAGCGTATTCCTTACAACTTGAAAACTACTGAAGACATTCGAACCAAAATTCATATTTAGCATCCACCTGTCGAAAGGTAGGTTTTAAACGTAAATAACATTTCATATTCCGGAATGGACTGGCGGTTTATAGGGAACCGAAATGGTGATTTTACTCTTGCACAATATATAGAGAACAAGACCAACCTGACTGGAAATCGACCAAACGTGATGGAATTCCACCTCTAAACCTTTTTTTCATGTGCATTTTTTCGTCAGGAGGATTAATAAGGGAGATATCATGAATGGTCAGTTTTGCAGGTTAAGTCCAGCGGCCATAACCAAAAAGGTGTTTTACATGGAGCAGATTCCTTATCTATATAAATCAAATCGTAACGACTGTGTGCCTCTACACTGACTATTTTGGCGAAATTTTCGTACAGCTTTCCGTTTAAGGGGTAATAATGACCATCTGCATAATTTTTGGTTTAGTTTCTGAAAGTCCTAATTTTTACCCGCCTCCCCGAAAATCCAGATTGCGGCATAATCTGCCAGAAGAAAAAGAAGATAATTGAAATTTGACAAAATTATACGTTTTAGCCTGTAACGAACGGAAAACATCCAAGATCATTAAATTCTTCACTTTTTATCCCCGAAGAATATCGAAATATGCAGGCAATTTTAATAATGGTGCAGACCTTCTGAAATTCCTATCGCATAACAGATTGCACAATCTCCGTTCAATTTGGAATGATCTACAACCTTGGTCTTATTACTCTTTGCCGTATCTGTATCAATTTTACGTTTGATTTTTCTCTATTAATGGATGTTAAGTCAATTTGGAATTTTCACATGCATAATTTACACCTTCGATTACTTATATGAAATACAGAATCATCAAACTCTTCACGAAAATTGGCCCACCCAGTAGCCATATATGAGCCAAATGCTATGTATATAGCTGTCACATAATTATCCGAAAAGTAATGTAATGTGAGATAATCTTACAAGAACGTTACCCTGTTCCACGTTTCTAACTCAATCTGACCCAAGAATAGATTACATATCATAGGACCAGCCATTTAGGCCACTAAATCCGGCGTGTCTTATGGTATAATCCTTTGTCGATATGACGTACGTTTAGTAGCAGTTAATCTGTAAATGAAGGTCTTCAGTATTGTAAACACGCATATAGTTTCGTATGTCGATCTATATATATTCACTGATGTCGATTTGTAGCGATCGAGAAAGGGTGGGTCTGCTATTGTAATCAGTACTCCCCACACCGACTTTGACTGGCAGTATGAAAGGGTTCCTTCTCCAACTCCTGTGTAACTGTCATTAGTAAGGAAGGTCTACAATTGTAATGAATAGTTCACTTCTCGATTTGACTTGCAGAAGGCAAGTGAGCATGCAGTTTTGTTTAAAACTCCCCTACCCGATTGTGTTTGGCAGTAGGCAAGGTTGCCCGCCATTATAAAGAAATGTCCTCATCTAAAATGTGACTGGCATTAGGCATAGTGGCCTGCTATTTTGATGGAAACTCACCAACTTGGTGTGACTGGCAGTAAGCTGGCTGAAAGTAGGAAAATGGGCCTGACATTATAATGATAACTGCACAACTTAATTTCGAGTGGTAGTAGGGTAATTGCATGCCATTATAATAAAAACTCTAATCTGTCTGGAAGTAGGAAAGGGGGGCTGCCATTTTAACGAAAACTCCCCAAATCGATTCTGTCCGCATAGTAGGCAATGGGGCCTGCAATTATAACGTAAACTTCCCAACTCGATTGTGAATGGCAGTAGGCAGTGAGCCTGCCGTTATATCACAAATCCATAACAAACACTTTACATTGGAAACAACGTACGGGGACCTCCCCATGCTCTTTCTCGGATAACGCTAAGAGACATGCAATTTTAAAACAATCTTATTTACTGCATGCACACTATTTACTTCGATATTCGAATACAATGTAGAATACCGTAGCGAAGCACGGGTACATTCGCTAGTAATAATATATATGGGAGGATGGGGACACGCCGCTATGTTTTATAAAGTTCCTTTCTTGCTAGGAGGTTCATGACCGTGGCTGTATATAGGAGGATGGGAACACGCCGTCATGTTTTATGAAGTACCATTCTTGATAAGAGGCCATGAAACTAGGCAACTCATTGGCTATTATTTGGAAATAGTAATTCAACATGCCGTGATCGAGATGAACTTTAATGGAAGATTTCATGTAACTGGACTACAAGAAAACTTTCGACTAGGTGAAATGGTCAAAGCTCTGGGCTAAACTCATTGAGATGGGGACGTCGAGACATTTAGTCTACCTGATTCAATAATTGTACTCTTCGAACACTACGACAGTGAGAGTTAATACCAAATTCTCAGACATCTTTTCCACTACTGCTGGAGTTGGACAAGGTTGCATTCTCTCCGCCATCCTGTTTAATGTATCCAGTGAATATATTATGAGGGTGATCTCGAGGACTGGAGTGACGATATCACAGGTGGTGGCAGAAAAATTAACTATCTCAGATTTGCGGATGGCACTGTGATAATTGCAACAGATGATCATGAACTAGAAACCATCATGTGGAGGTTAGACGAGCGAAGCAGAGAATATGGTCTTGAAATCAACAATAAAAAGACCAAAGTGATGATTGTAGATCGTTTTAATAACAACAGACCTGCCATAATAAGAACTGCTGATTATGAGTTTGTCAGTCGCTTCGAGTATCTGAGATCTATTGTCACAAATACCGGAGACTGTGAACCTGAGATCCATAAGCGATTTGCGATTGCGAGAAATTCAACAGCAAAACTTACTCGCATCTGGAAAGACACCTCCATCACTTCCAAGACAAAGCTCACCCTCATTCGAAATCTGATCTTCCCTATCGCGACCTGTGCAGCAGATACTCGGACGATGAAGGTGGCGGTTCGCCGCAGGATCGATGCTCTAGAAATGTGGTAATATAGGAGATTACACCATGGACAGCACACCGCACTAATGAATCAATCCTGCGAGAGTTCTGCATCAGAACAAGACAGTCGATCCTTATCAACCGAAAACAACTCAGATACTGTAATTTGGCCACATTGCCAGAAGACATGAGGCAATGGAAATACTCATCATAGAGGGGAAAAATCGACGGCCGAAGACGTATAGGACGTGCACCTTTACGATGGATGGACCAGATCAAGAGCTTGACCATGATGAGCTCACAGCAAGAAAGTGACTATGCCCAAAGCAGAGACTTCTGGAGGAAGATCAGCAAAAGACGTGTCGCATGATGCCACTACACTCTTAAGCTGTGTTGGACTCAAAGAGACAGATAATTGAATTGAATTATTGATGATGATGATGATGATGATGATGATGATGATTTACATGCCACTGAGGCTGAAAATCACCTCTATGTAGCGTATCCGTATAACACAATACAGAGAGAGAGAGAGAGAGAGAGAGAGAGAGAGAGAGATAATTCATTTCCAGTTATTGTAAACAACATTAATTAATGTGTCTTGCTTAAGAGGTTAAGTGGTGCATAAATACTAGTAAATATTGGCATTCATTTTCATTACAACTGTATTCGCTCTTTTCTTCGTCATTAGATTTTTTCAATGATAGAATTAGAATGCTTTCACCTTACTGTTCCACAGGGTCTCTCTCTTTTTTTCTTTTTTTTGCTAGGGGCTTTACGTCACACCGACACAGATAGGTCTTATGGCGACGATGGGATAGGAAAGGCCTAGGAGTTGGAAGGAAGCGGCCGTGGCCTTAATTAAGGTACAGCCCCAGCATTTGCCTGGTGTGAATATGGGAAACCACGGAAAACCATTTTCAGGGCTGCCGATAGTGGGATTCGAATCTACTATCTCTCGGATACAAGCTCACAGCCGCGCGCCTCTACGCGCACGGCCAACTCGCCCGGTGGTCTCTTTTTCAGTTCTGGGTGAGTGCCCGGCGATCTAATCGGAAAGGCGATGGTACGGCCGGGTAACCCTTTTGCCGAGAGATATTTTGCTTCATGTCGGGCTAATATGATCTAATGCAGTAACGATTAAGCAATGGTTTAGTTTAACATCTATGGTACTGATAGTGTGTTCAATGTGTTAGCTTTGAAATAGCGTAGTTTCTGTATGAATACGGTACAAGTGATAGTTAGTGTGTAGTGAGTGACTTATAGACCTACAGTAGAACAACGTGTATTCATTGAGTTGTGCTATGCGAAGCATTATTCTGTTAGAGTGCCGTTTACGATTCATTAGCAAATTTCCTGCCATCATCCCTTCCCTTAGGAATACGATAATTAAGTTCCGCGCCACTGGGTTCATTCTTAACAAGCAAACACGCAGTAGACGATCTGTTTTAACAGAGGAAAAGCTCGATGAAATAGGAGGTTTATGGAAAGAACTCCAACAATATATCTTTCTCGTCTCGTCGTACAAGCTAATGCAGCATTACCTTCTGCCTACAAAATAATAAAACTGTTAACGGCCAAGCTTTACAAACCTAACGCTGTCCATCATGTAAGTGCACCTGACCGTTTCTCTAGGGTTCTGTGTTGTAACTGGTCTATATATAAAAATAAATGCATGTATCTAAATGACACCTCTCCTCCTAAACATCTGGAGTCATTTCGACCAAACTTGGTACACTTATGACTTACTTTCTGGAGACGAGCACTGGATGGGGGGGTGGGAGTGTAAGAGACCCCTAGTGCCCTTAGTGGCGGGGTGAGGGGGGCGAGATATAAAAATAATCGAAAATAGCGTTGAATCTATAGTTTTCGGGGTCGCCGAGATGAATAGTAACACTTTTTTAAAAATTTCAGGTTCATCCTTCTTTTTCAAAGGGGATGAGAAATGGTGAAAAAATAAGACGACCAAAATGACTGATATTAGGGATGCATGTGTGTATGTTCAAACATAGCTGTCCACTATATTTGGTACAAATATTACTTACTATCTGTAAAAAGAAAACTGTGGGGAAAAGACACCCCTAGAACTCCTAGGGGAGGGGATGAAACCTAAATATAACTAAATATAAATATAACTATTAGTGTCGAATCCATAGTTATGGGGGTTACCGGAGCGATTTCAACCAAACTTTGTACATTTATGGCTTAGAACAACCGCGAAGGGGTATGACAACCCTTGCACCCCTAGCGGGGTTGGAGGGGGTGAGCTATAAAAATAATTGAAAATAGTGTCTAATTCATAGTTTTCGGGGTCGCTGGCATGAAAAGTGACAGTCCGGATAAAGTCCAAGTTAAGTCCCAATCGGCAGGGACGCGAGAAGGGGTAAAGAAAAGAAAATGCCCAAAGTGGCCGAGATTATGGATGTCTGTATGTTCCAGAATAGCTGTTAACTAAACTTAGTACCAATATTACCCACTATCTGGAAAAAATACTGAGGGGACAAGATGCCCCTGTGATCCCTAGAGGAGGGGGTGAAATATAAAAATAATGGACAACGACCAATATTAACGTACAATCCATAGTTTTCGTGGTCACTGAAGTGAATTGTGGCAAAGCGGTTGTCGTGTATGTCCATGTTCAGTCCACATCGGTATGTAAGTTGAGAAGGGTGAAAGAGAAAATGTCCAAAATTACCGAGATGTGTGTGTAGGATCCAAACTATCTCTCAACTAAGCTTGGTACACATAAACTTACTACAGTACAGTATATGACAAAAACACGCCTAGCACTCCAAGAGGAGGGGTGAAATATATAAAAAAAAATAAACTAAAACAACTGATGTTAATGTCGAATCCATTGTTTACGAGGTCGCTGAGTTGAACTGTGACACTCGGTATGCCAATTAAGGCATACTACAGCCGCAGTCAGAATGGAGGTTGAGAAGGGGTTAAAATGAATGTAAAAATAAGCCAGATCATGGATGTATGTGGGTATGTTCCAGAATAGTTCTCAACGCAACTTGGTGAGTATATGATTTACCATCTGATAGAAAAATACCACTGTGAAAATGAAACATGCCAACCACCGCTAGGGGTGGGGAAAGGAAGGCGATGACATGCACAAATAATGGAAAATAATAACGAGTCCATTGTTTATCTGTATTGTGACGATCTCGATACCGTTTAAGTACACGTTCAGCCTCCATTGGGACGGAGATGAGATGGGATTAAAAGTAAATAGTCTAAAATGACTGAGATTAGTGCTGAATCCAATGCTTTTGGGGTCACAAGGGTGATTGGTGACCGTCTCAGTGACAGTTGGAATTACATTACATTACATTAAATTACATATAGTTATCACTTATTTCTTTAAAGTATCATACTTCTCAGGCAATTCGAGCTTCCACAGGGACAAAGTTTCACTCGAACATTGCATAATCAGAAACTTGAAATCAAACACATCTAAATAAGTCTAAAACTACATAGTAGGTCCTAAAATATCAATCACTATCTCAATAAGGACTTCTATAAAATTCACTTTACTCCTAATTAACAGCTAATACAAATTTTAAAGGTAAACTTTCAAAAACTATCCGGAAAGCACTGGGTAACACACCTAGTACTATATAAATACACGTACTACGCAGAAACAATGATAATAAATTACATATGCTTAGTAACTAGACTGAAGCAAAACCTATACCGTAGTAGCCTGCAGCACATAGTATGAAGTTAGTAAAATTTTGTCCAATCCAATTAATTCCTTATAACCTTGTTTTATATCAGGAATGTCATAACAAACATTAATCTATTCTTTTCAAGAAGGAGGGTATTAAACGACCCAGCTATAACTGACATAGGATTTTTAATTATAATTTAAAAAGTATAATTTTTAATTTAATTATAGAGCTTAATGAACAAACGATTAACATTACAGGTATTCATATTTGAAGCGAGAATAGAGAGACAAATAAAACAAAAAACGGGACAAAACGTAGACTTCCCTTTCATACATTATATCCTATCCGCTAAATCATTGAATTCAAAACGTTGCAGGATGTTTATAGCAGACTTATGTGGTAAAGGGAGAATGACACTTGCTGCGGAAAGCTTACCCATGTGGGTGGAGGTCATAGAGCGCATCCCTTCTTTGTCTTATTAGGAGAATTAGATAGGGGCTCTCAACATTAGGGTGGCGGGGGGTGGCAATTGGTCATCATGGGGCTCCTAGATGAGTTTGTTATTGTTTCCTCATACTTGTGCCAGACTTATCACTTTCAGCTCTTCTCCCTGACTTCCCTTCATCAATTCTCTTCCAATATCGAAGGTATTAGGTATACGAAGCCTACCGTGTCTTTTACGCCCATTGCGGTTCTTTTCTCAGAACTCGTCCAATTTTTCTCCTCATTAGTGGCTGTTCAGTTGTACTTCCTCTTTAAACAATAGCCATTACCATCAGCAGCACAGAATACCAACGGACTGGGCAGAATCGTGATACAATGGACAGCGTGACAAAATTAGTAAATGCACGAATCTGAACTCAGAAATCGAAGAAGAGTGATGTCTGAATTTCACAAAGTGCCTGCTAGAAACGAAATGGACTGCCAGTACCCATGTCTTCCTTAGAGTATTATCCTGGATGAAGGTTATTTGCTTGATTCTTAAGCTGGTCATTCTAATTTTGAAAAATCTTTTTCTGACACAAAACAGACACTGCAGGATAGCCGACACAATTTACACACGGAATGCCGGGTTGAGTGACTCAGTCGGTTGAGAACTGGCTTTCTGAGCAAAAATTGGCAGGTTCGATCCTGGATCAGTCCGGTGATATTTGAAAGTGCTCGAATATGTCAGCCTCGAGTCGGTAATTTAACTGCCGCGTACAAGAACTTCTGCGAGACATAATTACCGCGTCTCCAAAAAACTAGAAAGTATTTAGTGGGACATAAAACCATTATTATTATTATTATTATTATTATTATTATTATTATTATTATTATTTACACACGTAATAACCTCACTAAAATATTAGCCTTGGCGTTCTTAGCCATTGCGATGAAGCATCGATTAAAACAAGCTTTGGTGGCTTCATTTCTTATAAAGGAAAAAAAAAACACTATTCTCCTTTATAAATATGCATGACTCATTGAGATATAGAGTATCCCATTATATCCCTACCAGGCCTCCCGAGTGTCTGTTCGGTACTTCTGTATTAATGTTGAGCATTGTGTTGTGCTTTCTTTTGTCGGGAGCTAAATTATTGATTGGTGTACTTAGGATTTATAGCTTTAGAGAGGTACGGGAGCTGCAGTGACAGGGAATGAATAGAGCGAAAACCTGCAGGAAGAGTCTCGCCAGTGACCCCAGTATTATAGGCTAGAGATGAATGGTGCACGGCTGGTGTGCATTAATAACGGGAATACGACCCGGCGTGGCGAACAAGCTTCCTCAATACATCATCATATAAATGGGTAGTCAGTAGAGCAAATACCACAACAACTGCAGGAACGCTAGCTTAAATGGTCAAACATAACGAATGCTTTAATAGCAAAGAAAACATAACCGTGAATAAGATAAAGAGCTAAAAGAGATCCACTCGAACTCAATACTTTCCGCATTCTAAAGGGATGCGTGCGATAGCGTCTTCATTAGGGCAATTTCACTGAAGAGGCCTATTTTCTGATGTACAAGTGTGTGGACTCTAGCACAGCAGTATCGGTATTTATTTATTTATCGTATACAAAAGAAAAAGAAAATTTACTCTATATACAAGGAGAAGAATGTTGGTAGCGTTCACATTTACAAATCTATGTCCAGTTGCTGTAGCCATTC
Organism: Anabrus simplex; assembly: GCF_040414725.1. NCBI lineage: Eukaryota > Metazoa > Arthropoda > Insecta > Orthoptera > Tettigoniidae > Anabrus > Anabrus simplex. The sequence goes on from NC_090265.1 coordinate 1,302,457,161, forward strand.
TAAGAAGGGGGTGTAGCACTGATGCCATCTTGGGCTGGTCCATCATACTTCCCCAGAGGGCACTCCTCAATAATGTGCAGCACTGACTGGAAAGGGGCTCCGCAGTCACAGGCAGGGGATTCTCGAAGTCCCCACTTATGTAGCATGGCATTACATCTAGCGTGGCCTGTTCTTAAACGGTTGCGTTTAGACCATTGGTGTCTCTTCAGGTGAAATCCTGGGAGTCCAGTTGTGGGGTCTTGGATGCCTTGGTGTTTCACACATGCAGAGCTCCAGCTTTGACGCCATTTTCCCTGGATATTGAAGCCAGTTATGTCATGCCATATTGGGTTCCTTGATTTAAGACGAGATTCTGTGGATGATCAAGATGGAGTAACATTTTCCAATCGCGTATGGTTGCTTCCTGTCGTCTCAATTCCAGAGGTGGTATGTTACTTATAGTATGTAGCCACGGGATTTGAGTGTGCCTGTTATGATTCTCATACATTCCTAGTATGACCCCTACGTTGCCACACAATATTCAGCCACTGGATAAACCATGGTGAGGGCAGTAGAGCGTAGTGAGGATGCATCAGCTCCCCATGTCGTACCAGCTGGTTTCTTCATGCTGTTTCTTGACTTAAGTTTTTGACTTGTATTTCCAGGTATTTTTTGTATGTTAAAGAACGGTCTAAGGTGATGCCAAGGTACTTGGGTTTGAAATTATGTTTAATGCTTTGTTGGAAGAACACAACGTTGAGCTTTTGATGAGCTATTTGGTTACACAGATGGAATGAGCATACTTCTGTCTTAGCCGGATTTGGGCAAAGTCTCCACTTCGTGTAGTAAGCAGTATCAGTGTCAAGCTGCCATACCTCGTCCTGTACTTTGTATTTCGTATGCTCTTTGTCCAGTACACACTTTGACAATAAACTCGCCAAGTTCTGCCACATTAGTTAAGTGAGAAACGGCGTTTGGGAAACTTTATAGAGAATATTGTCATTTGGATTTGGTATAAACGTATAAAAGTGCAACCTATTCTTTGGTATAACGTACAGTGACCGGAAATTCTGGAAGTCAAAGTAGGAGACCCAATCCGTTAAGCTGTCAACAGTCGATAATTGTTAGTGTCAGATAGTGTAGGCTACATAATTACAGTATATAATAAGAGAAACTCTGTTATTTCATCATTTAATTACACCGGTCAGCATGAGAACATTGCCGAAGGCTTTAGGAATATATATACCCATAATTTACACATCCGTAAAGATGGTGGTTGAATCACTCACCTTTTACACTTTAAAATCCATCCGGCTGTACTGTGTAAATGATGAGTAAATAAATGTCATTTCAACAGGATACCGTCCTACTGTAGGGCAGGGTGTATGTAAAATAACCAGACATCCAGTTTTGGTCGGGACAGTATCTTTTTCTCAGCCTAATATCCCGTTGTCAAAATATGTTGCTGAGACGCCTGTTTATCTCGTGTTGTTATGAAAGGTAGTATGTCTTAAGTTTACAGCAAATAGGCAAACACTCAAAGAGACAAGAGTGTTAGGTGATGAATATTGTAATATTTTATCTTCTGTTTGTACTAAATAGATAAACTGTCATCCAAATAAGAGTATTGTTATTTGTCGATTAATGTAATAATTTTGCCTTGTCTTTATAGTAAATAGAACAGGCCTATAGTTTTATATTTGAGTTATTTAAAACATTTACATAACGTTGGCCGGTTAGGGGGAGGCTGAAATTATAAACCTCCGGGGAGAAGCGCCCCTCCGCCGAAGCTACCGTTAACGACTTCAACGTAAGATGACTCCAGATTACTGGCAGTTGAATGTAAATTCTAAGGCAAGGTTAAAGGCTGCAAGTTATGGAAGACACAAGAAAAGACTTTAATACGCATGCATTCATTGACGAAATCCAATATTGCGTGCATAAATACGTAAATTTAGTAATCGCAAAATAGCTCTCGAAATAAAGTTTCGGAAGTACATGTATATTTAAAATTTGTGCCAACAAGATATATACTGGTTAACTACTTTATTTATCGTAAATAATCTTTGTTCTTCGGCCCTCCTTTGTAGAACCTTGTAGTAGTCTATGGTATACTAATGATGCCCTATGTTGAAGAGTCCCTTTCAAACATAAGATTCATCACAGTTCCATAATTTTGACATGAAAGAAGATGTTTTAGCGTTCCAGTAGTGTATTTTATCGGATATCTCAAACTGCATTGCTCCTTAAAGCAACCTCTTTCTGTAGGTCAGTGGTACAGTGTCAGCTTCCCATTCCAAGAAAGCATGTACAAACCCAACCGAGTAATTGGAATTTTGAAGGGCCGCAAAAGGTCCAATCGATAATCCATGTCGTACATCGGCTTATAAAGGATCTCGGGTAACGCAGCCACAGGGCGCTCAACTGAGTTCCAGTCATTCTGCCATCGGGGAGAAAAAAGAGAAATTGGCACCCAGGTAGTCTAAATGGTATCAGATCAAAATGTCTGCAATAACGTAGGTGAATATACGATTATTATTATTATTATTATTATTATTATTATTATTATTATGATTATTATTATTATTATTGTCTGGCTCTATGTGTAAATGGTTAGCGTGCTGGCCTTTGGTCATAGGGATCCCGCGTTCGATTTCCGGCAGGGTCGGGAAATTTAACCTTAATTGGCCAAATTCGCTGGCACGGGGGCTGGGTGTGTGAGTCTTCATCATCATTTCATTCTCATCACGACGCGCAGGTCACCTACGGAAGTCAAATCAAAAGACCTGCATCTGGCGAGCCGAACTTATCCTCGGGCACTCCCGGCACTAAAAGCCATGGACCATTTCATTATTATTATTATTATTATTATTATTATTATTATTATTATTATTATTATTATTATTATTATTATTATTATTATTATTATTATTATTATTGCTTATTGCCCCATAGGAATGCGACAGGCTTCGGCAGCCGGCATAATTCCTATCCCCGCCGTTAGATGGGGCTTCATTGATTCCATTCCTGACCCGATCGAAGGACTGGAAACAGGCTGTGGATTTTCATTATTATTGTTATTACTCTTAAATGCAAACAGACTGACCACGGTTTGAATCCGAAGCATTGAGCAAACGTTGAGAAATTGGGGGACAATCCAACCACGTATCTAAGCAGTTCCCTATGATATGAGGATGGTTGCCTAGTTGTACTTCCTCTTAAAACAATAATCACCACCACCACCACCACCACCACCACCACCACCACCACCACCCTATGATATGCATAGGGATCTTCATCAACTATTGATTCCTAAGGTTGAAATTGAGACGTTAAAATAGACACCTTGAACTTAAATAATAAGAAAAGTATGGTGCCTAGAACAGATCACGCCTTTATCGGCTAGGCCAGGCAGCCCCTACAGCATATTTAAGAAATAATAATAATAATAATAATAATAATAATAATAATAATAATAATAATAATAATAATAATAATAATAATAATGTCTCAGCTACCAAATGCAGATATTTTTATTTGACCGCATCTAGGCTGCCCGTGTGTGAGGTTGGACATTCCATTTTACTCCACCTGATGATAGAGAAATCGGTATCTGTTGTGTGATCTTCGGATGAGTTTTAATCTTGTCGGCTAAACTTAATATAAAACAGAAGAATAACCCTGTCGTTTTTAATGTAGCTATAGACGTTGAAAATCGATCAAATTCTACCGAATGTCTTCTCATATACAATCGTCTCATGAAAGGTCCGTTCAGTGAAATTAGATCTTAACAATCAACATACTGCTCTGAAGTAATAATGTGCTGAATAGTGTAACGTCACAGAATAGATCGAAGTTCAATACTTGCTGGGATGTAAGACCCAATGTCGTGTCTTTGTACAGACAATACAGTCCATTATTTATTGCTGTGTTAAATGAATGCCATGCGTCTTGCATAATGCATGAAGCTAGAACTTAAGACCATGAGAAGCGCTCAGAGGAGGAACGAGGGAAAGCCATTAACACTGTAGTGTCGTGGGTTAAAAATTACTTTTCTCGTTACTGTGACTCAACTGGCCTTGTCAAGAATTAGGTCACCCTAATCTTACCATGATCGATTATTATCGAGCCTCGCCACTGACAAGGCTAATATCGCCACATCGGAACTTCCGTTCTACAGAGAAATCGAAAGCAACTGATATTGTGGAGATAGATTTCCATTTATGGATATATTTTACGCCCGGGAAAGTATGGTAAAACACAATATTTTTTTATATTTACCTTTTGGAATGATAAGTAGCATTACAAACATGGACCCCTATTACTTGAACTAGGTTACCTCTATTATATTGTCAATCAGACGTCCACCGGTCAACGTTTATTTACTGAACTTCTAATGGCATTAGCATATTCGAAACCCAGTGCTTTCATCTTTATGTTCCATACAGTGGATCTAACCTCTTCGAAACATTTGATAAACGAAATTTGCACATTTGGGAGTGCACATGGCCCTGAGTTTCACTCGCCCTACACCAAAAATGAGTACCAGGTTAATTCCTTGGGGCAAAGGTGGACGGGCGTAGAAATAACCACTCTACCCCATCAAGTGTCGAGGTTACGGATAGTGGAGCCTTTACCTTCCACCCCTCCAAGGGCCTTCATGGCCTGTTCGGAGATGGCTTTGCATTGTTCATATGTATGCTATTATGCCAAATCATTAGATTACATCATCTGGCAGTTTTAAAATATTGTTTAATAGTGTACGTATTTCACCCTTGGAACTCGGTATATGGGTGCAGTATAACATTAGTTAAAACACAGTTTCACAATTGATTTGCTTAATACCTAAATGGTTTATTCCTTATTAATATTTTAGATAAAATGAACATTTGTTTTATTGTTGTGGTCTAAATTTGTGGTTTTTTGTGAATATCGCCTCCGAGATAAGAATTTATAGTAACTTATGAAATTACTCGAGTCTAGGATTGAAATCTGTAGACTACGATAAGAATTCAAATGAGGTATTATTCTGGTATTTCCAGAGTGATTGTGCAGAAATTGAGGATGACCCATATTCATAATATCCACTTTCCACATTGGGGTAGAACCTTGAATCCCTGGAAGGGGCAGCTTGCTAGTATTGAAGCTAAGGCTCGTTAGCTACTTTCTAAGCTGTTTAAACGAAAGCAGCAAGAAATGAAAGAAGTGAGGAATCCTTTCCAATGCACGAGCTGAGGGCGACCAAACAGTATTCACAGACACTGATTGTACTTCGATCAGTCTTAGGGTTTCACACTTCCTAGTTGTAGTGACGAGCCTCAAGTATTAACATACTCCAGCTACAAGTTGGTCAGTGCGGCTTTAACAGTGTTAACACTTTTAATTTAAATCCCCCATATACCGTACATCGGCCGGAGAATATTCATACAGTCTAACAGTATGAAGAAAAATGTGACGTAAGTCTTTATACTTGTCTTCGTTTTGTTGCCACTCAGATAGCAAAGAAACATTTGAATACGTCTTGTTGATCATTGTAATTTTTTTTTCATCATCATCATCATCTGTTTACCCTCCAGGTTCGGTTTTTCCCTCGGACTTAGCGAGGGATCCCACCTCTACCGCCTCAAGGGCAGTGTCCTGGAGCTTCAGACTCTTGGTAGGGGGATACAACTGGGGAGTATGACCAGTACTTCGCCCAGGCGGCCTCACCTGCTATGCTGAACAGGGGCCTTGTGGAGGGATGGGAAGATTGGAAGGGATAGGCAAGGAAGGGGGAAGGAAGCGGCCGTGGCCTTAAGATAGGTACCATCCCGGCATTCGCCTGGAGGAGAAGTGGGAAACCACGGAAAACCACTTCCAGGATGGCTGAGGTGGGAATCGAACCCACCTCTACTCAGTTGACCTCCCGAGGCTGAGTGGACCCCGTTCCAGCCCTCGTACCACTTTTCAAATTTCGTGGCAGAGCCGGGAATCGAACCCGGACCTCCGGGGGTGGCAGCTAATCACGCTAACCACTACACCACAGAGGCGGCGTAATTTTTTTTTTCGTTATAATATCAACCTGTTTTCCTTGTATTTTTTAAATGGTAAAAATATATCTTTCACTATAAGTTTTCAATCTCTACAAATTTTTTACAGTAATTACTCACAAAATATTCCCTGATGAGAGTATTTTACTAAACAGCAACGAATATATTTGGACTTTTAATATGGGTTCATTTTTAACATGGCTAATTGATATGTTTGTGAATAATTTTAAAAATTATAATTTTCTACGCCCTACATTTATGATTATTGATCCGACTCTTTGGCTAAATGGTCAGCGTAGTCGCCTTCGGTTCCAAGGGCGCCGGGTTCGATTCCCGGCTGGGTCGGAGATTTTAAACTTTAAAATGGTTATTTCCCCTGGCTGGTTGTTTGTACTGACCCGAACATTTCTGCAACTCACACACCACACACAACACTATTCTCTACTACAAAAACACGCAGTTACAATACACGGCAGATGCCGCCCAACCTCGTTGGAGGGTCTGTCTTACAATGAATGAACCAGGCGAGTGGAACATGTCCTCGGACACTCCCGGCATTAAAAAAGGCCATACGGTAAATAAATAAATAAATAAATAAATAAATAAATAAATAAATAAATAAATAAATAAATAAATAAATCAAATTAAATTATCACTTTAAACATGGGCAATTTTGGACCGATATTTCTAAAATACATACATGAAGGGGTTAAAGAATGATTGTTTCATACATTATCACGTAGATTATATAGGGTCTACGTTGAAATGATAACCCTTGGACTATGGTGTCCCGACTAGCGTTGACTTCAAGGATGGCAAACAATTAAGCGCTATCACTGTACATATGAACTAATATTTTAATATGCTACAGGAATGTCAAGAGCCTCCGTGGCTCAGGCGGCAGCGCGTCGTCCTCTCAGCGCTGGATACCATGGTTCAAATCCCGGTCACTCCATGTGAGATTTGTGCTGGAAAAAGGGGAGGCGGGACAGGTTTTTCTCCGGGTATTCCGGTTTTCCCTGTCATCTTTCATTCCAGCAACACTCTCCATTCTTATTTCACAGCATCTAACAGTCATTAATATAACTTTGGGAGTGGCGACCCCATCGTCCCACTAACTACTTTTCGGTTTTCAGAGACGCCGATGTGCCGGAATTTAGTCCCACAGGAGTTGTTCTACGTGCCAGTAAATCTACCGACACGAGGCTGACGTATTTGAGCACCTTCAGATACCACCGAACTGAGCCAGGATCGAACCTGCCGAGTTGGGGTCATAAGGCGAGCGCCTCAACCGTCTGAGCCCCTCAGCCCGGTAAATGAACATTAATGATGAATATATTCATATTAATCATGTGGGATAAGGCTAAATCTATTTGTGTGTCAGTTAACACTGATATTCCTTCACTATGAGGCCAAGACCATCCTAGTCATACATTCGGTTAGAGTGAAGTCTCTGTTGATGTAGGTAATTCTAGTTACATAGGTCTACAAATAGAATCAGGAAATAACCTAGCATTATTTAAGTGAATATTAAAGCATGTGAGAGAACAACACTGGATACAGCCAGTTGCTGTACTTCGGCTTTTATAGTAACCAAAGACGACGTCTCTCAGGCCTCTTCATACTACAATGTTAGAACACAGAGATGTGAAGGTGAATGAATGTTGCTGTGTTTAGGAACATTGTGCAAATCAGCAAAGTTTATCTCTATAAACTGATAAACTATCATTTTGTTGTAAACACATTGAATTTTGGTTGGAATGCTGTAGAGTATCGTTAGTCTGCAGAAATCCTACTATTTTAGAGGACATCATAAGGACAATTATAAGGAAAAGAAAATCATCGAAGACGTGCAATTGAACCACTCAAGTTCTGGTTATCAACGCTTCATCTTGTATACCATTATGTATCCTAACTTTTATAATGTGAAAATAATAATAAAAACACATTATGCAGATTATTCCTATCTTCATCATTGTGGCTAAGATTTCATTCCCCACCTGCGGACTGCGGATTCACCTACTAGTTTATTTATTAAAATTACCTTATTTATATAACTTATTTCAAGTGGTCGCTTGCGATTCCCATTAGACGCTCCTGGGGAGATAATGTGTAGCAGTAGTAGAAATGCGTCATAGAATCAGATATACTGGAATATACAAGTAATTTGTTTTGCTCTGAACACATTTCACATTCAATCCGTAAGGTTTAAATAAGGTATACAGCGAAATCACACACAAGAAGAGGATTAAAAAAATTCTTGATTTAATTCACTGGTTATACAACGTTTGATATAACGGTTCTCAGCTGGTGTCGATCAGTTTGTACCGTAATATATCATTTGAAGGTTTATATTATCATTATATTGTTTACTTTCTTTCCTTTGTGATCCTGTTCTGCTTTTTTGGTCAAGCATTGTTATTTAATTTTGGGCTTGGAAGGTAAATTCCACTTTACTCTCGTTATTGGCTCTTATTCCTCACGAACCAACAGATATAATTCTAAGAAACCTGACTGATTCGCATTCAGTACACTTCGGTTCTAAACCGACTCTTTGCTAATATAGGAATATTAATCATTTAAAAAATCACCTAATTTCCATTCGCCCAGTCTTTGAAGATGTCAATAGAATTCGTAAATGGCGATAGGCAAGTCTCTATCATTTTAATCTACGTCTTTATCAGCGTTCAAACATCTGAACACGTTTAAAGTATCTCCTCTGAGAGTATATACAAGGGAAGCTTTGTTGGAACTAATCCTTCACTATATTGCAGAGAATCGCACAGCAAGTAGGAAAGCGGAAACAAGCTCATAATCAGTGAAACATTGATCATTAAGAGGGCTGCCTTGAGAGAGTTGGGTTAGCGTTAATTATATTGGCGTCCAGAGAGAGACCCTTCATCATTTCAGGCTACGTATCGCTACCTTCTTTCAAAGCTCATTCAGTGTCAACTTATTTGCGGCTTCTAACTCATCCATGAAGTACTGAGGGCCGAGCGACAAGTTCCAAAGAACAAATCAGAAGCCATATTAAAAATTCACAGTTCTAACCCTTCAGACAAGCAACTCAATGAACCGGGCGAGTTGGCCGTGCGGTTAGGGGCGCGCAGCTGTGAGCTCGCATTCGGAAGATAGTGGGTTCGAATCCCACTATTGGCAGCCCTGAAGGTGGTTTTCCCTGGTTTCCCATTTTCACACCAGGCAAATGCTGGGGCTGTACATTAATTAAGGGCACGGTCTCTTCCTTCCCACTCCTAGGTCATCCCTGTCCTGTCGGTGCGACGCAAAGCAAATAGCAAAGTAGCAGCAACTCAGTGTTGAAAACATCCTAGGGATATGAGCTACGAATTTTAGATAAATAAAATATAATAAAGTATGAGAATATATTCTTTATTTATTCCTAAAAATTGCAGTCCTTTTCTTAATCTCGCTATTCAGTCGATTAGATTATCAGCGTGAAAATTCGAATCCTGAAGTCGAAAAGAGTATACAGTAACCCTACTTAATTTTGAAAATACATTCGTTATTATTCTTCTCGTGACACTATACGTAGTTAGAAAATAAGAAGGTGAAGACTTGTTTGCTCTAACACGTCTCATTTTTCCTAAAATATGTTTATTTACCGGGCTGAGTAGCTCCGGTGGTAGAGGTCTTCTGAGCCCAACCTGGCTCAGTCCAGCCGTATTTGAAGGTGCTCAAATGCGTCAGCCTCGTGTCAGTAGATTCACTGGCACGTAAAAACACCTGAAGGACAAAATTCCGGCACCTCGGCCCCTCCGGAAACCATAAAATTATGTAGTTATTTGGATGTAAAATCAATAACATTAATTTAGACATTTGTTTAATTGAACCATTTGTTCCACTGAATAACGCGATAAGGTGTTAGGACTGGTGAACGTCATAAATCTTTATCGAGTAATGAACAACTTTCACATACAATTAAGTCGTGTGAACGATGGCTTATCTCCTGTATTATCTGATCAACGTATCCAAGAGAGCTATTAGTTCAGAGTAATGAATGAAAGGATTTGCACCTGGCGGCCATTTCGGCACACACTATCCTCAAACACACTCGAGCGTAGTTTCATTTTGTCCTATACTCCATGACGGTCTGGTCGTCCGCTGTCCGCCCCTGACGTTTCTCAGACAGTGATCCCCTTTTTGAATAACCGAATGCTATACGAAAATACGAGAAAATTATCGCTAATAGAGTATATTGAAAACCAAAACGTTCCAATCGAAATTAAACACACTCCGAGAATAGCGTAAATATAACAGAACTATAGTGGACTTAACTAAAGTTGGCGTCTGACAGGTAAGGTTGGAGGGAGGAGCATTGCACGTGCCTTTTCACGATGTTGCCACATTCCAGCATTCTTTTCTACATGTTCGCTTCCGGCTCACTTGTTCCCTCCTTCATTCTTACCGCTGTGATCTGCTGTAGACTACCTGGCCAGGTGGTGTCATCCCATTTGCGATCACTCTTATACAAACAATCAGGTTCTTATCAGTGACAGTGACAGGTTTGGCAACTCCCAGCAAGACGAGCTGCCCTGAAGTTTTATCTCCATGGCAACCGCAGTCGCCCCACCCTCGTTTCCATGGCAACCACACAGCCACTTCCTTTATCCCGCCTTGGCAGGCAGTAAACGGGCCTCCCTCTAAGAAATGTCACACACCAACTCTTATTATTAGCAGTATAGCATGCAGCCGCGGCTTCACCCGCGTTTGTTAATTCAACAGGTAGATGTTTTAAACCGTTTATTTAAAAGAAAAAATGAAAATATTTATTAACACACATCGTTTTTACATATTGCACTAATCAAAATTATCATATTTTAAAAAAAATTGTTATTCCAATTTTTGCGATGTACCGGGTTGGTGGATGGTACAAATAATACAATACAACAGAGCTTCCGGATAAACTATATTTATTGTCCTTCCATTTGGAGCTCAGATGAATAGTGTGTTTGTCTTTCCAACCCACGTGCAGTTGTCCATAAGAGAAGCACCGTTTCCAATGATCGAGTCCCACAACTTTAAGCGATTGTACTTGTGCCTTATTGATGCACATATCTAAACTCCAACAAATGGTTTAAATTGAAACAGTATATCTGAAGGGAACATTTGAATTCGAGGAATGAACACTACGCCCGCGGCATGTCCAGTCATGATAGTTTCTTCAATCGACATTTTTGACTGCTGGGTGCACTGAGCTTTCAGCATCAGTGGGATCGAGTGATTTGCCACTTTAAGGCAATCGAGGTAATAGTGTTATTGTTTTTACGTCCCACTAACTATTTGTACGGTATTCGGAGACGCCGAGGTGCTGGAATTTAGTCCTGCAGGAGTTCTTTTACGTGGTCCGGCTCGTTAACTAAATGGTTAGCGTGCAGGTTTTGGTTCGATTCCCGGCAACATGTTCTCCGACACTTCCGGCACTGAAAGCCATACGCCATTTCATTTCATGTTTTACGTGCCAGTAAATCTACCAACACGAGGCTGACGTACAGTACTCGAGCACCTTCAAATACCACCGGACTGAGCCAGGAGCAAACCTGTCAAGTTGGTGTCAGAAGGTCAGTGTCTCAATCGTCGGAGCCACTCACGGCCGGCAATCGAGCTAATCTGGGCATTAGTGAAATGATATATCTTTCACCATTGTCTTTCTGCATGGTGTCACATTAGTGATGCTTAATATATGAAATGTGTTATGTTTAAATGTTTTCGTGTTTAAGATAAACCCAGAGATAAACTCTCCAAGTAAGACCATTCGAGCACGGGAAATATTGGCCAGTTTTAATGTAATTTGCCTTTTTAAAGAAACAATGTCCCTGATGACTCGCAGTGTTATTCGGGCTAACAAATCTATCCCGGAACCGACTTCCACATTCATGTACATGTACATTACTTCATTCGCTGTAATAGTAACAATGATCAATAATAATAATAATAATAATAATACTGATAATAATAATAATAATAATAATAATAATAATAATAATAATAATAATAATAATAATAATAATAAATTATTTCGTGAGTACTGGTGCTAGCCTTGTAAGGCATATCATCTGATAAGTGTGGGTGGCGTCCGCCTTGTGTAGGTAAATGCTTGTTATTGGAAAGGAGGGTACTTGAGTATGTGGTGGGCGAGTTCTAGAAATGTTGAGGACAACAGAAACACTCAGTCCCCCTGCTAAGATTATATTCGCCCGACTTGGCCGGGAACCGCACACGGGACCCTGAGGATCGAAGGCAGAGACCAGGCGTTTCATTTACTATGACAGAAGTTGGAAGTCGAAACCAAATGAGTCAGAACCGTGGCAAACTTAGCTGTCTTTACCCTGATAGCCTATATTTCCCAGTGATTCGTACTACAGAGCTGATGACCACAATGCCGCAAGTCTTATATATGCAATTAACTTTAATTTTATGCCACAATATTCCAAACTATCGGATAGGTCACCTGAAAACAGGAGCACCAAGAACTGCAATGAGAAAAACAAAAAAAAGTGCTGTACAGCGCGACTCAATAAGTGTAGAGCGATCGGACGAGAAATTACGGGGGACAGACATTCCAGGAGACACAAAGCAGGAATCTTTCTCATAGATCACTGACGTCATCCTTTGGAATTCCTGCTAAAGCGCACTCACTCCAATATCTCATTTCATTATACGTTCCCCCACTAAACATTCATCTGTGTGCCGGGGACATTCCTGCAGCAGGTCCGGTTCTCCTTACTTCCTGTGTCTTTCACCTTAGCTTGCACTCCTGTTCCTTCAATAGTTACGAAATTATGTAACGTCGTGAGAAGGACAAAGCAGACGGTCTGACTATATTTTGTAAGTTCTGTGTATCTGATCCACATAATAGCCTTCACAGGTCAAGTGTAGATCATTTCTGGTGAAACACACTGCTTTTCTGGTGTGCGCCAGAAGAAAATTGTTACTTTCATTGACCTGTCTCACGCTCATCCTAGGTTGTGACAATATGAAAGTAACTGAAGTATCAACAATGCTGGTTACGGTATTCTTACGCAGCTACTGTAGGTCCTGCTTTCATTGCTGTGAAAGTGTTACTCAATGAGTCAGCTGGTGCGTGCATTTCGGTGGGCTCTGCAGAAAGATAATATACAATTTCTGTCTCAGAAAGGAAAGCAACGGGAAAATACATAATTTTCCTTGTAAACGTCTCCAGTGACACCTAGGCTATCCATGACAGCTGATGGTCGCGCAGTAGAGATACAGCCAACCTTCGAACTGAAAACTCAACGTACATAGGTCTAACACATTCCCTTGGCTCATAGAGTCCACTTTAGGGCCTTAGCGTGTGAAACTGCTTGCTGCCCAGCCAGATATACGGCTGCTTCAGAATATCATATGGCCACCGTGACGACATTTCCACCTTTCGTGACAAGACTTGTCATACCAAAAAGCTTTTCCGCTGGCCTCATGAGGATAAGTGAAACCCTTTCCACCTTTTGCAGAAAAACTGTCAGTGAGCTTATATCGAAATCTAACTTGAAATTTTGCTAAAATCATATAGCACTTCTCTGACTGGGGCATGACCAGAGGCCATGCAACAGCAACTCCAGAATAAGCTAAGTACTTCAACAACGTGCGACACACCCTTTCACATTCATAACTTACGACCTTTTAATCTTACTATCCTTTCCAGCATATTAACAACTCATCGGTGTATGTCATTTGCAGGCCTATCTTATTACTTGCGCTAAGGTGACCAGTTACTGTACTAGCCAAAAACACGTGAATACCTATTCGAGTGGTTATCACGTACAATGTTTCTTAACCCAGGAAGAGTCATGGAACCCGGAGTTTCAACATGGCTACACCGTTGGAGATAGTTTCTCGATATAGTTTGATGCCTTGGTGGATAACGTGTCATATTAGGGTCTAATTAAAGTCAGAAGTTCCTCATATTGATGGTCGATAAATGCATACGAGTCGTAAACACTTGATGTTTCACAATTATACTGTTCAATTAATTCTCATTTATTTCAAGAAGTACGTTTCATGGTCGGGCGATAATAAGAGTGCCCTCATTTCTAGATAACATAGTGCGTGTGACCTTCACAGATGATAATGAGAATAATATTTCGGAAAATTAATCAAAGTTTTATTAAATTTCTTTAAGTGAGACACACACAGATTTGCTTCATAATTTGCTGCGTACATATTAGCCTGCATGGAGCTACACGAAACCACATACCATAGCTACCCTTTTCTATTACAGAAGAAGCTGTACGATAGAATGATCTCCATTCCTGTACATAAAAGATATTTACATTCCGAATCAAATACGTGATATATGTTAGACAGCAGGCATGATTTATTGGAATGAGTATACACAAAACCATGTACACACATTTTTCATCCCAGCACCAATTTAAATAACAAGTTGTACTATGTATGCAAATACCTACCATAATAGACTCACTCTCTTCGTTACTGATATCCGCGCTCAACGTTTACAAATGAAACTCACCAAATACCATTGCGTTGATATAATTTTGGTGTAAGAAAGAAAACAGGAATGTGGTTCGGCTGGTGTTACGAGCACGGCTTTAATTTTTAATGCAGTAATCTACATTTATTCCAACCACGTCTAATTTCATATCTACTCGAACTAACGATAAAACTTGAATGGTGTCGACTGTTCCAATGATTTGCCCTGAACTGTGTTCATTTTCATTTTATTTAAAATTTGAATAAAATATTCAACGTTAGAAGGTCGAAAGTGTTTCACGTATTCATTTCGAAATTTTGGCCGAACTGCCACACGTCAAAACTCACTTTCTGCCTTTAACTGTTAAATGATCTATTGAAAAATAACGTACTGCAGGTTCGGCAACACAGGTTTTCAGTTACATAAACGTGGGTAAGTACAGTATCGCTGGATAGGCCTAGTCATTAAGAAAGAAATGTACGAAGGACATTTTTTCCTCACAAACTTTCTAGTAAATTTTTGGCATCTCGTGACTATAATTCATTCCATTATATATATTCCACATTAATGTACAGGTTTTGAGAAAGGAATATCTACGTTATTATTCAATAAATAGTTATCAGTATCGATTGGAACTTCGTCAATGATTTGCGGCTTGCAAATACTGACATAGCGATAAGAAGAGACCCAAAACATTTACAAAGAGTAGAATGAGGCTTCGAAGAAATCTATCTTGGAGATGGATCTACGAAAAACCAAAATGATGAGCCCAGATGGTGTTCTCGCTGTCACGTATGATCAAACTCTGGATCAGGTCGATGACTTTGTAGCCTATGTCTAGGACACAGAATGAAACTTAGGGATAATGATCAGGGAGTAACGGAAAAAAGAGGAAAGGGTGTCTAAGCTAGAGTGCTTCTGAAAAACTTGGTTTCATGCAGAAGATAAAGACGTACCAAGAGGAGGAGACTGAAGATGTACTGGTTTACAATTATATTTTTATTATTTTTAATACTAATTTTTCTAGTTGAAGAGGTAATATGTCCTAGATTAAAGTACTGCACCATCATTTACTTGGAATGAAAATGGAAAGTATCTTCTGAGCTGCGTACATTTCCTGATTGCAAGTTCAGAGTTAAAGGAATTCTGACACCTTTCCTTTAGTAAAATTCTGTAATTTTCTAGATCAATAAATTAATTTTGTGTTGTTTGGAAACGAAAGTTAGCAGCCCAGAATATAGCCACGAAGCATGATTTCATACTCCTCTAGAGTAAATTTGTGCGAAAATATTTCGGATTCAATTTCGATAACATAATTCGTTAATGTAATATATGAACAGCAACTCCTTGCTGAAGAAGACAACTTTTTTGGAAAAGGAGGTAGCCTTCCAAATCAAGAAGTAGACTTTTAGTTCTACGTGACTGATGACACCGTGATTATAAACATGGCATCTCCAGTTTTACGTGGAACCGATACCCGAACGTGACTTTTCATTATACTTTAGCATATACATTGTCCGAGATTAGAACCGCGGCCGTAGTGGTGGGAAGCCATTGATGATATCACTCGCCTATCACGCCTCCGTACCCTTCGAAGTATTTACATCAATAGAAACGTCCGGCTCCATGGCTAAATGGTTAACGTGATGGCCTCTGGTCACAGGAGTCCCGGGTTAGATTCCCGGCAAGGTCGGGAATTTTAACCATTATTGGTTAATTTCGCTGCCATGGGGGCTGGGTGTATGTTTCCCCTTCGGGTGTCAAATCAATCGACCTGTACCTGGCGATCCGAACATGTCCTCGGACACTCGATGTCGAATCACGTCAATAGTTTTCTTTATGCAGTTAGCGAGACGAAGACTTCTGTGACTGATTACGGTGAGTGATAGTTGCGGTTGGCATTTCTTCTAGAATTTCAACACAAAGAGAGACATCGCTGTGAAGAATCCTGAATGAAGCACAGAAAGGGAATAACGCGTTGTATACCACGTGGTAGGTTCAGTGTGATAAAGAAAGAACCACTGCTAAGTACTCACGCGTGACAAGGTGGAACCTCACTTTCGTTTTTTCATTTTCTTGTGAATGCCGATGACAATGTCTAGCGAGAATTTGAACAGTTGAAACGTTACCCTCTATGGGCAATACCATGATCAGTTACTCCCCATACAAGTGTACTTACCCAGTATTGAATTCTGGAGGTACTTCTTTGGATCATTGGTAGAGAATCTGCCTCTGGACCTGAAGATAGCGGGTTCAAACCCGGCAGAGATAGCTGGAGTTTTGGAAAGCGGAAGGAAGTCCAGTCGGGTCTCTGTGACCACAGGTGGTACGTGCAGTATTTATCCGAAAATGAATTAAAACGCAGCAGTAGGTCACCTAGAGTTTTGGTATCTGTACAACATGGTGGAGAAAATGAAGCGCTGAACTGACACGTGAACAGTCTAAATGCCATCAGGTCGAAGTTGACTGTGCTCGTTAGCTAAGGGCATATTATTATTATTATTATTATTATTATTATTATTATTATTATTATTATTATTATTATTATTATTATTATTGTCAAGAAAGCCAAGAATAACGGTCGAGAGGATTCGCCGCGCTGACGCGTCACTCGTAATTTGCCGGCCTTAGAGCTGAACAGTGGCCGTTTGGTAGGCCAAGGCCCTTAAGGGCTGTATCACCATAGGGTTTGGCTTGTTATTATAATCTTGAAATACTACGACAAATGAAATAGAAATAGGTAGGAGGATGAGAAATGGCGTATGGCTTTTAGTGCCGGAAGTGTCCGAGAACAAGTTCGGCTCGCCAGATGCAGGTCTTTTGCTTTGACTCCCGTAGGCGACCTGCGCGTCGTAATGAGGATGAGGATGAAATTATGAAGACGACACATACACCCAGCCCCCATGCCAGCGAAATTAACCAGTTAAGGTTAAAATCCCCGACCCTGCCGGGAATCGAACCCGGGACCCCTGTGGCCAAAGGCCAGCACGCTAACCATTTATCCATGGAGCCGGGCTAGGTAGGAGGATAAATGTATCTAAATAACAACTCTAAGGACGGCTCCTTTCTAGAAAACTGGAGCTTTGGATTCCTGATAGAACGCACTAACTGACGTACTAACGTCATACTAACTAGTTCACATTGGGATTCTGATACCGGCTAGTTAAACATGCGTGCGATTAAAATCCATTGTACTTGTTCATATGAACCATGTCCGATGAATATTGAGACTGGAGTAGTGAAACAGTTTAATTTGCTGTTTAATCGTGACGAGAAACCTAAACATTAAATTGAGGTACGCTCATCGTCAGTGGCCGTGGTCGAACACATAAACTTGGCAATGTACGAAATCAATGACTGTGTGTCATTTAGAGAGAAGCACCACTTTCCTGTGAGTGTAGTAGGAGGTGTAGAAACTCGTGATGTGACAGTCAGTCCATTTTATTGGACTATCTTGATTTATGGTCAATTTGTCGATGACTTCTCGCACAGCCTGGCTTAGCTCTCGTAAACACGAATTACTGGCCTGCCAAAACTCTTGAACATCTAATGGTCAAGTTCGTTTACCTTCTTCTCTAGTTGTAGTTTATGAGTATTTAACATGTTTCCCTTTACGTGGCGCAACACTGTATTTGAGTTCTTGGCAACTACCTTCCTCAGTCATTACAACCAAGCGAAGCTTATAACCCACAGGTAGTGCAGTGTCGTAGATTGGAGGTCCAGGTTCTCAGTCGTAGTAATGGATACTCTAAGTGATCTTTATCTGTATCTACATACCTTACAGAAACAATAGATATTCATGGTATGGATCTATAACTTAAGTTTTAAATTGCCTTTCAGAATTCTGCAATGTTTGCAATAGTTTACTCCGAAGAGCATCGCAATAACATAGGTAAGAAAAATTGTACACCTTGATGATATATATCAGGCCATTCATACTCGGTTTACCATCAGTAATAACATCGACGGTACATTTTCACCAGGACAACGGAGAGCTCATTGATGTGTACCTGCAATCTATAACTGAAAATATGTCGAGTGATTCGAACCAAAGCCGCAATGATTTGTTGCGGTCATTGTGATACTGAATTATTCCTGTGTACGTTCACTTTTATTCTATGTTATTGAGAAAGCTAATTTCGAGCCCCATAGTACTAATACTACTACTACTAATAATAACATTATCGAATCACCAATATTCCTATTCTACATAAGAAAATAGGGACTCCTTTCTTTATCCTGAAACAGAAATATCATGGAAGAAATAACGATAATAGTTATTATTCCAGAAAGTATTATTTCTTTTTTGAAGGTTTAGTTAATGTGCTTAGTAACACGTTATGTTACTGCCTTCAATAAGGTTTAATTGTATTCGTATGTCAGGTCAGTGTCTCAGAGCAAAACTGAAACGGACTAATAGGTGTTGCAAATTTATTTGGTGTTCGGCATGCAGGACTACATTGATGAACGAGCTGCATAAATCCATAACGAATTTAATACTTTATTGAACTAACATGAATCTTACAAGCCTGGAATGGGTTCGCGTGTGTGAGACTTTAATGTGACCAGGAAGTTACGAGATAATATCAACATTAATTTTTCCCACTTCTGCCAAACCAGTAATTTTACCTGTCCTTCTCTCTATTCCTTTCGGGCCTGGGATAATCAAAGATATCTCTGAGACGATGGAGACTGAACCACTCGTTGTCGTTGACAGTGACGACAATACCGACAAGAACGACGGAAACTGGCAAGTAGTGAACCGTCTTCAAGAACGCAGTTACGGATTTTGAAGGATTACAATTTTACGTAGAGTCTGAGTGGCGGATATGTGTCTCTGTGGCCAGAAAATGGCCCTGATATTGATCAGTAAAATTTAACCGATCGAAACACTTGTGAAGATTTAGCACCGAAATTACGACAGTGAAAGCTGCCATTCACTGGTAAAATGTGTACTAAGTTGAATTTAAAATGTCTGGAAAGGAATGAAAAGTGCTGAAGCCAGTGTTGTCCCAGTCTTCAACAACGAATACAGTTCCTGAAATAAAGTCATATTCAAAGCTTAAATTTAATAATTTGACCATTTCTGTGTTCACGATGCCATCAAGCCATTAAATCATAAAATTATATTCCACTTTATACAAGTCGTTGGTTATTTGGTCACGTCACTCCAACAGAAAAAATATTATTTTTCATAATTGAAATATGTTCTTGAATTTAATAACTAACTGCCTGGTACGTACTTTGTAGTTAAAATGCATATTTCCGTAAGCTATAGGGAGTATTTCGCTTTCTTTCTCGTTATTGGTATATTGATCATTACCTAGCAGGTAATGGCAAGCTACAAAGCCTGGGAGCCGATCTAATGCAGCCCGCATAGCACTAGCCTGACCTCCAAAACCTCTATCGATTTTGTTCGAATAAATAGTTAAGTAAGCAACGCTTTATTGATTGTATTTCCTATTTGTTTTAGTTAGTATGAGGTGCCTGAAACCATTATTTTAAGGTACAAGCTAGAACATTGCAAATGGAATTCATGAAATTCAAGTTTAAATATCGAATTTGCAGATAAGACTAATCATGTTATTGGTTTTGTGTCCAATTAACTACTTTTGTGGTTTTCGCAGACGCCGAGGTATCGAAATTTCGTCTCAGCAGTTCCTTAACGTCTCGGTAGACATACAGACACAAGATTGGCATATTTTGGCACCTTAAAATACCACCAGACTGATCCGGGATCAAACGCACAAATTTGGCTGAGTCACTCAGTCCAGTTTGTATACAGTATAAGACGTGTAACTGTGTACAATTCCCTTTACAAAGTACAGTATCAGTCATGATTTGATTTCTCATATACCGGGCGAGTTGGCCGTGCGGATAGGGGCGCGCGGCTGTGAGCTTGCATCCGGGAGATAGTGGGCTCGAATTCCACTGTCGGCAGCCCTGAAGGTAGTTTTCCGAAATTTCCCATTTTCACACCAGGCAAATGCTGGGGCTGTACATTAATTAAGCCCACGGGCGCTTCCTTCCAACTTCTAGGCCTTTCCAATCCCATCGTCGCCATGAGGTCTATCGGTGTCGGTGCGACGTAAAGCAGCTAGCAAAAATAAATTCTCATATGTTTGCAAATTACATTAAAGTCACATTCAATAGAATAAGCGAAACAGAGTTATAACTTCAATAATGTGCAGAAACACATACTCGATACGCGGCGAAGATTGTTAGACTATCTCGTCATTTCTTACTTCAGGAGTAGAAAGCATATCATTAGTGTTTACGGGTAGAGTCACTCCCGTACGTCTAACTAGGGGCGAAGCTGTGAAAATCAAGCACTACTACCTCCATGTCTCCATTTCTCAATGCCTTTCATCTGGGGTTCATCCTCCATTCTCATTCTCTTTATATTGCAGTAACCCAAGAACTGTAAACTTGAGAGGGCAGGGTGGTAACCGCAGGGCCCTAGATGAATTTGTCATAGTAGAATTCTCACTTTATGCTTTTCAACCCACCTCCACGAGCTCTTATTTTCCATCAGCCCCGATGATATTAGATTTACTAGACCTCGGGAGATTTTCACACTCCGACCTTTCATGGCCCTTCACTTTCATTTTCCGGTACCTTCATTTTTCGAAGAATCGGACTTCTTCATTTTTCTCCTTTTCACTGGAATGAGAAAGCTGAATTTCCTCTACACCACCACTACCTCGATACTGCAGTGTCATGGCTGAGTTGCTTGTTGGAATTATCAGAGAGTCGATTACTTCGATAACCTTAACGCCATAGAAAATTATTGTTCTATATTCAGTAATGATAGGAAATTACAATCTCCTACCTCCTAAACGGTTTCTGGTCAATTCACTCAGCTCTCCATGTTAGAACAAACATTTCTTCTATAGTTGGAGGACAGAGTGACATTTTGAAGAAATGTGTGATTTAAGATTCCATCTCTTACAAGCTTACTTACACTCAGTCCTACTAACGCACCTTCTTGTATAATGTATTTTAACCATGATATCTCTCGAGTGATCGAATGGAGCGCAAATCATAACCTCCAAGTAAATGTGGCTAAGACCCAGCTTATCTGCATAGGTTACTCAAATCTACTGAAAACCGTTGACCTCAAATCCCTCCCTACAAAAAAAATTCTAGATACGGTTATCGATTATAGTGACACCGTTAACAATCTAGGACTCATTTTCGACAGAACCCTATCCTGGTCTGATCATACGTCAAATGTGATCAGAAAAGTTGTGTCATTCATGCATATTTTGAAACGTAACCTGTCATGTACACCACCTTTTTTGCGAGAACTACTTGCTCATAGTCTTATATTCCCCATAAATGACTATGGATCAGTCGTATACAACGACTTATCTGAAACTTTGAACATACAACTACAGAGGGTACAAAACGTATGAGTTCGTTACGTGACAAATGCCAGGCGTGATGAACACATAACACCCTATTACATACAGCTTCAATGGTTGAAACTCCTTGAACGACGGGAAATCTCAGTAGCCGTTGCTACGCAAAAAATTCTCAAACTGAAGACCCCACCCTACCTTTATAATGCATTTAAATCAATGGAGTCAGTACATAACAGAGATAATAGGTTTACAAAAGCTACCCTTCAAATTCCCCTTCACCGTACCACTAAATTTAACAAATCTTTTGTTTCCACTGCATCTAACAAATCTTTTGTTTGCACTGCATCCCGTATCTTCAATATCTTTAATCTTCACCGTTTTGCAAATGACAGGAACTGTACCCAACTAAAGCAGTCCTTAACATCTATCTTCCTGGAGGAGCATGCAAGGGGCTGAGATCAGGCATTCTTGTGTCTCACAATAAGAAATAAGTATATTTCTAAGAAAATTGTTTCTGTTTTTTATATTCTTTAGATTCTTGTATTCTACAATATTAAATAAGTTGAATGATATATTTTATTACTTCTTATATAATTTATGTTTCAATTTTATTGGTATTGGTATATGTATTTTAATTTTTAAGTTTAATGTTTAATTTAATATTTTAAAATGTAGTTAATATGTTCATAAACCTGTATTGTGTTATAAGGAGACGCAACACAAAGGGGCTTTTCAGCCTCAGTGGCATGTAAATCATCATTATCAATTCAATTCAATTCAATTCAATTCAATTCAATTCAATTCAATTCAGTTCAGTTCAATTCTTATATCGAATAACGAGTCGTTTTCCGTTCCACTCCTATACAGAGTTTTGTTTCCTTCACTGTATTTTCATCTTCACTCAAAGCCATGGTAAAATTAGTACCCTATTGTTATTAACAGATAATCAATCCTAATCTTACATATAAATACTTTACGTTTTTATACACGACTACTGATTGGCATATTTAATGGTACTCAGTTTATCTTTCTGTATCATCGAATTTATTCTCATGATTCCATAATTTCAATAGAGTCGCGACAGCTAACGCTACATTTTATTTCAACTATGTAGCATTTAAAAATATTTTCGTGAGATAAAACCAAACAGAAAACCCCATGCTGCTTCAGCCCTGATGGGCTTTGGTCTATTAAGCGACCTCTGTTCAGCGCGAAGGCCTGCAGATTGCAAGGTGATGCATGGGCAGTGCAATGAATCCTCTCGGGCGTTTTTCTCGCTTTCTGGACCGGAATTTTTACGAGATTTTTACTGTAATTTAAAATCCTATTATTTTTCCTCCTACGTTACTGATAAGTGTGCTATATAATTTTGATATTCACTCTCCAAAATACCTTCGATATGATTTGCTCATGTCTGCTCTTCTTTCAAAAAAGGCAACTCGATATACCGTTTCCATATCACAGGAGAAATGAAATTGACTTTTATTTATTGCGATTACAAAATTGGATTACCTGAAAAAGGCGGAAAAAATTGATCATACATGCCACAAATGGTGTCACACTGAGATAATATTTTTTTTAGAATCCATAAGAAAATTCCATATACACATTTAAAAATGCAACCAATGATTAACATATCAAAGCGAAATTATAACGGGGTCCGGAGCTGAGTTGTTCAGTCAGTAGAGCGATGGCCTTCTGATCTCAAGTTAGCAGGTTCCATTCCAGCTCATTACAGTGGTATTTTAAGGTGTTCAAATACATTGGCCTCGTGTCGGTAATTTACTGATACCTAAAAGAACTCCTGGGGGACAACATTCCGGCACATCGGCGTCTCCGAAAATCGTAGACTTAGTAAAGTGACCACTGCTCAATCCGAAGGCTTGGTGCGAATAATCCTCTCAGCCGTTATTCTTGTGTTCCTAGACCAGTGTCACTGTCTCACCGTCATACAGCTCCTCGGGTGTTCTCACGTAGGCTGAGTGGACATCGAATCAGCCCCTAGATTCAGGTAACATTTTCTGACCTGGACGAGAATAGAATCCGGCGCCTTTGACTAAGAGGCAGGTTCGTTAAACCTAGACGGTGTAGTGGGCATATAATAACGGAGACGGTAAGTATCGAGATTTTAGGTTTTTACGTTGGATGCTCTATGCTGTGAAACGAACTGTCTAATCACAATTTCTCTACCTTATCTAGGTACTGCACAAAGTTATGTTGATGATACAGATATGTCTTATGGCGACGATGGGACAGGAAAGGCCTAGGAATGGGAAGGAAGCGGCCGGAGCCTTAATTAAGGTACAGCCCCAGCATTTGTCTGGTGAGAAAATTGGAAACCACGGAAAACTATCTTCAGGGCTGCCGACAGTGTGGTTCGAACCCACTAACTCCCGGATGCGAGCTCACAGCTGCGCGCCCCTAACCGCACGGCCAACTGGCCCGATCGTTATGTATGTATCTGCATGTCATTTCATATTAGCTTCACAGAAAAAATGTTAATTGATACTTCAATTATTGTTTATTTGCATTGTTTTGACATACAAACATACATACAGAGAAACAAAAAAGAAGATTGGTTTTATTATTTACGTCCAGGACCGGGTCTGAAGTTTCAGAATTTAAACCCCGAATTTTGGATAAATTCATTCTTCTATATATAGCAGATCTTCTGTGTGAACTGCATCGAACGGTTTTAAAATGTAGCTTTGCTAGTTGATAACTAATTACGATGAAGAGTGGCGTAATGATAGCATTGCTCACAATTTTACGCCGCACGTGAGTTTAATTGAATCATTAGCTGTATATCAATGCTCAATAATCAGATAAAGAGATATTTTATGCTTAATTGAGCCATGTTATGTCATTTGTCCATTAAATCCGCTTTGATGACCTTAGGTATACCTGTCAAATATCTCAATATTTCTGTTTTAAACACAAACTTAAATTTTTCTGAATAAATTCATGCGTGTTCCCTGTCATAACAGTGCTTTATGTGTGCACTAGTTCTCCAGTTATCGATTACGTCATGGAGTAGATGCAGTCATGTTAAGTATTCAACGCATCAGTGGCCATGTAGTTCACATCAGTCAGATGTCCAGTAACGACGTATCTGTATGGGTCCAACGTTTCATGAATAGAATTTAAAACGTAATGTGGGATTGAAATTAACGTTGCTTCAACACTTAGCTATGTTTCATGTAGTTAATATGAAAGTGGATCAACCAACCAAAGGACATTTACTTATTTATTTAACTTATTTATTTCGTATTTGTCTACTTAAGTCCTAACATTTGAATATCCAGTTTTAAGATGTTACAAAAAAGAAATAGAAATAATTAAAATAAATGAACTAACCCCATGGCACTACAGTCCTAAAGGGCCCTGGCCTACCAAGCGACCGCTGCTCAGCCCAAAGGACTACAGATTACGAGGTTCCGTGTGGTCAGCACGACGTATGCTCTCGGCCGTTATTCTTGGCTTTCGAGACCGGTCATAATATGTTGTATACACTGGTTCTCGTCCGATCACTGCAGTTAAGCAACATTGGGCGTGGTCAGAACTTGGATGGGTGACCGTTTGGGAACACCTCCATTGAGGGTGTAAAGGCCGTAAGCAAGAAATAATCTTTCATTGCGATCTCATATATGTCCGTCTCCTTGACTGAATGATCAGCGTTGATGCTTTCATTTCAGAGGTCCCCGGATTCGATTCCCGGCCAGGTCGGGGATTTTAATCGCGTATGATTAATACTTATGGCTCGGGGACTAGGTATTTATGTTTGTTCGAACACTTTTCTCTTCACATTCAGACAACACACCACTCTACCAACTACCACAGGAACACGTAATGCTGAGCGAGTTGGTTTTGCGGTTAGAGTCGCAGAGCTGTGAGCTTGCATTCGGAAGATAGTGTGTTCGATCCCCACTGCCGGCAGCCCTGAAGATGGTTTCCCATCGTTTCCCATTTTCAAACCAGTTAAATGCAGGGGCTGTACCTTAATTAAGACAAAGGTCGCTTCCTCACCACTCCTAGCACTTTCCTATCACATCGCCGACATAAACCTATTTATGTCGATGTGACGTAAATAAAGGAATAAGACTTTTATTTTACAAGTTGCTTTACGTCGCACCAACACAAATAGGTCTTATGGCGACGACGGCACAGGAAAAGGCTAGGAGTGGGAAGGAAGCGGCCGTGGCCTTAATTAAGGTACATCCCAGCATTTGCTTGGTGTGAAAATGAAAAACCACAGAAAACCATTTTCAGAGCTGCCGACAGTGGGTTTCGAACCTACTATCTCCCGAATACGGGATACATGCCGCACTTAAGCGACTGCAGCTATCGAGCTCGGTATACTGATTACATCTCCTCACTTAGAGTGAGCATCAGGAACGACATCCGGCCATAAAACAGCGCCGAATCTATATGTGTTACACTGTCACACCCGCGACCGCACAGGTGTGAGAAAAGTGGTAGTTGCAGAAAAAGAATAGCGTACTCTTGTATACTTAACTAGTAACGGATTAACTTTTGGATATTCACATATTAGTCGCCAAAATTATTGTTCGGCTCCTTTGATGAAAGGACAGCATATCGGGGTTAGGTTCAGAGAGACTGGGATTTGATTTCCGACCGGATCGGTGATTTTAGCTGAGTCCGGTTAATTCCTTTGACTCGGAGACTGGGCTTTTGTGTTTGTATTTAGATACTATAAATCACTAGAGGAACACGCACTGTTGAATAGATCCGTCCGCACAGGTTTTGGCGCAATGAAGGACGTCTGGCCGTAAATCTGAGTCAAGTCCACATTGCAACATAACTCGCATCTGCGACGTCACCAGGATGTGGGAAAAGCGGCAGGAGAGAAAACGGAGGAAGTCAGTGAATGTTACGACATGATATTCCAGTATCCCATCATTTATATAAAGAGAAACATTTGTTAAAAAGTATTTCGATTCTGGGTGAACTTCAGAAACTTCACGTGGATGAAGTAAAACAGCAGCAACAACAACAACAACAGCCTCATTCTAAATTGCTTGCAATAATAATAATAATAATAATAATAATAATAATAATAATAATAATAATAATAATAATAATAATAATAATAATCCCTGTCTTTTCTTCCTTACTAATACATACATCTGAACATAGTTCTATCTGTCTGTCTGTCTGTCTGTCTCTTTCATTCACGTAACAACTACTGAAATAATGAAGCTTAAAATTGGCAAGATTATACCTAGTACCCTTAATTAAAATTTTCATTTCAGTACCTAGACCCTTTTAAGATGGCGGCCATTTACGTGTAGACATGTGCTGAACTGGTGCATATTTTATCTGCTAAACAAAATAATGTTCAAAAGTTACTAGTAGCATACAATGAAGCCCATCGTGTCAAGTTAGAATTAAATTTTCTACTGTACAGCAAAGATCATATAACTCTGCTTCGTAACTAATGATTTCCCAGGAAATGTCCAGTTTCCCGTTCAAGAACGGATTTCATTGGCAAAGATAACAACGAACAGCTTAAGGATGGATATATTCTGCATATTATTATTATTATTATTATTATTATTATTATTATTATTATTATTATTATTATTATTATTATTATTTGTAATTTTTCTCCTAATATATAAAAATGAATATTTCTTTGTTCATCTCGAGTGGACTGAATTTTCGCTGAAAATTTTACAGTTTGTTCTTATTACTCCTGAGAGGGTTTAGGAAGTGGTCTGAACGAATCCGATAGGTAGTTTTTATAATAAGTATTTCTATATAATTAAATTACAAAGCCGCACCAAGATTTGGATCGACATTGATGCCAGCTTGTCGTTAGGCGTCAGTCACTTTGTATCATGACATTACGGTAAGAAATGCTGTGTATAGGAGGATGGGAACAAACCGCCATGTGTTAATAAGTATCTTTCCGCATCCCCTCCTAAACCACTGCAGATAATACAATAAAACTTCGAAAAATACCAATATTAGCGTTGAATCGATAGGTTTCGGAATCGCTGAGATGAACAGTGCCACTCCGGTTGCTGTTTAAGTATGTGTTCTGCCCCCACTTGCATGGAGGGAAAGAAGGGGTTAAAAGGAAAATGTACAAAATGGCCGAGATTTTGGATGTACTCCTGCGTGTAGATGTTCCAGTATAGCTCTCCACCAAATATTGGTACACATATCTCTTAAATTTTTTTAAAAAATACTGAGATGATAAGCACCCTTAGAGGAGGTGTTTACATGAAGAAAACATCGAAACGACCAATATTAGTTTCGAATCAATAGTTTTCGGGGTCGCTGAGATGAATTGTGACACCCTGTAAGTTCAAGTTAAGGCTCCATCACAATGACTCTTACACTACAAAATGGCTTGTAAACTATCAGTCAACGTCACAACAATGAAATCTACAAAACGTCGCTTCACACATAATTAATAGGTAATAACGATCCTAAAATTAAGCATTCAATGAAGTGCCCGGGCAGCGCCAGTTAATATGTATATGAAATGCTGTAATTTTTTCTTGAAACTACAAGACCTTGTTTCAAATTTCGTTTATACCAAAGATTTTGTGCTCAAAAGTCGAAAGTAGGTACAGTTTATTTTTGTCCGTTTACTTGTTTGTTTGCTCGTTGCAGCCTCACATAACGGCTCTACAGAATTTCTTTAAACTCGGTATTTAAATTCAACGATAACCGGGCTGTGTACTAGGCTATACAATATTAACAGGGCCAAAAGAGGAAGTGTCAAATTTCTACCCCGATATTAGCTGATTTGAAAAAAATTACAATTTTCACGAACTTCCAAAATTCTACCTAAAAGATGCACATTTCAAAACTTAAAAAACTCTAATTTCCACTCGCTTATAGGTCTATTGAATATATTTTGACCTTACCTGTTATAATAATGGAGGTATTTTTGTGTTTTTGCTATTTGCTTTACGTCGCACCGACACAGATAGGCCTTACGGCGACGATGGGACAAGAAAGGCCTAGGAATAGGAAGGAAGCGGCCGTGGGCTTAATTAAGGTACAGTCCCAGCATTTGCCTGGTGTGAAATTGAGAAACCACGGACAATCATCATCAGGGCTGCCGACAGTGGGATTCGAACCACTATCTAATGGATGCCAGCTCACAGTTGCGTGCCCCTAACCGCACGGCCAACTCGCCCGGTAATGGAGGTATTAATACATTTAGATTTTTTTGCTAAGATCATCAAGAGTGTGAATCGCTGATGTGGAAATACTGCACGGTTGTCATAGTGACGATCTAACTGTTGGTAGTGGTTGTGGTTGTCTTATAAGCTCCAAACCCACTCGTTCCTTATCCTTTATTGATCAGAAAGGTAGGTCTCATGGCGGCTGTAGTCGCTGAGGCGTCAATTCTTATGGTCTGATTATTATTATTATTATTATTATTATTATTATTATTATGAATATTATTATAAAATTTATACCGCCTCTTCCTTGTGATAGGCAAAACCTTAAAAGACTGAGGGCGGTGAAATCTTGCGAAGACAGACTGAACTTAGTGAAGATCACACAATTTTTGAGTTACTAGACATTTGTCACTACTCGGGATTTGGAGTATCACCTAGGGGCTTGGAATGAACATTGTTTAGTAGAGAATTGTAACTGTTTAGGGGTTGGCACTCAAAAGCTTATTTCATCTGTTTTTAAGTTGCCACTACCGTGATTTCAAATCAAATCAACCAATTATAAATAGGAGTAATCTTGGTACTTATGTTTCTATCTTGATCAGTGTTACGGACTACAGGCGTACTGGGGCAGCTTCCGAGGTACGCGACTAGGAACTGACTCTATTACGTGAGATTACTTGCGTGTGGCGACGGGAAGATACCAGCGTTCTCACCTATCATGTAACGGTTACGGTCGAGCCGCGTTTACTTAATGTTAATGTAGTTTTCCCTTTCATTTAATTTAATATGTAAAATGTGTGTTTCTAGGCTTTCTTGCTACGAAGTGTAGCTACCATTTATTGTACCATGTCATCTACTAAAGATGTACGAGTGTGCACCCTCGTTTCCCTTACTCACTTTGCATTTTAGTCACTAAGCTTTTCCAAATGTCTAAATGTTTCGTCTTGCTTTTCGATCAGTAATTTCTTTCCCTCGCTTAGTCAAAAATGCAGTATAGCTTGTCCTCTGTGTCATCGGGCCATCTGCCCCATTAGGTTTCATTGCAAAGTCATGTTACGGGAATGTGTGAGTGGGTTCAGCATCCAAGTCTATTTTGTTTTCGGCCTTTTCTACCTTTACCATGAAATTGTGTAATTCTAGGCCATGTAGTGTGAGCTGCTCCTGTTTCTTCTGGATCATTCTGATCCATATGTTGTGTTATTGCTTTCCCGTTGAGTAAGGGGCAGCGAGAGTTAAATTGAGTAAAAGCTGATAAGCCACTGCTAGAGAAGTTCGGGAGTTCTATCTCACGTTCTACTGTATAACGTAAGTATGGGAAACTTCAACTTCATATGCTACGTACTAAAGGTTGTGGTATCGTAGTAAAGTGTAACAAATCTTGTGAAATGGGAGTTTCTTCTCCCCTGTTATTTACTTACGTTCTGAAGCTTATTGTTTTAATATCCCTTTCTATATGTTTATTACTGTTATTTGTCAATATTGTTGTTGCTGTTGCTATCTTTCAGAGAGAATAAGAACAGCCGGGCTGAGTGGCTCAGACGTTTCAGACGCTGGCCTTCTGACCCCAACTTGGCAGGTTTGATCCTGGCTCAGTCCGTGGTATTTGAAGGTGTTGAGATACGTCAGCCTCGTGTCGGTAGATTTACTGGCATGTAAAAGAACTCCTGCGGGACTAAGTTCCGGTACTTCGGCGTCTCCGAAAACCGTAACAGCAGTTAGTGGGACGTAAAGCTAATAACATTATTATTAGAATAGAAAAAGAAAAGGAAAATATCATTTAGGAAACAAATTCAAAATTTTACAGTTTTTGTGTGGTCATTTTCCAATATCATAGAACCAAACCAAACCCCATGGCACTACAGCCCTTGAAGGGCCTTGGCCTACCAAGCGACCGCTGCTCAGCCCTAAGGCCTGCAGATTACGAGGGGTCGTGTGGTCAACACGACGGATCCTCTCGGCCGTTATTCTTGGCTTTCTAGACCGGGGCCGCTATCTCAACGTCAGATAGCTCCTCAATTATAATCACGTAGGCTGAGTGGACCTCGAACCAGCCCTCAGGTCCAGGTGAAAATCCCTGACCTGGCCGGGAATCGAACCCGGGGCCTCCGGGTGAGAGGCAGGCACGCTACCCCTACACCACGGGGCCGGCACCCAATATCATAGGCCCTGCCGTTTCTTCTCCTCTATTGCCCTTGCTGGCATTATTATTATTATTATTATTATTATTATTATTATTATTATTATTCCAATCTTCCCCACAGCATCCATATGAAGTAGGGCCATATTACGCCGTTGTTGGTTGTATGGAGAAGTTAATAATAATGTTATCGGATTAATGTTCCCCTAACTACTTTACGGTTTTCGGAGACGCCGAGGTGCCAGAATTTAGTCGTGCAGGTGTTCTTTTACGTGCCAGTAAATCTACCGGCACGAGGCTGACATATCTGAACACCTCTAAAAACACCCGAACTGAGCCAGGATCGAACCTGCCAAGTTGGGTTCAGAAGGCCAGCGCCTCAACGACCTGAGCCACTCAGCCTGGCATGGAGAAATTAAGCCTTGAGCAGAAACCTTGGTGTTACTCGACAGGAGTAGGCTGTGTGTCGACACCGGATTTCACCCTCTTCCTACTACATTATCATCACCACCACCACCAAACACCAAACCATGCAGGTCGCCCGTGGTAGTTCAGCGAAATTAATGACTCAGAAGTGTTTCCTGATTCGCTTATATTGTTCCGTAAGGACCGAACTCACAGCTCTGCGGAGGGAGTTCTAATTGCAGCCAAGCGAGAATGTCATCCAACTCGAGTTCATCACCTGGAGACAAAAGCCGAAGGTCCAGCTCCATGGCTAAATGGTTAGCGTGCTTGTCTTTGGTCACAGGGGTCCCCGGGTTCGATTCACGGTAGGGTCGGGAATTTTAACCATAATTGTTTAATATCGCTGGCACGGGTGCTGGGTGTATGCGACGCCTTCATCATCATTTCATCCTCATCACGACGCGCAGGTCGCCTACGGGAATCAAATCAAAAGACCCGCCTTTGGCGAGCCGAACTTGTCCTCGGACACTTCCGGCACAAAAAGCCATACTCCATTTCATTTCAACAGCCGAAGCACTGTGGGTGGGAGTGACATGCAACCAACACATATCCCTTATTGGATCAATTTATCGCATCCCTAAGTCGTCCCCGGAAATGAACGATGATCTAATCCTCTCTCTCGAGCGTGTGCAACATGTACAACAAAATTACGGTACCATTTATATTGTCGGTGATTTCAACTTAGAAATTACGTGGTCCAGAAATGCTGTACCTGTTCCAAATAACCCCGTCGCCAATAGATTTCTTTCCGTTTACTATGATTAATATTCGAAGCCTCGCGTAATACGCAAACAACACGCTCAACCCTTGATCTTTTCCTAAGTATCGTACCACAATCCGTTCAGTCCCTTTATATTATTCCAGGATTCTGTGACCATCAGACAATTTTCGCTATACTGACCCATGTAAATGCATACCCCATACCCCTTACCAGAACAGCTTATAATTTTTCTCGTACAAAATGGAACGATCTATCCACTTTACTATCAAACCGCCTCCCTGTTCTCGCCTCGAATTTCACCGGCAGTACAGACATAAACAGGATATGGCAAGACTGGAAGGAAATTTTCTTCCAATGCGTAGAAGAAACCACACTAATAGTAAATATAACCAGCAGACGTAAATACCCATGGATTACCAAGGAGATAGTACGAGAGATTCGAAGGAGGGATCCTCCTGTACTAGTATTGGAAAAGAAACCCAACCGCTTATGAGTGGGAGAAATACAGGCTGGCTAGGAACAAGGCTAAACAGTCTATCAGAGATTCCTACGATTCTTATATTCACAGTCTCAACACCAACTCCAAGCAACTGTGGGATTTCCTCAGAAGTAAAGGTTGCAAAAGAACTCCATCTGCATATAAACATAACGGTACGGCAGTCTCCGCACCACAAGAAATTGCAGAAAATTTAAACAATAAATTCTCCACCCTTACTGAGGAATAGAACAGGCTCTATTCAAGGACAATATCTACCCCTCTCTTCCCTTTAACCAACCTGTACTTCTCAACAAATTAAGTCAAGGAAAGCCTTCTGAAAACCAGACCAAATGCCACGACCGGGCCATACCGAGTGCCAGCAAGAATTCTCAAGAACTGTTCAGCCGCCTTGGCGTCCTCTCTTTGCGCTGTCTTCAACTATTCCATGAATACCGGGTCTGTGCCTGTGGAGTGGAAAGAAGCCAACGTAGTCCCGGTTTAAGGAACTGCTCGGTATTCACATTATGGACAATGTGTAAATGTGTGGAAAATCTCGTTGTTAAATGAATGTTGGATTTTCTCAAGGAGAGAAACCTGTTTAACTCAAACTAGCACGGCTTCATTCCTGGAAAATCCTGCGCAACACTTTTAACAAGTGGCATTGATGACTGGCAGTTCTCTTTGGAGCAGACGGATGTCTCTCAAATAGACTGTGTGACTCTGGACTGGAGCAAAGCCTATGACCAGGTGTCACATCAAAGACTTACGTTAAAAATTAACAACTATGGCATTCAGGGTAAACTGCTGGCATCCCTGAGATCATTTTTGGTGGGTCAAACGCAATGTGTTTGCGTACAGAGGAGCCAAATCAGACCAAACCATAATTTATTTTCGAGTAATTCAGGGCAGTGTGATAGGGCCCCTCCTATACACGATTTATGCTCTCGACTTACCGGATTGCGTAAATTCGCCGATGGCATTGTTTGTCGATGACAGTCATTTACAGAACCACGAAAAATAATGATGATATTGTACAATTCCAATCGGATCTGGACAGTACAGTTGTGTGGCGTGAGGTAACTAAAATGTATACGTATAAACAGTAATAAGTGTAAACATATAAGAATAAGCACAGCTAGACAACCACCCCCCCCCCCAGAACCAGCCTACTCTATGTGGAATCCAACTACCGAATTCTAACTCGTTCAAACTGCTCAGTATTCACATTATGGACAATCTAAAACGGAATAAGCACGTGGAGGAAGTGAGGGGCAAGGCATGTAGAGCGCTAGGTTTTGTCCGTAGATGTCTCTCGGGAGGAAGAAGTAAAGCCCTACGAATAGCTTATATTTTCCTGGTACGGTCCATACTACTATATAGTCTTCCTTCTTGGCACCCAACAACAACGGAAAATATGAGGTAAGGAGGGTGTCCAGCGACGAGCAGAACGTTTAATTAACAAACACATCCCTTTAAACACAGCCAGGACGTTGCCACCAGTGAACTCGTTCTATAAACAAATAGACGAAGCCTTCCTTAAGAAATCCCTGACAGACAACACACAACTCTCCCCTCTCCACCGCCTGTAGCTTTTACCATTCTGTTAAAAGAGGCCAAGGATTTACTCATGTCCTTCCCCTCGCCAGAACAACCTCATATTTAAATGGATTTTATGCAAGGTCTGCTCGTACCTGGAATCTTCTACCATCAGAGGTAAAGCTGCTTCCTCTTCCTCACTTCCTGCGCGCGGTAAAGAAAATGTATATGTAAATAAAAACCCATTTATGATCTATATAACTTGTATACATTAGAATTGCGAGAGAGATGGATGCGAGTACAGTTGAATGTGCGCGAATATGTATGCGTGCGCCTGTGGGAGTGGTTGTAAACGAGTGTGTATACAGGGGTATGATGAGAGTCTTCTTGGGTCTTCTTACTCTAATATGTATAGCATAAATCTAAGATAATTATTATTTTAAGAATGCAGTGTTTGGAGTGTAATTGAATGAAATCCTACAACCTGTTTTCCAGTCAATGACCGGGGCAGGAATGTAATGAATGAAGCCCCCATCTTGCGGAGAGGATAGGAGATGTGCCGGCTGCCGAAACCTGTAGCACTTTTCTGGGGCAGTTATTGATGACTGACAGATGAAATGAAATGACAGTGGAGTGTGTTTCTGGAATGAAAGATGACAGGGAATACCGGAATACCCTGAGAAAATCCTGTCCCGCCTCCGCTTTGTCCAGCGCAAATCTCACATAGAGTGACCGGGATTTGAACCACGGAACCCAGCGGTGAGAGGCCGACGCGTTGCCGCCTGAGCCGCGGAGGCTATTTTGGAGTGTAGATATGTAAATTTAAAATTGTCTACATATAGGCTATATAAATATTCAGTAGAGTTTATTTAAATATACATGTGTGGATGGAGACACTTCCGACACCGAGGACTCCACGGGAAAAATGGGGTAAGTCACATTTTGTAAATTTTTCAGGAGAGCAAATTTAAACTTTCAACATTAAAAAGAAATACGTACAATACCCCAATTGAGTTCAAGCAATATAGTTATTCTGCCAAATTTATATCTTATAAAGGAAGTACATTTTTTTTAAAAAACTACCGAAGTTAAGTTATGAAAGAAAAGTAAGAATTCAAAGGAAGTACACCTCTGCCACTGAAAGAACGTGATAAGTCCAGCAATGTACGATTATTAATGTATCTTAATGCAATAAGCCTTGAGCGAGGAGTACTAAAAATAAGTTATTCACAATAAATCAGGATTACAAATAATAATAATAATAATAATAATAACTTCATTTGCTCCTTTATTCTCTACATCTTCAGTATAAGTATAAAATACTGCATCACGGTCGGACAGTTGACACTTGTAATAGACATCATTAGTGCTGACAGTAGGCAGGGGTAAGTTCTTTTGATAATCCATGCAAACTGCTTCCATTCCAGCTGTCTTTTTTACTTTGTTTCCTTGCTATTCGCTTTCTCGTATAAAACGTAATAGCTCTTAACTGGTGAACCTGATTTTCTGTAGTATGTAATTTAATTGTATCTGTAATCTCTTGTTTTTCTTGTTCGGTGACATTTTGTGAAAGTTTTGCATTCAAAGTCTTTAATTCTGCTTGAAATTTGTCACATGTTGAACAGGTATCGGTACGTGGGTACTCAAATGACAAGTTAAATTTGCTGCTAAATACCTTTCTGTAGGTCTCATATGAAACTAGAAGTTCAGGGTACGCTTATTTATATAATTCATAACATTCTTTATCGGTAGTTCTTCTGGAAGGTAAATTGTTTCTGTCTTTCCCTTGCCATAGTGGCTCTTCCTTCGCTTAAATGAACCTATGTGGTTTATAACAGCTTCCTCCTTTCCTTTGGATATTTTCCCTGGCCGATTACCATGTGTGTCTCTTTTATCCTTAGGAAAATTTCCTGTTTCCTTCATACTCGACTGTATTGTCGCCAATCTGCGCTTTGTTATTCCGTGCAAAGCAATGAAGACCTTTTGACAAACAGGAATTTCCTTAATGGAGCCATTTCGTTTGATTCTTACTATGTAGCGGAAAGAGCAATTTCTTGCATTGTAATCATCATGCCTAGACCTTCTACGAGCAACTAATATCACAGAAAATTAAGCTGGTTAAATAAGAAGATTGATCGTTCCAGTTACATAGAAAATTCAATTTCCTGATAAGTTCTGCTCTTTCGTGGGGTTCGATTATTTTGAAACCCTCAAACAAAGAACATTTGCAGTCACTGCCTAACACATGAGACATTGCCCTCAGGTTCCTACAAAATGTACTCATTCTACCGTAACTTCTTCTCTTTTTAGCTGCTTGCTGAATAGATGGCTTCTCGCCTTCATCTTCCGAAGATCCACTCATTTTAGAGATCCCACACGAATCACACCACTTTCCAGTTTAACAGTAAACACTATTATAAGAAAGAAGAACACAGAATAACTTTAGCCACAACTTATCACGTGCGCGCTCACAACTCAACTGACCAAACTCCTGTAAGCACCTGTGGAACAAAACGCGTTTGGACTTGCCCCATTCTTTCCATGAGGAGGACTTCGGTCGTTCTTTCCGTTTCCACTAAAATTATAAACCTCTCTATCTCGGTGACTTGCCGCGTTCTTTGAAATTAATTTCAACAGACCTGTAGTGATGATGGTTGGCCACCAGAATGCGCCATAAACTCGTTTTCGAGAAAAATGGATTTACCCCGTTCTTTCCGTGGGGTCTTCTAATTTAATTCTAATTTAAGGATAATAATAATAATAATAATAATAATAATAATAATAATAATAATAATAATAATAATAATAATAATAATAATAATAATAATAATAATAATTAGAATGACCTACATCAGGCTCTCAGGAGGACACAGCCCATCATCGTGATGAGGACGATAATAAAGAGGACGTCGACAGGAGGAGAAAAATATAAAGGATCGACCACTCGAAGAATGGAGGGAAATATAAATCAGCCGGGTTGTGTAGCTCAGACGGTAGAGCGCTGGCCTTCTAACTCCAAAGTGGCAGGTTCAGTCCTAGCTCAGTCCAGTGGTCTTTGAAGGTGCTCAAGTACCTCAGCCTCATGCCGGTAGATATATCAGCACATAAAGTAACTCCGACACCTCGGAGCCCCCAGAAACCGTAAAAATAGTCCGTGGGACGTAAAATACGTTACATTATTCAAAAGGAATCATTACCAGGAGGTGGGGTTAGGGGATGGAAGCTGAATGCCTAAGCCTTAATATCGCAGAGCCCGAAGAAAATAATGCGGCGTTCCACTGTGTCCTAAGCCCCTGAAGGTTATAACAACAATTTTATGCTGACTGACTAAAGTATTGTTGTTGGTTGGGGTGTATTCTGTCTCTTTCG
This sequence comes from Anabrus simplex, assembly GCF_040414725.1. Taxonomy (NCBI): domain Eukaryota; kingdom Metazoa; phylum Arthropoda; class Insecta; order Orthoptera; family Tettigoniidae; genus Anabrus; species Anabrus simplex. The sequence continues at coordinate 1,302,494,878 of NC_090265.1, forward strand.
CTATCTCCCATAGCCGCTACTTAGCTTTACTGCTGAAATTACAAGAACTAATCCGTCAACAACAGGTACACAGGAGCTAGTAACAGATATACTCCTACAGTAATATCCCTAGGTACTGGCTGCCCTACACCACGTCAGAAAATTGGCCTAAGAACGATTCTTTAAAAATTATTTAATAATTCACTTTGGTGAACTTCTTACTTGTTCAAATATGCGTTCAGATGTTATTATACACGCATGACGATGTGATATTAACGATAATGGTGCTGCCTAGTTCCCACAGTGATATTACATTTTCCAGTGGTATGCCAAGTATTTGCTGCCACAGACGGTTCACAAGGAATTTAGAGAATGTTCTGTTTTTAATATTACGCCTACGTAGAATCTCAATCGCTACTGTTGTTATTGCATGCGGAAACATTTTAAACTAAATTCCGCTTAGGATTAAAAGAATACACTAGTGCGTACAGTATATGAAAGTGAAAGTATCTTTACCACTTTCATTTTCTGATTGATAGGATATTATAGGCCTATAAACGAAAGTTCTCGTTATCGGTGAATTATTCTTCAGAGTGGTAAATTGTACGTTTATGGTGAATGTACTCACTGTATTTCAGCAGTTCTTTTCAAGCACTCCTCCAAGAGTTCGAAGGCATAGTGTGTGGAATTATTTATGAGTTATGATGAAGATATATATTAATTAGCCACGACGGAAGATAATGCTAGAATGGTTAGCAATTCTGCTGGACATTGTTTAGCTTCAGAAGGGGTTTTCAAATAGGTGAAATTCCTCATCTGCTTGAGATTGGCTTCAGTGTATAAGTAGGATCTAGTATGATAAACGCAGATGAGGTAGATTCAATAATTGGAGGTAATCGTTGAGCCCAATAATCAATGTACAAACACTTTCCAATGCCCAGTACTGCAACAACGATATCGCAAGCCCAGTTGACGTTGGGAAAAAATATAAGCCCAATGGTAATACTTTGATTTGTTCAGCATAAAGCTATTTTTAAAGCAATTTCCATCCATTACCAACTATGCTAACTAATCCTTATTATAGCAGAGATCAGAACGCATAACCAAGGAAGTGATGTTGACAGAAACTACTTAAAAACTTTGACGTTTGGTGATTAAAATGAATAAAGTACCATACTCTATACTTGTGGTTTAGATTCAATATCATCATGGCCAGTAATCATAATATTAACAGTCACTCAATGCTATTTCTTAAGTACGAAATTAAAATAACTTGCATAATAATAATAATAATAATAATAATAATAATAATAATAATAATAATAATAATAATAATAATAATAATAATAATAATAATAATAATATTTTTCTTCTTTCTTAATCTGTTTACCCTCCAGGGCTTGTTTTCCCTCGGACTCAGCGAGGGATCCCACCTCTACCACCTCAAGGGCAGTGTTCTGGAGCGTGAGACTTTAGCTTGGAGGCATACAACCTGGAAGGAGGACCAGTACCTTGCCCAGGTGGTTTCAACTGCTATGCTGAACAGGGGTCTTGTGGCGGGGGTGGGGGTGGGTGAGAGATTGGAAGGAATAGACAAGGTAGAGGGAAGGAAGCGGTCGTAGCATTAAGTTAGGTACCATCCCGGCATTTACCTGGACGAGAAGTGGGAAAGCACGAAAAACCACTTCGAGGATGGCTAAGGTAGAAATGGAACCCACCTCTCCTCAATTGACCACCCGAGACTGAATGGACCCTGTTCCAGCCATCTTCCCACTTTTCAAATTTCGTTGTAGAGCCGGGAATCGAACCCGTGTCTCCAGGGGTGGCAGCTAATCACGATAACCACTACACCACAGAGATGGCATAATAATAATAATAATAATAATAATAATAATAATAATAATCCAGCTCAACCATCAGTTTATTATGAGCTGGTTTGAGTATTTGCTTGATTCTGAGTTGCTGTAGAGAGATGTTATCCACAAGCACATTTACCTGAAGTAGACAATACGTAACGCAGACGACAAACTCCCCCTTACAACTATAATGCCATTTTCTCCAAGCTATACACACTGTTCTCAAAGCGCTCTGGTTTCGTAGGACCTCATGTGAACGAAGTCATAACATTCTCGAGTTTACCTTGGTCAATTTACCACAGTACATTGTGTGTGGTTCTGCTCAGTACAACTTTAATATTAAACGCAAGGTAACTTCTAGACAAAATGTAGGCCTACTAGTAAGGGAAGTTTTTTTTTTGCTAGGGGCTTTATGTCGCACCGACACAGATAGGTCTTATGGCGACGATGGGATAGGAAAGGCTTAGGAGTTGGAAGGAAGCGGCCGTGGCCTTAATTAAGGTACAGCCCCAGCATTTGCCTGGTGTGAAAATGGGAAACCACGGAAAACCATTGTCAGGGCTGCCGATAGTGGGATTCGAACCTACTATCTCCCGGATGCAAGCTCACAGCCGCGCGCCTCTACGCGCACGGCCAACTCGCCCGGTAGTAAGGGAATAATAGCTAGATTGAATTCGACAGCATTCTAGCTTATCTATAATCACAGGGGAGTATAATGGCACGACTGGAAGTACTTCTACTCTAGCCGCTGTCATTCTCTGGGAGTTAATTTTTTTCTCGCTCGGTTGGCACTGGTTAGATTTTCAGATGATTATGATGATGATGATGATGATGATTGTTGTTTAAAGGGGCCTAACATCGAAGGTCATCGGCCCGGTTAGATTTTCAGATCTGAAGGAAAGTTAAGAGTGGTTTGAAGGACCGGAACTGACGTCATTCAGCCTAAGGAGTTTATCGAAGTTATCCCTCTGCCCTAGAAGTGGTATCGCACTACTTCAGATGAGCATCGCGGTCATTTCTAATGTACATGACATTGGCGTAATCTTCACTGCTCTAGTTCCATTCTATTTAAACACACACAAGTACGTATAGACACCACTGCAATACAGATTAGCATACGCACATTTCACACACCAGGTACACAAGGTGTCCCAGATTCTTGATTCGAAGCAACAATGAATCTAATTTATATTTACTCTTCATTTTAGTAAGTGTCCTATTTCTTCGTGCAGGCAGTGGAAAAACAATTTAAATATGCTTCCCAAGCGATATGATCACTGGCTTCTCACCTAGGAGGCTGCGATTCGAATTCAAGCCTGTATAACAATAATTTCGTGTGGCTATTTCTAGCCGAATGCAGCCCTTGTAAGGCAGACCCTCCGATGAGGGTGGGCAGCATCTGCCATGTGTAGGAAACTGCGTGTTATTGTGCTGGAGGACAGTGTTATGTGTGGTGTGTGAGTTGCAGGGATGTTGGGGACAGCACAAACACCCAGCCCCCGGGGCATTGGAATTAACCAATGAAGATTAAAATCCCCGACCCGGCCGGGAATCGAACCCGGGACCCTCTGAACCGAAGGCCAGTACGCTGACCGTTCAGCCAACGAGTCGGCATTCAAGCCTGTGAAAGTCCTATTGTTGAAGTGAAAACGCATACCTTAACTTCCTAGACTGGTCGGTAAAGGTGGGGTCATTCACTTGGAAGGCCATAGGTTTGATTCCCCGTCTGGAAGTCGAAAAATTTATAAACAAGTTTTCCACTTCTGAACAGTCACGTAGCCATGAGGTGGCAAAGGTGACCTGCATCGAACTATCCACTAAACTTCGTAAACTCGTGTCCTCGTCTCGAGATGGCGCAGCTCTTTTCAGATACAACCCCCTCCCTGTCCCCCCTCAATGTAGGTGAACTGTACGTATTTAAACTCACAACACAACTCTCGTAATTCCTAAACTTCTAGCAGTACTGGGAATAAAACCCGGGACTCCGAAGGTGGCAGCTAACTCAACGGAGGCGGACGAACAATCCTCTTAATGCGAGATAAGGAATAGTGAAAGCTTTTACCTTGCACTCCACCAAGGGCCTTCATGGCCTGTACCGAAATTGCTTTGCTTTGTTAAAGAACGGAATCCACTTAAATTTCCAGGTCCTGTAGCTATGATCCACTCTTACGTATGATTTAAAGTTTTCTTGTTATCTTTCTGACTTCCGAAATAATTGTCTATTCTGAACATCTCCTCTACGTTACGTAAGTGCAGACGTACTTCACCTTGAACTTGGGAGATACCACTTATCATTGAACGAACAACAGACCACGCGGGTTAATGAAGCAATAGACTGCCACAGACGTTGTGTCAGTCTTTACGGTAGAGTGACGCTCGATGTGCGAGGACAGTTCGACTTGACCCAGATCATGCTGGAGAAGACCAGTGGAGCAAGGTCATGCTCAGACAAAGAGGATGGCCATCAGAAGGTCTTGCTCTCCTGATCTAATGGATAATGAACACGTTAAGAGCTTTCTATAGAACTTAACGTTTCATCCCTTACATCCGCCCTAGATACTCAGTATCATAGCTATTTGCATTAGGCTCTTGAAAGTTTCCGTTCCATTTAGTTGTAACGTAGCATACCATCAGAAACCAGTGTGGACAATTCAGCTAATACTCACAAGGTAATAAACATTACCTTCAATTTCTACAAAAATCAAACCGCAGTGAAAAATGAACCACAAAATATGAAGAAGATCTAAATAACCAGAACTGAGTGAATGAGGATTCCACCCAATTTCCCCTTCTATTTGAAATGTACGGAGAACTGATAATAACGCGAACACACACTGAACGAGTGGTTGCACGGTTTGGGTCACGTAACTGTCAGCTTGCATTCGGGAGACAGTTGGTTTGAACCCTTCTGTCGGCAGCCCTGAATGGTTTTCCATGGTTTATCATTTTCACACCAGGCAAATGCTGGGGCTGCACCTTAATTAAGGCCACGGTCGCTTTCTTAATACTTCTAGCCCTTTCCCATCCCATCGTTCACAAGGGCCTTCGTGGCCTGTATGGAAATTGCTCTACTTTGCTTTGTTAAAGAACGGATTGCACTTAAATTTTCAGGCCCTGTAGCTTCAATCACTACAACAAGAGCCACGTGTAACTGAAGGCTTGCTTGTCGATGCAACATACATCAAACTGTGCTTGTAGAAATGAAACCCAGAAATATTTATAAAAGGAATCACTCATCAAGAAGACTACAATAAACTTACGTGTCAACTAAGCGTTTTTCTCTCCACAGGTTACTCACTTGGTGGCTTTAATCCGGACAACGAAGGCCAGCGCTCTACCGCCTGAGCCATTAAGTCCGATAGAAACTTATTTTCTTCTAATTTTATTAATTTACCAATTTTTTTACTAATGGGAGAAGATAGCAGCCACCAAGCGACCACGGGGCCTCTAGATTTTCCTAGCGCGTTACTTACATTTACTTGCGTCATTCGTCTCATTTTCATGTTTCTCACTGCTAAATCGCCCGGCTCCATGGCTAAATGGTTAGCGTGCTGGCCTTTGGTCACAGGGGTCCTGGGTTCGATTCCAGGCAGGGTCGGGAATTTTAACCATAAATGGTTAATTCCTCTGGCACGGGGCCTGGGTGCATGTGACGTCTTCATCATCATTTCCTCCTCATCACGACGCGCAGGTCGCCTACGGGAGTCAAATCAAAAGACCTGCACCTGGCGAGCCGATGTCCACGGACACATCCCGGCACTAAAAGCCATACGCTATTTCATTTCATTGCTAAATTCATTTTCTCTTCACCTCGCTGATATTAGGTTTGTGTGGCCTAATTTGTCACTCATTTTCACGTCCTTCGTGCTCTTTCCGTCCGTTTTACAGATCCTTTCATTGTTCGAAAGCAAACCACTTCTATTTTCATTCCTGATTAGTGTTAAGAGAGAGAGAGAGAGAGAGAGAGTAATTGATAAGGTTAAATTCTCGTTAAAAATTAACATCACTATCATCACCCAGCGGCTTTCTCCCACACAGCAGTATCAGCCTAAAAACTGGGTAATACAAGGATAATTTGGAGTGAGAAGGAACTGAATTCTTATAGACTACTGACAATCTTGACTGTGAACTCACTTCGTGAGCTTTATCACGTTTCTTATAATTACGTTACTGTAAAGTATATACATCTTAAATGTTCGAAATTAGCCACAAACTGCAAAGACATATCTAGAATCAATGTTTTTAAGTACATCCCTTACTAAATTTCTATGGTCTTTAAACTGCTAATTTTATACCTTACACGTCGCACTTTTCTTATGTTTTAAGACATTTTATTGTAATATTTTAACACCGCTCGCCTTTAAAATTAATTAACTGGCGTCAGTCAAACTGCTTTAAAATTTCTTGCTAACTGAATCCCGTCCCATAACCTACCCTGCTACATTTTGAAACTACTAAGAACGCCGTTTTACATTTCTACGCTCACACTGAAATTACTAATCCATAACACGCCCATTTCCACTTTGCTTGCCGTCTGCCTCAATTTTACTTTCTGCTAAACTGATATTGATGGAACCCAATCGAATATTAGTCCGTTTGCTGGGTCGTTTCGGAGGTGTCCATAAACTGTCCAATAGAAGTTGTATTCCATTACTCCAATAGGTCAAAGTGCACTTCGGTTCATATCTGTGAAGCAGGGTTGTTGTTCGAATTAACAAATAATTCCAGTGATACCAAAGAAGGTTTTCACGCCCGCGGATCTAATAATCACAGCAATAGAACAAGTTTTTGTGTGAATAGACCGTGTACGTGTACAGCGCTTCATTCAGAACGTGTCAGTTGGTCATGTTAGCAATTCTTACTTGTTAACACGGTAGGGCTGTGCAATCTGTCTGCCATTGCTAATCAGAGTCTAGAATAGGTGTTCCAGTCCAAATGATGATCCCTAATAGCACATTCAGGACGAAATGCTGCACAAGCACATAACCTAACAACTCGAAAGCTAGTTCCACCGTTGTGATTTTAAAATTCCAGTGATACTTCGACGTTAACTGCTTATGACTCACCTTCTAAATAATGCTCGTAATTATGAATAAAGTGATTACTACAATGTGGAGCTACCTGCTTCAGTATCCTGCGTCACATAAGGTACTTGTTTTCCTTACTGTTGTCTTAATGAAACAAATACTCTGGTAGAGTCTATTTCTAAACTATCTGAAGTGTATGATAAGTTTCTCTACATACTATGGCTAAGTTATAAAGTATCTGTTACTATTTGAAGCAAGAGACAAAAAAAATGCATTTACGTTACATTTATCTTGCCATAATTGCACAGAAATGTAAATTATGTCTTTGCATGCCCTGCGAGTTAGGGCGTAATCTAAACAAAAGGTCGGATCACGCACTGTAAGTACAACTAAGTAATGCATGCGAAAGAAACGAAAGATTCTAATGATAAGTCATACATTAAACTTTCCCGTGTATGTTCATTTTACAGAAGCGAAATTTCACAGCACAACAGAAGAACAAAATGAGGGAAAACAAAGTCACATCCGTGCAGACCATGGAATATCCCTGGGAGAACAGAAGATAAAAGTTTGGCATTACAAGAATGCTAACATTTTTTTGTACATTTTAAAATTGCCAACGTATAGAACAATTTCATTTGTTAAGAAATTCGTTCTCCACACATTTATTGATGGATGTCTCTTGACACAGGCTAGAGAAAAAGTAGCTTCCACGGAAGGCTCAGTCTCATTTTGTGGCTTTAGGAGTAAGGAACTTGCTGAGGTATGGGTAGTGCTGATTAATGGCGTTTGGAACACGACTTGTGCATCTGGGTATTATGGTGGGTTCCACTTATAAGGTCAGCCGTGTGGCATTAACACTTTCTGGCCCATTGACGAAAGCAATTGCAAACTATCTTGTACAGTACACCTCAGTTAGCGCTACCATTACTTTTGATGGTTACGCTTTAACCGCATAACCAATGATGGTGCTATTTGGCAATCCAACCGGCCTCTGGGCTGATGACCTAACAGGCAGACTTAAATATTGATCCATTTTATCACTTATTTCCATTAACAAGTCTGCATTTCTGAAACCATCTGACACAGAAATGAATAGTTTCCATGTATTTGTAGATAAGTCCTACTTTTCTATGTTAGTGGGATTGTCATAACAAACGTATTTCCGTAAAGCGCAGTGTATGATTTGCAATTCAGTGTTTCATTGTGTGAATATTCCTATTTACAACTAGCTTTACGTCGCACCGACACTGATGGGTCTTTCGGCAACGATGGGATAGGAAAGGCCTAGGAGTGGGAAGGAATCGGCCGTGGCTTTAATCAAGGTACAACGCCAGCATTTGCCTAGTATGAAAATGGGAAACCATGGAAAACCATCTTCAGGGCTGACGACAATGGGGCTCGAACCTACTACCTTCCGGATGCAAGATTACAGCTGCGCGCCCCTAACAGCACGGTCAACTCGCCCGGTGAAACACTTTTAGTGCATTTTCTAGCATTTCATATTTTCTGCATAGTGCTATATAATACCGAATGGATAATATTCCAATTTCCATCACACCTTTTGTTAATTAAAATAAAACATTGAAGAAAAACTATCCTTTTTTGCTATTTGCTATTTGGTTTACATCGCACTGGCTCAGATAGGTCTATTGATGACGTTGAGAAATTGCAAGGCTAGGGCTGCTAAGCATTTGCCAGGTGTGAAAATGGGAAACCACGCAAAACCATCTTCAGGGCAGCCGACTGTGGAATTCGAACCCCTTCTCCCCAGAATGCAAGCTAATAATTTTACGCCTCGAACCACGTAGCCAACTCACTCGACCTAAAATTGCAACGAAGTCTTTTTTTAGTCTAAATCACACTTATAATATTTGTTCCCATCCAAATTTATTTAAAAATCTTGAGACATCCTAAACCACAGACACATGGACGGTGTGATAATCTTTGTGGTCTGAAATGTATCATCCGACTACATGTCCTTTTGTCAACTGAAATGGGATACAGCTTCCGCGAAGAAAGGTGTCTCCCTCAATAATAATAATTGTACCGGTTGGTACACTTATAGGCCGCACATTTGAATTTTCCGCCTTAAAGTTCTCCTCTACAGTTGAAACTCTGAACTTTGAAACTGAATTAATTCAACCGTTTATCTGAAGATGTCACTGTGTTAATTTCGAATTGTTTTTGTTTACTAATTATCAAGAAGTGTGGACATTCTCTCACAGATGTCTGTATCAAAAACTATGATCATGCACCCTGGTGCGAAGTGAAGGAACTTTTCTTGAAGATATTTTGTATTAATAAGTTGTTGTCTTTACTAAATTTCGTCCTTTCGTTGGTGGGTTGGCAATATTAATCCGTTCTTTCTGCCTGTTTTTAGTTTACCCAATCTGTAATTTCTGTAATTAATTTCCCTCCAATCACAAGTTTCTTCTTCATTTTTGACTTGTAACTTTTAGCCGACCAATAAACGATGTGGGTGTGTCTTAATTATTCATGAAAGGTCTCGAATCTTCCGCGAGGGTATAACAACTGCTGATTTTCTGGTCTCTAGGCCACTCGTACAACATCTAGCTTAGTGTATGGAAGAATAGCAGGAGGCGGGAAGCGCCTCTTTCATCAGTCAGCAGCCCTTCCAAAAGGTAATGGCCGTTTAACATCTTTAATTTCTTGCTAGCTCAGCAGTTTAATCTTCGGGGAAGGTCCGAAACCGTTTCGATGTAACCTATACCATTTCGGTGTAAACTTTTCATGTTACTTTAACTGTAAATCGGGGATAGAGAGTGCCCTACCCTCTTGAGCTCCCCTTCATTTTGATCTGAGGTGACTACGTTTTCATAACCGATTTTCTTCTCTTTCCTAATATATTAAAATTTTCTTATACGAGTCACCTCCCTAGTGTGGGAATAGCCCCTGTTGAATCGGCCTAGCGCCACTTAGGTTTTAACAAGCTTTCATGTAGGAGTGCAAGTACTCGCCTCCATTCAGCTTTGTATTTTGGGCCATTAACTTAACCCGTTTTGTTTTCCTTCCTGCGAAGGCCCAGTAGATTGGGTACGAGATACTCCTGTTTATATTTGTAAGTTCTGCCTTGATGGCAGTTAATTGTAAAGTCTGGTATTGCCTTTAAAAGGCTTGAAAGATTGAGAGCGGGTCAGCTCTTTCTGGTATTTTGAAAGGTGCCTCTAGGAGGCTTCACATTACTAGGTGAGAGCAAGTGCTCCATGGAAATAGGGGTTTTCTGCCCTTTGGTATTTTGTGGTTGTGAGCTGAGAGCAAAACTTGGGGCTCGGAGCCCAGAACTTGTTAATACCCGAAACTCGGGTTTTCGTTTGTGAAATTATACCTTGTACCTGATTATTGGATAGCTGTTTATCATTCTTGTAAAAAAATTTTTTTTGAGATCTATGTAAAAATGGTTAAGTTTTGAAAATATAATCTTTATTGAAATTTTAATTCATCTTTCGGCCTTGTAGTTAGACCCATTCCGGCCCGCACCTTCTTTCACCTCTGCTGTTCCACAGATACCTCGGAACAATAATAATAATAATAATAATAATAATAATAATAATAATAATAATAATAATAATAATAATAATAATAATACCCGAAGTACACCAAGTCCGTACTTTCAAATCACCTCCGTCTCAATCCTATATACTGCCTTTCTATGCTATTCGGTTAACATACTTCTCATCGTGAGCTCTTCGTGTCGCAAACCTCCGCTAGGGCCGCCAGCTAACGCACCCAACTTATCTCTGTAACCACGTTGTTGTGTACGAATGCGTTTGCATCGAGCATTTATGTTTGTGTCTCTGGTTGTAAAATGATGAATTGTTGAGTTCCTCTCTGTATATCATAGCAAGAAATCCAAATTCATCAGGTGTGAGGATTCCTGAAATCCCCCCAAGCAAAGAACTTCGGGAAAATTGGTTTAACGCCATACAATTTCAAATTTTAGAGTTTAAATTATATCCGCCTCTGTGGTGTAGTGGTTAGCGTGATTAGCTGCCACCCCCGGAGGCCCGGGTTCGATTCCCGGCTCTGCCACGAAATTTGAAAAGTGGTACGAGGGCTGGAACGTGTCCACTCAGCCTCGGGAGGTCAACTGAGTAGAGGTGGGTTCGATTCCCACCTCAGCCATCCTGGAAGTGGTTTTCCGTGGTTTCCCACTTCTCCTCCAGGCGAACGCCGGGATGGTACCTAACTTAAGGCCACGGCCGCTTCCTTCCCTCTTCCTTGCCTATCCCTTCCACTCTTCCCATCCCTCCACAAGGCCCCTGTTCAGCATAGCAGGTGAGGCCGCCTGGGCGAGGTACTGGTCATACTCCCCAGTTGTATCCCCGACCAAGAGTCTGAAGCTCCAGGACACTGCCCTTGAGGCGGTAGAGGTGGGATCCCTCGCTAAGTCCGAGGGAAAAACCGAACCTGGAGGGTAAACAGATGATGATGATGATGATGAAATTATACGTTGATCATTTCTCTGTCCACCCATTCATGCCAGCACCTTCTTACAACTCTGCATTCCACAGAATACCCGAAATAATAATAATAATAATAATAATAATAATAATAATAATAATAATAATACCAAAATCGTACAGTCTCGGATACCATGTTTCAGATATTTTGACTCGGCGCCAATTATGCTGCCTGCGTCTTAATTTCACCACTTTACTATAATAAATGCTAGAGAAATCGGAAATCTGATGGGCTGAGACTTCATTCCTTTAGTTGTGTATAAATCAAATGTGTCACCAGAGAATATTTACATGCCAACATCGTATGGCATAGGGTATTAAATGCACACTTCATACGAGCTTCAAAATTCTGCCTATCTCCGCACAGTTTGAACCTCCTCGATTTTGGGATCCAGAGGTCCACATTCAACAGTAATTGGCAGAAAGAGCAGTTAAGGATGTACGGGAACCTGATATGCTATCTTCAGCATTTATCAGAGTGATGTCTACAATAAATGGAAGAATGGAACTACCAATACAACTAATATTTGAAATTGGCACGATCAGTTTTCAACTACTTATCATTTTCATCCTCTCAGCATGCATATAATGCGTAAGAGGGGATATTTTGCTATTTGAGATCGTTGTGACTTCACCACATCGGATGTGATCATTGGAATATAAAATCAAAGATTACGAAACATTGGAAGAACCTAAGGTAGAATGTTGTCTAGGACACCATCAGAAGAACTATCCTAGTCCTTTTTATTAGTACCTCACCTGACCTTAGAGTCACAAGTACTAAGAGATGTAAGAGAACGGGGCGATTTGGCCGTGCGGCTAAGGAAGCGCAGCTGTGAGCTTGTATTCAGGGTATAGTGGGTTCAAACCCCACTTACGGCAGCCCTGAAGATGGTTTTCCGTGGTTTCCCATTTTCACACCAGGCAAATGCTCGCACGGCCGGTTTTTTCTCTTTCTTAAGCCTTTCCTATCCCATCGTTGCCATAAGACCTATCTGTGTCGGTGCGACATAAAAAAAGATATAAGAGAAGAAGACCAGCCAGCTAACACAGTGTGATGTGATCCCAGGCTAAGCTAGTATTAACTAGCCATCGGTAGACCTGCTCTCCTCACTTCACTGACTCTAAACAAATAATGTTATTGGTGTCTTACTTATGTCACAGGCTTGGCAAATTGTGATTGATAGGTCCGTGTTCTTCGTGGATGTGAAGACAGCCTGAGAAAATGGAAGGCTGCGGTATTTTTACTGTTGTACGTATTTGCAATGAAGTGGGCCTTCCAACGTACTACGAAACATCCCGGTATGGATGGAATTTTGACTCACTGTTCAACTGTGTTCATGTGGTTCAGTGCTCTGCATCCTAGCCCACACATCAAGACTTAATCTCAAAGCAGAGTTAGGAATTGAGCGGAGGTCAACTGAGCGGAAAGCAACTCTGTTGACTCGTACAACTACGTCGGTGGGCGAGATGAATCTTTAAGTATCATAAGATGTTTCTCAATTGAAAGTAAATGTCACCGAACGCGACATTCTTAGTTCCTTAATGAATCAATATCTACTACGGTTCAAAACTTTGTATTTTAAAAACATCTTGAGACCTGGTCAGTGTTGATGAAGTCCTGCGCGGCACTGTGTGTGTGAGCCTGGGTCACGCACCCAGTATCGTGAATGGTCCCGGGTGGCATGAGCACAGCAAGGTCAGCCTGGCTGATCGATACCACCTGACTGAACGGTAATGATGTTAATGTGACAACGTCCGAAACCTTCCGCTTCTTCGATCAATACAGGAAAAAAGATCAACAGCTCCTTGATGACATCCAAACGGTAATTCGCTTCAACTAATGTGATTAATCGATTTGCAAGTAAGTATTCAGCTAAACAAATTGAACTAAACAAACCATCCCCTCACGTGTATATAACCAGTTCTTGACATTAGACACCTGAACCTTTTCAGTGAAAAGTGGGTTAAATGTAGATAATTGACAGACCTGTAATACAGGTACTCATTCTTCAGCAACAATTCTTCCTTTATCGTAGGTTAAGCAAACAAAGAACCACGCCTGTGGATTTTTGTTGGTGGCTGTTTATGGTATGAGAGCCAGCTGGGCCGAGGCGGTAAAGGCGTGCTCGGTTCACCCGGAACGACGTGGATTCGATTTCCCGTCAGGAAGACGAACAATTTATTAAAGGAGATTTCCACTTCCGTAGGCGCATATGGTCCTGAGGTTCACTCAGCCTACACCAAAACTTTAATTCTTGGGGGGCAAAGGAGGCCGGACGCAGAACTAACCACTCTACGCCATCAAGTGTCGAGGTTACGGATAGTGGAAGCCTTTACCTTCCACTCCTCCAAAGGCCTCCATGGATTGTACGGAGATGACTTTGCTTTGTTAATGGTATCATCATAGCCACTGGATATCCAGTTTTGCGTATAAATCAAGTCATAAACATGATTGTCATAATTTCAATAATTTCACATTTATTGATCTAGATTCGAACTTTGGCAGTCCTGGTAACAATCCAGTAACGACGTCACTCGTTTATCAAATCCCTAGGTTAAAACTGAATATATGGAAGTACTTTAATATAAAAATGATTACACTCATTTTATATTTCTTTAGCATGAAATAGTTTAATCCCATTAATGTTTACACTTAGGTGTACATAATATTCTTAGAAATGTATTTTTATAGTATTATTAGATTATTTTGTAAGTTACGTAAGTTACTGCCAATAATATATATTTTCTTCTTCTCTTCCTCAAGTGTTGTGGACTCAGCGGGTAGGTGGTCACTATGGCAGAGGATAAGAGGTTGAACAGCAGCTCAATAGACAAACAGAGCTCCACCTTTTGATATTGTCTAGTCAGGATTTTTTCCTGTGTTCATTACCACAGCAATCATCAATATTTTACTTCGGATTGCAAGTTGCAACTGATGGTTTTTAATTCTTCGTGTAATATCAAAAAGGAACCGCACCCAGTTATTAGTAGAAAGTATCACGTCGCTTGGTTCATTTATTCACGCTTCGAGAATAGTTTTCCAAATTAATGTATATAGGCCTGTAATGTTTAGCTCATATCATAATTTTGAAATAATCTAAAAAAATGAAGCTGGCTAATAGTTGTCAATTACTGAACTTGTGAGATTTTATCAAGATCCCTTTCCTTTATAGGCTATTGTAAAATTTACTTCATCTTCTTATTACTATTATTTTGCTAGTGTTTTAACTTCGCAGTAACACATCGAAGGATTTCGGTGACACAAGGATGGAAAAGGACTAGGACTGGGAAGGCAGTGTCGATGGCCTTAATCAAGACACAGCCGCAGTATTTGTCTGGTGTGAAAATGGGAAAAATCAGAAAGCGATGATCAGGGCTGCTGACGGTGGGATTCGAACCCATCATCCTCCGAATGCAAGCTGACAGCTACGAGAACCTAATCACACGGCCAACTCACTCGGCATTATTATTATTATTATTATTATTATTATTATTATTATTATTATTATTATTATTATTATATAATCAGTTTTATGTTGTAAATAACGAAAACGGTACACACAACACTATTAGGCCAATATATTAAAATACTTTAGAGCGTCATAAACTGAGTATTATTTTCCAATGTACGGGACATTTTGGCGATTTTAAATTCCACATTTTTGACTGATATGGCCTCAGATTGGTGAATCTGTATATGGGATCGAGATTATTTTTCTCCTGTGGCAAGTCACTTGATAATTGAGATTGAATCCGCCAACATGGGCTCAGAAATCCAGTGATCCACTGTCTGAGCCACTCGACTTGGCGTTTATGATAGAAAACAAAACAAAACTCATTGCACTACAGCCCTGATGGACCTTGGCCTATCAAACGATTGCTGGCTGGCGCGTGGGCAGGGAAGCGAATCCTCTCGGCCGTTACTGTTGAGTTTGTAGACCGGCTCTTCTACATCTTCGTCAGATAGCGCCTGAACTGTTCTCATGTAGGCTCTGTGGACCTCGAACCAGCCGTTAGATCCAAGTAAAAAACTGACCTGCTTGGGAACGAAACCCAGGGCGTCCGGGTGAGAGCCATACACGCTACCGTTAGAACGGGGGCCAGGTGTTTATGATGGACTCAAATTAAACTGATGTATGGTACAGCTATTATGTCGGAGCCAGAATAGGTGAAGATTGTCTTGGAATTAAATCGTTGTACCTTTCATATGTTTGTTGCAAATTTACTTTAAATAAAAGTTGCATTACTTGATTAATTTCTGCTTTACGACTCTCACCACCACCATTCGAACCTCGAACAGCCAGCCTCAACGTTCGAACATGCCAGTAAGTGAAGCGCTCCAATTGATCGTTCATCAATCAACCTTACGTGAGCAACTGATCTCTCGCCTGGTTTATACAAGGATTGATGTCTCCCATTAAGCGCTGTTATCAGGTTGATTTAATTCAAACAATTTATTTCCCCCCTCCCATAATTAATTTTTGATCGACAGTGGCTCAAGATGGGTGCGTGTGACCTTGTGACCTTTTTGTATCCCGGGTCAGGGGACGTGCGCAAGGGAGGAAAGAGATGCTATCACCATGGCAACGGCGCTCAGGCTGCGGCGAGCGAGAGAGACGGTAATACGCATAGTAATGTTATTCATAAAAGGATTTTCAAGTGTGGCGATTAACTCTCAAATTACACGGAAAGGCCCAATGATAGCTTTACAAAATGTTGGTGACTTACAAAAGCACCATTCCACAAGTACAGAAGAACGGATCTAGTGAAAATAAAAATCCACAACCTGTCTCCAGTCATTTGACCAGGTCAGGAATGGAATAAATGAAGCCCCATCTAGCGGCGAGGATAGGAATTGTGCCGGCTGCCGAAGGCTGTTGCACTTCTCTGGGGCAATGATTAACGAATGAAAGATGAAATGAAATGATATTGGAGAGTGTTGCTGGAATGAAATATGATGAGGGAAAACCGGAGTACCTGGAGAAAAACCTGTCCCGCCTCCGCTTTGTCCAGCACAAATCGCACATGGAGTGACCGTGATTTGAACCACGGAACCCAGTGCGGGGAGGCCGGCGCGCTGCCGTCTGAGCCACGGAGGCTCAACGGATCTAGTATAACATCTTTTTTTCTTGGAAGAGATCTGAGAGAATATTCGGATTTCCTGGAAAATTTTGAACACTCTTCTAACCTAATTTGCACAGCCAAATATTTAGCTAAAATAAAAGGAAATTTGAAAAATCAAAAGGAGAATTTTTGGATGTAATGAATCATTTTTAAAATGTCCTTGCTCATTTTAAGGTGTATTGTTGAAAATTTTGGAATGAACACACAGTGCATCAGTGGAACAACTTTGAACCGCAACCGTGAATGGATTCGTTGAAGAGAAATATTCTTTCCCGACATCCAGCATCTACTTCAGTGTGCGAAGTGCTAGTGCTGAATTTTGTGCTAACTCAGTTTTTATCTGGTCATGGTAAATTGAAGTCATACTTCGAGCGATTTAAGGTAAACGTTTCATAACATTATTTATGTTTCTGTGACAGTACATCTGCTTTATGATCATCCTGGGTTCTTAACAGCAAGGCATATTCTAGACCGTAACGATGAATTTGTGAAAACTCTCTATCTTGTACTAAAAAACCTGTGTTGTTTTAAGCAGTTTCTAGCATTAATTCTAGCATTTTAATAAGCTTTCATCACAATATTCATTCTCAGGCGAATCTTCTCTACCTTTAAAGCTATAACCTTAATACACTTGTAGTATTAATAATAATTCTTTGTCCAATCCTTGTCCTGTTCCTCTACGGAGATGAATCTGTCGTGGCGGATTTTTTAGACCAGATGCCCTTCCTGACGTCAACCTCATCATAGGAGTTAATGAGATGATATATGGTAGTAAGAAGGGAGAGGGTGAAAACCGGTGTTGGCACATAGCCTACTCTTGTCCAATAGCACCAAGGGGTCTGCTCAACGCTTAACGTCACCATCCGACGGACGAATCACCATCAACAGCGTCATATGTCTTCACTCCATATGAGCACTGCGGAGAGGTTTGGAATTGAATCCAGGCTTTTGGCACGCAATCTAGTGATTAGAAATTGTATACCAACCACCTCCATAACCCTACCGGCCAGCATTCTGATGGTGAAAACTTTTTCGACCAACGGGACTCGAACCGGCTAACCTCGGTGTAAGACCGTTTAGACTTTAACGCCATAACGATCATGGCCACCAGGCGGGCTAATAATAATAATAATAATAATAATAATAATAATAATGATAATAAAACGTCTTGAGAATATAGAATATTTTGTGCCTAATAGAAAAGAAGCACTAATGTACAATAAAATATAGCGTAAGTACTGAAAAGGTAAAATTTGCTGAATCAAGCCAAAAAGTGAACATCCTTACTCAAGACTTTAAATGAACAACGTCTATACTTTCATGTGTAAAGTACTCTATGAGGTCGATCCAGTCAAACATGAATTACACGACAGTGGAAATTGTCTTGGGAGTAACTTTGTAATAATGCGAGGTATTAGACAATCTTCATACTTTTTGAACTTGTCCCAGCTACCAATGTTGTCGTAAAAATGAAATCAAACGGCGTATGACTTTTAGTGCCGAGGACAAGTTCGGCTCGCCAGATGCAGGTCTTTTGATTTGACGCTCGTATGAGACCTGCGCGCCGTGATGAGGATGAAATTATGGTGAAGGCGACACATACACCCAGCCCCCGTGTCAGCCAAATTAACCAATTATGTTTAAAATTCCCGACCCCGCCAGGAATCGAACCCAGGGCTCCCGTGACCAAAGGCCAGCACGCTAACCATTTAGCCATGGAGCCGGACAATTTTGTCGTACAGAGTGGCATACGAAAAAGTCGCTGACCTTGCTGGCTTACTACTGTCGACTGCTTTGTTTCCTTGGTTCTTCCTCGAAAACCTAGCTTACTCCTCGCAGTTCTTTGGTGCCACTGTACGATCGTTCGTAGTTCGTGGTGGTGCAATTGAAAAGAAGACCTATAGTCTTGAATGCGATAGTGGAAGCGTACCGTCATGCGGCTCCAGCAATGACACAAGGAAACGTTTTACCAGTAGAATGCAATTTAAGAGACAGTATTCAAAAGCTCGTAATATAACGGAGTAAAGAGACGCGAATGTCTTGAGTTAATGACGATCACTCCATCCAACGCCGCCTATAACTCACGCTGTGTTATCACAATGGGCAACATCGCCCTACTATCAAACGGTAGGCTTACTGCAAACCGATGGCAAAATCACACACGAATCTTATAAATTATTTTGTAGGGGTGCGTAAATACGCCATGAAAACATTCTTTCCTACAGTACGGTGCAGTAAAGTTTATTTTCTTTTACACATTAGCATAGGAAAATGAAAACGGAAGTTGTTCTGATGGGCTGTATATCCGTATGTGGCTAGGAGGCGTGACGAATCTTAAGGAAAATAATGGATGAGAAAAACATTGTCAGATACGTGGTATTAGAACTAGGCCGTCGATATCCGTTGATGGCTTTTCGTTGTTCCATCGAAACACCATAACATGGTTAAACTTCGAATAATTTCCATTATTAACTGAGACTTCCTAAATAAAAATATAATCATACAAAATATTCAAACTTAATATCTGTGTAGATTTTGTGGATAAAATAACATATTTTAACAACAAAAAAGGCAGAAGGTTAGCGAGAATCATGGAAAAATTATTACTATTTTGCTTTTCTAAGAGTGTTAGAATTGTCGTTATCGAACCACAGACAAAAGTTCTCAAACTAAGGATAAAGGAATCCACTCACGGCCACGTTTTCCTTCTCTCCTGTCTTCTATGTTCAGTTGTATTATGTTGTAATAGTGTGTCACAGTGGAAGATATGACCTGTTCTGAAATTTGTGTGGGTAATGACTTAGCAGGATTTCTTGGCACGAGGGATAATCTCTTCGTTGGCGATGCCTTCAAAACATTCGGCGATACATCCACAAACGTACACATTACATCATGTAAACAGAACGCAATATTCGTTCCAAGTACAACAGACAGGTTGAAGACAGAATTCAGTAAAACGTCAATAGAATAATTTAAGTTATTAGTCTCTTAGTTCCTCAAAACGAAAGGCATTTGATATTGCAATATTTACTTATATACCGGGTGATACAAAAGGCCGCATGGAAACTAAATTACCCCACAAAATGGCCTAAGTACAACAAATTTCGAATGGAAACGTATAATCATGTGTCATGGTTATTCTGGGAACGTCAGGTAGGACTTGATGGACAGTTTAATTGCCTAAACTCCCATTAGCACCCGTCCTATTTACAAACGTATTGAATGTTATATTTACAATAAAGCACTGAGAGAAAATTTCACCAATATAGATTGCAGTTAGAAAACTAGGTCTTATTCATCAATAGGAAATATGTACATGTTGTACTAAACTAATTATAGAAGTATGTTGGTTTTACTAGTGATTTTATGTATACCATAAATAAAATTGTATTACATTCTTGACGGTGTTGTATAGAATGGCTTGGCATAATAGCATATTTCATATCCTGAATCCCATAACATAATGAAGGAAATAACTAAGAATATTAATGTATAACGTGTCAAAGTTTCAGCCGTTAGCGGGAGTAGTTGTCTACACGTACGAACGAATGCTGTAATCACTCTACCTAATCCATACAGATAATATTGTTCTCCAGATTCTTGCAAAAATCTTACAAAAGTTTATAGCGCGAAATGTCTACATATTTGACAGCCACTTAGACAGATAAATTTCCATATAACATTACTACCGGGCTTGTCGGCTTTAGAGTGATATTAGAACTTTATTTTCATCCTCACATGGTCAATGGAGATATCAGTACCCTATGAAGAGCACATATGACCACCTCACTGTAGAATTCTAATACATAGTGCTTCAGTCTAAAGCACAACTAACAGTACTTCTTTTTATCGAGAAGTCATTCTGGTAAAAATATCATCGAAATCCATATCTTAATACCTCATGAGAGCATGCCTGTTACCTCTTAAAATACCCTCGCAAGAGAAGCGTTTCGTAATCTGAAAGTTGTTCTAAATAAGCGTTGGAAGTCTGCTGGGCCACTTGACAATCCTGCGACGGCAGAGGAGGAATTCATTCGCTTAATAGTCTTTCTCCGTCGGTATACCAAACCACTCAAGAGAACTGGATGTCACGACAGTGTATAGGAAACTTTCCTCACAAGCAAACGTTCAGTAGAAAACTTTTTTTACCTTATCGTCAGTAAAGTTCATTCGTTTTACACTCGAATGCAATAAACACCAAAAATGATCAAAATAATTCATTCTTTTCTTAAATGCGATATTACTGATACCGGTACGTATTTCATAACTGGTACCCTTAATATACTGGAATTTGATCTTTAGGCCTTGGATAAAAGGGAGTGCCTTTACGCGTAAGCATAGGTAAATGACCACAGCGAATGTTGTTCTGATGGACTAAATATCCATATGTGGCTGGGAGGCGTGACTAGTTTTAAGGAAAATAAAGGATAGTAAGGGCATTGTGAGATAGTGTTTTGCCTGGAATACATAGTCTAACTGGTCCTCCTTTAGTTCAGAAAACTGTTGAAAGTGGGAATGCAGTGCTGTAGTATAGCTCTTAACACACAGGAGAGTGATTTGGTCGGTGCTTGTGGCAAGGAGTATAGCTGATAAACGAGATCAAAGACGCAGTAGAGAACTCAGCGTAGCTTCTAAGCTACTACTTTCAATATCTACCCTGGCGTCCAGGAGAAGCCAAGATCCTTTACATAATATTACATCGCTCTGAAGTGAACTTCACGTCAGTTTCTGACTGCCAATGACTGCAGTGAAAGTTGACTGAGAGTTTGCCATGCAGCGTGCGATACCAACACAGCAGTAACTAACAACTGCAGGTTTTTACACATTTTCAGGTGGCTACCATCGTTTTCGGCATAATAGTTACCGCTCTGTTAACTTAGATTTAATTTCTGGTTATGTCATGAACTTAGGACTTAGGGGTAGGGTTCACTCACACTGGAGAACACAACGTTGAAGTGAAGTAGATTTAAATTCTACTTTCGTTTGTTCAAGATTTACGTACGTTCCTACTGTAGTTCATCCACAAAATAATGTTAAAATAATTATGTACCTCATAGATAAGCTAGTAATTTACAGATTTACCGTTTGGTCATATCAAGCAGGCGCCGCAGTGTAGCAGCAGCGTGTCTGCCACTTACTCGGAGGCTCCGGGATCGATTTCCGGCCAAGTCAGGGACTTTTACCTGGATCTGAGGGATGGCTCGAAGTCAACTCAGCCTACGTGAATACAATTGAGGAGTCATTTGACAGCGAGATGGCGGCCCTGGTCTAGAAAGCCAAGAATAACGCTCGAGAAGATTTCTTCGTGCTGACTACACGACACCTCGTAATCTGAGACCTTCGGGCTGAGCTGCCGTCGCTTGGCAGGCCATGGCCCTTAGGGACTGTTGCGCCATGGGATTTAATTTTTTTGTGGGGAGGTGGGTTGCCTGCATCGTGATAACATTTTCGCTCTTTCCTTAAACTGGTCTTAGATAATAAAAGAATATCCTGTACATAAAGATAGATACAGATATAGGGTGTACAAAATGTAACTAATCACAGGTCGTGGTAAAACGAACCAGGAGAATTTAAATGAGGATCGAGACTGACCATTTGAGATTCTCACCCAGTGTAAGCTGGGGAAAGTAACGTAATGTCACTTTAGACGAGGTCTGCGGCCGAAATATCACTTGAAATGCCTCATGGGAACCCCCCACGTCGTCTTAAATATATTGTGCAACGAAACCCACTTTATAGTATCTAGGAGTAATGAAAAGGGAAGTTCTATTAAAAATCGGTTAATTTTTTTACGCGAATGCAAAACGTTTTCACCTCTGAAAGTTAACAGAGGAACTGCAACTAAGTACACCGGCTAAAATGTTTGAAGAACTTCATTAAGGCCTACGCAACCTTCGCCAAGTGGACTCAGGATGGGAATTTTGAGAGCAACGTTTGGTTCCTATATTCATTCAATTGTCCCGATTTCCTGTATAACGACCCGTAATTACTGGACGGCAGTTTTCTCACACCTTGTATTCAAAGCACAACAGTGTTGAAGTCCCATGCTCTGCATATGCAGCAGAACTATAATTACATACATCCTATACAGTATACTGTAACTAAGAATTACTGTAGTACTATGCATTACAGAGCGAAGTGGCTACGCGTGTTAAAGCGCTACGGCTATGAAGCCAAGCTCTGCATTCGGGAAACGCGTGGATTTGAGCTCCACCGTCGGCGGTCCTGATAATGGCTTTCGGTGGTTTCCCATTTTCACTTCGAGGCAAATGCCGGGACAGTTTCTTCCTTCCACCTCCTTACTCAATTCCATTCATCATCATTCATTTCATCTTCTTTAGCTCTTCAATTGAGATTGGTGTCAGGAAGGGCATGTAGCAGTAAAACATGCCATATATATTCATCTCACCTCAACCCCAAACCCGTATCAGGAAACGGGACCTACCGAGCGAGTAAGGCACGTAGCTCTCAGCTTGCATTCGGGACATAGTGGTTCGAACTACGATGTCGGCAGCCCTGAAGATGGTTTTCCGTGGTTTCCCATTTTTACATGAGAGGAATGATAGGGATGTACGTTAATTAAGGTCACGGCCACTTCCTTTTCACTCCTACCCCTTTCCTATTTCATCATCGCAATAAGATATATTTGTCTCGGTGCGACGTAAAACCAATAAAAATAAGATAACTGAATCTACTACACTGTAGTAATATACATTGAACATAGTTATAATTCCAATGAGGTATACTATTTAGAGTATACACAGCCTTATCATAAAGGATAGTACAAATCTGTTATCGTATTTTCTTCCATCCATCTTGGTCTCTTCTCTGGCTTTGTCAATTTAAAAATCGCAAAGATATCAACGTTGCTAGTAAAATAACTTCTTAAGTAAACATTCACTGTGAATTACCGTCTTAAGTTTTCACTTTGTGTTTCTTGTGCAGTGGGCTACTCCAGTAATGAAGACAACATTGAACTATCTCACTCCTCATTTCACTATTAAGATTCTTCAAGATCACGTAGGGGATACGAAGAGTCTTCAAGCTGAGAACTCAACACATACCCAGTACAATACTCTTTTACTGCTAACGCCAGCAATGAGAGTTCAGTGAGTGCCTACAACGCAGTGTGCGAGTCGAGCAGATGATTAATGTCGTTATTATGTAAAAGTCAAACATTCACTTTATTCGCTTTTGTCGATTTTGAACTAAAACTACGTATGCAGTATTATTATTAGAGCTGCTTACGTTTGTTGAATGCAACTGATGTAAAAACATCGTTTTCATTCCCAAATTTTCTAATAGTAATGGGAATATATTGGCCTAAAATATGAATTGCTTTGTTACCTTCATTCAATTGACGAAAGATCAAATTTCACGATACATTCGTTCCTCACCATGTTCCTTACATATAGGACATGCTCTTACATATAGGACATAAAACGCCAAATTAAGGCTACACATGATCCATTCTTAAAACACACTGAATTAGATCTGTTGCAAATAAAATCAACCTAAAAACCAGTCATAATAAAATTAGTATCGTTTTTGTTACTCCCTTGGTTATAAACAGGATATTAAGTGTCACATAAAGCTACACTTGATTTTATTGCTATTATTCGTATTTATCGTCGTTGCGTTTCGAAATACAGCTATACGACAATGCTGAGGGGGAAGATACCGACCCGCAGCACATGTGTCACTTAACAACCAAAATTCGTTGATATAATTCATGCAATATTCAACTTTTCTCGTCAGAATTCTAAGCTGAAATATTATCGCATAGCGATTTTTCAGGGCCGAAATGTTTCATGGACTGTTGATGAACGGATCAGCCTTGTTTAAATAACGAGTTCTGAGTTCCATTAAATATCCGTAATTAACAAATATTGTGCGTAATTCCGTACTTATAGTCTGTGTGTGTGTGTGTGCGTGCAATGCCCAGTAAAATCTAAGGAATTCAGAAATCTAAAACGTTTAACATAGGTAGGTGGAAGGGGGTCCGAATGTACCTCGAAGCTAGATTTTTAATTTTCGCTTATGACTTATGAACGATAAACCGTCGGGAAACGTATGTTGGGATATGGCAATCTAACATGCTCTCACCAGGATTAAATGCATAGATTCACTGTATCTAGGCAAGGTACATAAGATAGGTAGAGAACACAAGTCAAGAAGCAATTTTAAGTCCATGGCGTAGGAAATCATTCACGGTACCCGAAACGAGCAGCCATATTCAGTATGTTATATCCGAAACTGTTTGTCTTTGTGTATGTGTGCGATTAAAAGCCAAATCTATAGCAATCAGAGATAAGAGATTGTTAACCGAGGCGAATTCTTAGATGACCTTTTATACAGGTAAAGACCTGCCTACAAAATTTTAGTATATTTTATCGTTTCAATTACTTATTTCATATTTACTCGATATTCGTTTCATTCACTTACAATTTTCACGCATGGCTGTGTCAAAGAGCAAGTCTTGCTCCGAGAAATGAAGCTCTAAACGTCATCAACAAACAGCTTTTACGTGTGTATGTGTGTGATGCCCAGCCAAATCTACGGCGAGCAAGGAGTTTAAATTGTTAACAGTAGAAGATTATTAATAGATGGGTCTGTATACAGGTAAAGACCAGACTTCATTAATTTTTGTATTATTTTTATCGTTTGAACTATGGGATAAGAAGCCACCATCATGACTGGACATGACACGGGTGAAGTAGTACTCATTCCTGGGATTCTTATCATCCTTTCGGGTATACCGTTTCAATTAAGACGTCTGCAGTTCCCCGTTCATTTGGGTTTCGCTATGTCCATCAATAAAGCACAATGACAATCACCTAAAGTTGTAGTAGGACTACTCGATCTTCTGAACACCGTGCTTCTCCCATGGTCTACTGTGCGTTACTTGTTAAAGAGTTGGAAAGGCAAACATTCTATACATCTTAGCTCCAAATGGAAGGACACTTAATATAGTTTATCCATAATGAAAAAAGTAGTTTTAAAAATACAATATAGTCGTTTATATTGTTTTAATATTATTTTTATCATCTGCCAACCCGGTTTCTTAAGCGTTGAAAGTAACAATATCATTAAAAATATTGCAATTAATACAAAGTATGTAAAAACGATTTATGTTAACAAATAACATTTTTTATTTTGCCTCTAAATAAATATTTTTAAAACATCTAACGTTTGAATTAATAAACGCACGCGAAGTCGTGGGAACATGTTAGTATATGATAAAGGGCGGTAAGAGCTATTTCTCGACAGTGTTTCTTTGTATTACGATTCATTCCTCCATAAAGGGTTGGCGTCAGGAAGGATCATACGGCCGTAAACCAGAACCAAATCTGCATGAAATGTCTACTCAAATAAATTAGGAAAAGGCCACTAAGAAGAAGGGGAGGTGGAGGACTGGGAGGAGAAGAAATATGAGTATAATAATAATAATAATAATAATAATAATAATAGTTGTATTGTGACAGGATTCTCTTGATAAGTACACTCATATATTGCATTAAATACCTCAGTACAAAACAGAGTGCTATGAGAATCACATCTTTCTTTGGGTATCTCGCAGTTTACACAGGGTTTTCCCACATGCTGCACATGCAGAAAATTGAACAACTGTTTGCTTTTATTCTGTATAGCGTTATTGAACTCAAGCAATTCCTTAGAATCGATTTATAAATCGCTACTATTATGTTGACCGAATTCGGGAGATAGTGGGTTCGAACCCCACTGTCGGCAACCCTGGAGCTGGTTTTCCGTGGTTTCTCATTTCAGACCAGGAAAATGCTGGGAGTGTACCTCATTTAAGGCCACGGCCGCTTCCTCCCCACTCCTAGCCTTTTCCTGTCCCATCATCGCCATAAGACCTATCTGTTTCGGTGCGACGCAAAGCAACTTGAAAAAAAAAAGAAAACGTATTATGTTACGGATAGAAGTGAAAATGTAAGGGATCGACAGTTCAAAATAAGCTAATGAGATACTGATATGTCTAACTGTATTTATATACTACTTTTCTTTCAGAGTTCTTCTAAATTTACTCCCACACCGTCCATAAAATACAGTTATTATCGTCAGATTCAAACAAGTCTCTGATAAGAACATATCGTCGCTCCTATGCCAAAACCACGAATGTGGCAACGGTCATCCAGTCCATCCGAGAGGTGAACCCGAGTCCCTAACTGAGAAGTTCGGAATGTTTGAATCAGGCAGGCATGCACCGTTTTATTTCATTACAGGATAGTATTACATAATAAGAAGAATAAACTACCACTAATATCATACAGCTGCAATATCCAAACCTAACATTTGTATTATTTATATCGCTAAAGCGATAAAACAATAAAAATCATAACTTCAAGAAGGATCGAATTCGCAACCAAAGAATCTTTAATGAACGCTTTACCACTGTTTCACGAGAACCAGATATCGAGTGGCTCCTTATGAACCCCATAGTTCAGCATAATTCATACTGCAATTCGCTTCCTCAAGCGCATGCATCGTCTAACAGCACCGGGATCCGAAGTGGAACTGTGAATACCGTCTCTGGGCGAGCAATGCCTCGTATCCCACAAAGCTCTTCCTATCTATCATCCACCTTAAGACTGGGCACGCCTCCTAGCCACGTATAGAAATGCAGTCAATCAGAACAATGGTCGTTAAATGCATTATACTGTAGTACTGCGTAAATACCGGTACTTCATGAAAATGAACTGTTCAACTGTGGCCATGTTTAAAATAATAATGTTATTGGCTTTACGGTTTTCGTAGACGCCGATGTGCCGGGATTTAGTCCCATAGGAGTTCATTCACGTGACAGTAAAGCTACTGACACGAGGCTGACGTATTTAAGCACCTTCAAATACCACCGGACTGAGCCAGGATCGAACCTACCATTTGGGGTCAGAAAGCCAGCACCTCAACCGTGGGCCACGTTTTTGACAGATCTACATAGTGATCTTTATAAAGCACGAGTAGTGGTTAAAGGTAAACATGGCGAACTTAGAGGGTCTCTTGGAAGTCTTCCTTTAACTAATGTTCTCATCAGGTATTCCTCTCAAGTTAGTGAAATTAATCAGCGCCGCAGTGTTAGAAACCCAAGGGTATGGATATTTAGTTCACGTGCACTAAAGCGTAATGGATCAAGTTTAATTCCTTGGAGATACCGCGAAATCGCGAATCCTGAGGTTGAAGTCACCCAATGGAACACGTGGCGCCTCATCCTTTCGCTTCGTTACCATCAACACTGATAACATTTGCACAAGGAGTGTTTGAAGACCGATGTTATTTTCACTACACATTATATCTATACTATACAATAGAAGAACTTGGGCACGGATATAAATATAAAAAAATGCAGTTAATTATTACTGAAGACACTCTGTGGGGTATGTTTGAACTTTAAGAATGCATTAGCACATATAGCTCATTAAGAGCCATGAACAGGCAAGAAGATTACTGCCCAGTCAGATGGCCTGCAGAGGAGTATCACGTGGTCAACATGACGAAATCTTCAGTCGTATTGATTGCCTTTCTTGACCGTGTCTACTCTTTCTTGTATCCTCAGTTGCTCTCACGAAGCTGAGAAAAACCCGTTTCAACCGTCAGTCTAGAATTAAAATCCTTGGAAGACCCGGAAATAGAACGCAGACCCTCTGACTGTGAGACTAATCTGATACCCTTACATCACGGAACCAGTATAGCGCAGATTTAAAAATGGCCATGTATTCATCATCTTCAGTGAAACTGAGTACATTTTATTTAATTTGGAGACGTAGAGAATGTGTTAGTCCGCCTCTGTGGTGTAGTGGTTAGTGTGATTAGTTGCCACCCCGGAGGCCCAGGTTCGATTCCCGGCTCTGCCACTAAATTTTGAAAAGTGGCACGAGGGCTGGAACGGGGTCCACTGAGCCTCGGGAGGTCAACTGAGTAGAAGTGTGTTCGATGCCCACCTCAGCCATCCTGGAAGTGGTTTTCCGTGGTTTCCCACTTCTCCTCCAGGCAAATGCCGGGATGGTACATAATTAAGGCCACGGCCGCTTCCTTCACTCTTCCTTGTCTATTCCTTCCAATCTCCTCCCCCCCCCCCCGAAAAGTCCCTGTTCAGCATAGCAGCTGAAACCGCCTGGGCGTGGTACTGGTCATTCTCCCCAGTTGTATCCCCCGACCCAATGTCTCACGCTCCAGGACACTGCCCTTGAGGCGCCAGAGGTGGGATCCCTCGCTGAGTCCGAGGGAAAAACCAACCCTGGAGCCTAAGCAGATCTCATGCGGATCTCATAGAAAAGTGTTTTGTGTTTAAGGAGAGGGAATCATAGTCAACTCCTAGGAAGATTTGTTTCATTAAAGAATGTTCATAGTCCTATTTTTCCAAGAATTCCAAGAATCTCAATTCACGCCTTTTATTTACCGGGCTTATATCTCTAAATAGGACGCTCATCGGGAATTGTAACCTCCTACTCCCTTCCACCCGAAAGAACTGTGGCAGCTCCTACCAAACGACAGAGTGAATCAACGTGGAATTCCGTAACAAATTTCTTTTCGTAGGCTTTGTTATGCACGTCAAATATGTATGGAAAGAATTCCGCATTACTGAAGGAAAAAGGACCTGTTTCTTTTATATTCATCATAGTTACAAATTTAGCCGTTATGAGTACTCAAGGGCATGCACGGCTTAACCATCTTAACAAATACCATATAATTAAGATGTAATTAAGGTGAACATAGCAGAAAAATATATCGGAATATCGAATCATAAACTTAATTCCACAGAACACAAACGGTTACCAGACGGTCATTTCTCCATGATGAGCCATTGAGGAGTGCGCCAGTGGGTAGTGATTAAGATGGACTTGGTTACACGAAACTGCTTCTGTGGCTCAGGCGGCAGTGCGCCGGCCTCCCACCACTAGGTTCCGTGGTTCAAATCGTGGTCGCTCCATGTGAGATTTGTGCTGGACAAAGTGGAGGCGGGACAGGTTGTTCTCCGGGTACTCCGGTTTTCCATGTAATCTTTCATTCCAGCATACTAGCTGCCTCTGTGGATCCGTGGTAGAGTGTCGGCCTCCGGATCCCAAGATAGCGGGTTCAAACCCGGCAGAGGTAGTCGGATTTTTGAAGGGCGGAAAAAAGTCCATTCGACACTCCATGTCGTACGATGTCGGCATGTAAAAGAACTCTGGTGATACATTTGGTATTTACCCGACAAAATTAATTAAATCTCAGCCATAGACGCCTAAGAGAGATCCGGTTTATTCTAGGTCCGCTAGATGGCAGACAGAGTAAACCGGAACGTCGAAATTGACGAGCAGACAGCCAGATGGCGTCAAATCGAAATGTCTGCAAACGGTAGCTGAGGCCATACGATTATTATTATTATTATTCCAGCAAACTCTGCAATAACATTTCATTTCATCTGTCATTCATTAATCATTGCCCCAGAGGAGTGCGACAGGCTTCGGCAGCCGGCACAATTCCTATCCTCGCCGCTAGATGCGGCCTTCATTCATTCCATTCCTGATCCAGTCGGATGACTGGAAACAGGCTGTGGATGATTTTATTTTGGTTACACAAAGTGCAATGAGTTGCGTAGTGAACCGTTCTAGGAATGACAGTGCGCTGTGGGAGGCCATGTTTGATTCGCCAGAGGAATGTGTGTTCGATCACGTTCGTGAGAACAAACTATGAGAAGTGGAAAAATCGAATGGAAGTGAACTTGTAAATTGCTGTATATAATAATTCAATAAATTTAGTTGATATAAAAAAATAAGCTACCTCTTCGAACAGTGGTTTTGTTTCTGAGGACCCTGACAAACCAGTAATATATAATTTATTCTTCATCATTAAAAGGATGAAATGATGTTGAATTAAATTCCTTTATTATTTAAGGGTAAACTATCCTTAAAGAAAAACAGACAGTTAAACCGTTCGAAAGGAAATATAAGAGGCTAAGCATATTAATATAAGGAAAACTACCAGTTTTAATCACTAAATCCTTAGGATTAAAAATACCAGCTAAACGAGGTTCCCCACAAAACGCATAACACTCACAACTCAATAAGAAATTTTCATTTTCAATTACACAGTACGCAATTATGATGTGAAGATTTTACGAAGTTTTGTCTCCGCTGACGAACCAACCTTGAGGCAACCTAGTCTCTCGATTGCTGCAATTAATAATCGCCTTTTACGTGTAATGGAAAGTGTTTCCCAGCTAACGTCTTGCATTGCCCACAGAGGGTAATATTTCCCTACGAGGTAAATGTTAATATTTCCATACATTCTTCTCACTATATATATAAGAGATCCTTCAAATGGCTCAAATGTACCTATATTTGCTGTATAAACTGTTGACTAACTTGTTCCGCTTTGTCAGGTTGTTACACAATGTTTGGACCTAATGTAGCATCAAGAACCGATTTTATATCAATTTATGAAGTTCATTTCTCTAGACCTCAAACATGAGACTCTTAAATCTTCGTAGAAGAAATTTCTTGAAGCCTCAATTCATTACAGCTCAAATCACCCCATCCTCAACTAGCTCCGAAACAAATCAGTTGCAGCCTCAGTATATTACAGGTACACACATCGTATTATCAAATCATTGGTTAAAAAAATATTTTCAATCTGTGGTAAATACAATTAAATTCATTACATTCTCAAATCTAACAAATCCCTTCAAGGTCTCATAACTCTGTACCTCAATAAGTCTATTTAGTAACTGCGTAAAAAGACATATACAGCCTCAACTGACTGCAATTGAAAATCACTACATTGACAGTTCCTTATGGAGCAAATCTATTGCTGCCTTAAATAATCTGAGTCAAAACTTAATGAGAAACGAATCCATACAAGTCTCAACAAATTTAAAATGTAAATCATTGTATACTCAGCTCTATGTAGAGCCAATCCATTACAACCAAAGTTCATTATAATCCAAATAACTGACCATTCATCCCATAGAGAAAAATCGTCCGATAATGTGTAAATAATGTGTAAGTATTATTACCTGATGATCATAACACAGCTTAAATAGAAAATAACAATAAGTAAATTTAAAAACAATACGGTGCTATTGGAATAAAAAGTGCAACGATCTGCAAAGCATATTCGTTTGTTGATTCATACAGAAATGGTCTGAACTCAGCAGAATTGCGTTGTGCAGTACTAGTTGGTCATCACTTGGCTGCAAAGGAAGAATGATACTTTCGGCTATAAACATTTACTTTTTATTACCTAAGTCAGGTATACTAATAAATATATCATTGAACCATGTGTCTCCTTGTTTCCCAGTAGTGGAAATATACTTTCTTTCCTTGAGAACAGCG
Organism: Anabrus simplex; assembly: GCF_040414725.1. Taxonomy (NCBI): domain Eukaryota; kingdom Metazoa; phylum Arthropoda; class Insecta; order Orthoptera; family Tettigoniidae; genus Anabrus; species Anabrus simplex. The sequence goes on from NC_090265.1 coordinate 1,302,526,686, forward strand.
CAGGTTTTCAGATGAGTTCTGCCAATCGTAATCTGAAGGTTGAAAATATTACAGTATGGCTCAGGATAAATGCCTAACCGATTGGGATTGTACAAAAAAAAATGCCTCTCTTCCTTGTCAGATTAGAAAATAGGAGATTTCTTTTTCTCTGGCTTTCAAGATATTATATTATCCAATGATGTTATTAAAATCATTTGTTTACAGCTATTTCGGTAGGTTGGTACGTTGTTTATATACTGAACTGTTGAAATCGTAGTACCCTTCTTGGCAAGTGCGTCAGAACATTCATTACCTTAAATTAGGCAGAGTCCTGATATCCAATCTAGAATAACTGCTTTACTCTCTTCCTGGTGTTGTATTAGATATTAACATTTTCCGACATCTACTGATGTGGTGTTATCACTCGTACCTATGGAGTGGATGATAATCTTTAATTTGGAAAGGCAGGCTGTTTTTTTTTTTTAAATATTTTCAATGTGTAGCAAATTTTAAAGGTAAATATCATCAGGTGGTACGTCGATGAGGTTTTTGTTTCATGTATGGCTAACATGAATATAAATTTGGGTTGCTAAGTGACTATATTTCTTGTCCAATCAATCTGAACATTATCATATTGCGCCATGACGGAACAGAGAACAGAACGACAAACACTCTGGCCGTTGCCATTTATCACTGGCGTATAAATGCATTTTAAATACACTCTTTTAAGAGAACGTCACAATAATTCATCTACCTTTATATATTACGTCGTTTTGGATCACATAGGAATAACTCGTTTAATATTTTAATTCGACATAAAACAGAATGGAGCCGAGGGAAATTAAATGAGCATCAGGAAAAAGACTGATGATGGTAAAATATTATCGTGGCTCCAGTGATGATATATGAGTAGTAAACTGACAGTTGAATAACACGAGGAGGGAGAGTAGTAAACCCGAACGCGTGAAATCCTGGCGTTACCGTCATTAAATAAATAAATAAATAAATAAATAAATAAATAAATAAATAAATAAGAGTATTACAAGGGCAAAGTTACTCTCTAAATAATAAATATGCTGTTGATAAATAAACATTCAATTCACGTCTTGTTTTATTTTAGTTTCTCAAATATTATGTAATTAGAACACGAGCTTGCAATGCCCTAATCAAAATGGCAATAATGCTTTCTAGATGATGATGACTTGTTGTAAGACCAGATAGTCATAAAGGCTGTCTTATCTGACATTCTAGGCGTGAAGGGATCAACTCAAAACCTGATCATTGTTTTTTAATAGTCCTAATAGTCTTCCTAATGTGGCTATGGAGGAAGATGACAAGAACTAGCTGGATTGAGAAAAAACTAATGAAGCAGTGCTTAGAGATATAAAAACCCAGAGACATTTAATAACAACGATAAAAAGGAGAAAAGCGTCAGTTTTTAGTCACATTCTCCGGCATAATGACTTCATAAAGAACTTGTTCGAAGGCAATGTGATGGGAAAGAAAGGCAGAGGGAAACCACGGAAGAAGACCATTGAAGAGGTAGTTGAGATGATGGGATGCCAAGGTTATGGAGAGATGAAAAGGATCACGGTTGCAGCGACAAGGCAAAACCTTTAGATAATGGTAAACAGTCTTCCTGGTGATTAGAATAATAGATATAACAGAATAGATAGAATAATGTAATAACATATTAGATAATAGATGGTTATGTTGAAATATGAGATAGAAGAAAATGACACTTAGTATGCCTTTGCTGGCAAGATGTAGTGTTTACAGTGCACTATGTCTTCTGGTATGGGCTATATCAAATTTGTTACTTTCATTGATCTGTTTCTGTCTCATTCTTGGCTTTGACAAGATGAAAGTGACTGAGGTATGAATGATGCTAGTAATACCATTCCTTATGCAGCCAGTTCCTGTTATGAATGGTGTGAAAATATCGCTCAAAGGGTCGGTTGTTGCATGCATTTCAGTGGGCTTGGCAGACTGATATGTCATAGCAACAGCTGGCTCGGTGAGGAAAGCAACGGGAAACTACCTCACTCCTCATTTCCCTAGTACGCCTCTTCAGTGACGCCTAGGTTATTTATGACAGCTGTTGGCGGAGTTGCAGAGGATCAAACCAGCCTTCGGGCTGAATACCCAACATACACAACAACCTGCGAGGAATGGTGATATTAAAAATTGAAAGACAGTTTGGTCCGGACGGATGTTTGTGTTTTGTTCTACTGAGCTCCCACTCTTTACAGTCTTCAGTTTACGTTATTCCTATATGGAGAATGGATAGAGCACAGAAAGGGTGGAAAGCTCGATGCATTGCAATGCAACTGGTTCATACTAGGTTATCTCTGTCACTATACACTGAGTGGCCAAAAGTCACGGCAAGGGGTGTCCCACCGAGCTCGATAGCTGCAGTCGCTTAAGTGCGGCCAGTATCCAGTATTCGGGAGATAGTAGGTTCGAACCCCACTGTCGGCAGCCCTGAAGATGGTTTTCCGTGGTTTCCCATTTTCACACCAGGCAAATGCTGGGGATGTACCTTAATTAAGGCCACGGCCGCTTCCTTCGCACTCCTAGCCCTTCCCTGTCCCATCGTCGCCATAAGACCTGTCTGTGTCGGTCCGACGTAAAGCAACTAGCAAAAAAAGAAAAAAGGGGTGTCCCATTAGAAAATGTGCCGTGTATGACCCCTGGTCGTTGCGGCTAGCTGCGGCGTAGCTGAGCAGTTTGTCACAGACACCAGTGTCGTGGAGATGGCAACACGTCGCAAGTTAACCGACTTCGAACGTGGGATGATCATCGGTGCATGGGTCATAGCATTGCGGAGATTCCAAGCGAATTCGGGTTTCCGAGGTCAACAGTGACAAGTGTCAATATCGCAGAGAGAACGTTACCACCCGCGTAAATCGACGCACAGGAAGACCACAGGTGTTTAACGAACGGACATCACGTCACCTCCGCAGAAACATACTGGGCGCTCGATGGGCTACTGTGAGTCAGATCACCGGCCAGTTGAATGCTGGGAGTCAGGAACACATTTCTACCAGGACTGTAAGGAGGCAACTGCACCGCATAGGCTTCACCAGCCGACGACCGACTCGTGTCCCTTTGATGACATCTCGACACAGAGCTCAACGGCGTGCATGGGCCCGCGAACATCGCAATGGACCATGGAACAGTGGCGGTGTGTTGTGTGGTCCGATGAATCCCGGTTCTGGTTGTATCGAGCTGATGGGCGCGTGAGAGTGTGGTGTATGCCCCATGGAGCTATGGATCCTACGTGTCAACAAGGTTGTGTCCAGGCGGGAGGTGGCTCATTTCCGGTGTGGGTGGCGTTCTCATGGTGTCAATTAGGCCCCATTGTCCAGCTGCAGGGAGCGTTGACAGGTGCACGTTATGTGGAAATTCTTTCATACCATCTGCATCCCTTTCTGGACCGGGAGTACCCTAATGGAGATACCATGTTTCAACAGGTCAGTGCGCCATATCAGCGCTCAGTGGTGACACGCAGGTGGTTGGAGGAGCACTCCAGTTAAGTTATGACCAAGGATTGGCCCTCCAGATCCACGGATCTCAATCCAATCGAGCATTTATGGGATGCTGTCGATGCTGGTGTACGCTCCATGAGCCCCGCACCCACTACACAAGACCAGTATTGTGGGTAGCACTGCAAGATGCGGAAGAGCAACTCGTTATTAACATCACATTCTAGCGAACTCGATAGCTGTAGTCGCTTAAGTGCGGCCAGTATCCAGTATTCGGGAGATAGTAGGTTCGAACCCCACTGTCGACAGCCCTGAAAATGATTTTTCCGTGGTTTCCCATTTTTACACCAGGCAAATGCTGGGGCTGTACCTTAATTAAGGCCACGGCCGCTTCCTTCCCACTCCTAGCCCTTCCCTGTCCCATCGTCGCCATAAGACCTATCTGTGTCGGTGCGACGTAAAGCACCTAGCAAAAAAAAAAAAAAAAAAAACATCACATTCAGTGTCTTCTCATGATTTTTGGCCAGCCAGTGTACTATACGTCATTCACCACATAAGTCTGAAACAATCAAAGTAACTGAACCAACAGCTATATATTATATGCAAGTTTTCGCATGGCAGTAGGTCGTTTTTGTTATAGGCTGCATTAGGAGCTACGAGCAGTTTCGAAACACTGTACCTTACCCATACTAGTCTGGATTCATTATCATTCTAAAATGAGAGTTCCTTCGATGTTCTCGTCCAAAAATCCGCAACAATCATCTCTCGTTAGTTAACATAGTAGTTTCCCAGTTCGTTTTCTCGAGTTCAAATTCCGGCTCTGTCACGAACCTAATGTTAATCTGGGAAATTAGAACGAAGTACACTACGCCTTAGATAACACGAATTGGTTTAAATATCTAAAAATCCCACCCTTGGTCATCTTCAAAGTGATCGTCTGTGGTTGCACATTTATACTCCATCGAATACAGGAATGTTACCGGACAATAGAGCCACTACAACTTTATTCCCGATTCTAAAACAGAATAATTGCAAATACACTTACCGTTATGGGCACTGCAGTCAGACAAGTTACCAGACTGATTTCACACCCACTTAATGCAAGGCCTAGTGGAAAAAGTATTTAAAATACTAAACATATTATAAAATAAACCAACAATCTCTAAAATTAAGTCTTTAGAATAAAATCCAGCCAGAAAGGGTGTCCCGGCCGTGTTGCATGAAGCAATAATATTTTTCACAACTTTCTCTGCTAGAAAACTTATTAAATATTTAATTTTGGTGTGGATTTCGGTAACAAATGAGCTGAAATACAATTGTCTGAAGCAGTAACACCATATTTTTTCATTTGTTATAATAGCACATTTATTTCATTTTTATTAATTAATTAATGTCTTTCGTACATGGCGGGGCTCAGGCTATGAAACCTGCTATTAGTCTATGCCAAACCGTGTAATTATGCACTTACATAAATATAATATATTGAACATTATGACTACTAAAATTAAAAAATAAGTTTTATATAATTTAAAGTTGACGTGAAATGTAATTTAACTGAAATTTAAGGTATAATACAAATAATTTTAACATTTTAAAATGAATTTTGTGAAAACATCACAGGCCTTAGTTGATAGTTTCCTTTCCCTGTCGAATTTCACATGCTCCAACATATTACTGCGGAAACACCAGATCATATTTCACAAAGTATGTTTGTAGCAAATATAACGATGCTATTAGTGGACATAGGATGAAATAATCACATAATGCAGAGACTGGGACTGCGCTACTTAAGCAAGTCATAGATTACATTGAAGTAGCGATATGTATTGCTGTCTTGAACGATATAATCACAGAATATTTAAAATGAAAAATAAGACTACCGAGGTCGATAGCTGTAGTCGCTTAATTGCGGTTGGTATCCAGAATTTGGAGGAGAGTGCGTTTGAACCCCACCGTCGGCAGTCCTGAAGATAGTTTTCGTTGTTTCCCATTTTCATACCAGGCAAATGCTGGGGCTGTATCTTAATTAAAGCCTCGGCCACTTCCTTCCAACTCCTAGCCCTTTCCTGTCTCATCGTCGCCGTAACACCTATCTGTGTCGGAGCGACGTGAAGCACTTTGTAAAAAAGAAACAAAAGCGGACTGTATACGAAGAAAATAAGTACATTTATAAGCCATAGCATAAAAATTGTCGTAAGAACTACGCACTATATCAAATGTTTATGTGTTATTGTTTTGTTCGTATGTAAGTAGGTAATGCAATAATAATACTAGTTTGGATGTCTGATAAAAGAGAGAGTAATTTACAGTGATAGTTTTTAGGCCATAGAAAAGAAAATAAGCTTTATAGATTTACTTGCGACTTAGAGTAACCCACTGGTAATAGTTCAACTCATTTGTACGCTGTTATTACGAAGAATAAGTAATCTGTGAAACAAATGCCTACGTACACGAGGGTGATCGAAGAATTCCATTAGTTTGGTCGGTTACCTCTTTAGAAAGCTGTATAATTCATTTTACTGTCACGAGCTAATGTAATGAATGTCGCATAACTCGCTGAATAATAGCTATACCACATTGAAGTGGAGTATAAGTTTTTCTTCATACAAATCAGTGTTTCCAAGCTCTGGTAAGAAAAAGGAACAACATTATTTCACTATAGGCTACTGTCATTATCAACCGACAGCATTACATTTTCATATAATTCTCGCTCTAGATTAAACTGATAGCGTACAGAGGGTAGTAATAATGAAGTTGTTTCTGGGGCTTTGGAACTAAGGGCACGGAAAAGAGAAGAATTCTCACCAAGGCGAATGCAATACGAATGTTGGATAATGTATGTGGACTTTTTGAAATATAAACCCACGCCCTAGTAGTTCGGATCCCCTACTGGGCGAGTTGGCCGTGCGGTGAAGGGCTTGCATCTGAGAGAGTGGGTTCGAGTCCCACTGTCGGCAGCCCTGAAGATGGTTTTCCATTTTCACACCAGGCAAATGCTGGGGCTGTACCTTAATTAAGGCCACGGACGCTTCCTTCCCACCTAGACCTTTCCTATCCCACAGTCGTCATAAGACCTATCTGTGTCGGTGCGACGTAAAACAAATTGTAAAAAAAATGTGCGGATCTCACGTATAACTGGGGATCCCGTGGCTATGATCGCTATATCAACCTCCAGGTTAAACTGCGAGATTACTTGCTTTCTTTTAGAGGTATTCATCTGTACCATGCTACTGAGAAATCAAATTTGGAATATCGAACTTTTTTGCATGCTTGAATCTAGCAAGCTTGTCATGAACATCATAATGAGCCATACTGAATCGTGCATTTAATTATACCTAAGAGATGAAATAGAGAGGAAACAATGAACGATATCTCATAGCCAATCTTTAGTCCGGCTGCATGGCTGCTCTTTGGTCCTAGGGGCACTGAGTTTGATTCAAAGTCACTTTAACCTTTATTGGTTAATTACTCTAGCTCGAGGACTGGGTATGTGTGCCCTCTTCAGCATTAGAATTCATCATCTATATGACCCCGTCTGAACAGATGCGCAGGTCGCCCACAGGATTCAATTCCACCTTCACCAAGCCGCTCCGGAAGCCTTACGCCATTATTATTATTATTATTATTATTATTACTACAATTTTATCAAGCTGTAAATCACATATACAGACATCTGCTTTTTCGTGGACTATAGATTTCACGTGGACACTATATGATGGATGAAATACCCTAAAATGACAAATTATGGTTAAATTATTTACTTCTCACTTCTGATGTACTCTGAAACCCGGAGCATGCCACTGAGTAGTCATTTTTTATATCACCGCCGCTGTGCGAAAACCGCGAAGGTGGTAATGCTATTCCTATCCATTATTTCCCTTAATACTAGTCACGCCTCCCAGCCACATATGGATGTGAAGTCCATCAGAACAATTTTGGTTTAGTTCATTTTCCTAAAGGAAAATAAACCTTAAATGCATCATACTCTAGGAGTGGGTGAATATGGCATGTAAACATACATTCCTACAGGACAGTACAGTAAGGTTCATAAACATTATTCAGAGAATGAAACCGAACAAATAACTTCATTATTCAATCTTCATTTAAAAATCATACTTTCAATACTCTTTTAACATTAAAAATTCCCTTTGAACAATCCATACACTTTTCTCAATGCTATTGAAATAGCTAGCTCTTACCCGTTATTCCGGCCAAGTTTTGAGAATCCAAGCGATTGTGTCCCTTGAGTTACGTAAAAGGAAATCATTAACTGGAACGGAAACTCTTGCCAGTTTTTGCTATAGCAGTGAAATTGATTTGAAGAAAAGTTGAGTAAAGCTTGACTGTCAGAGGTAGATGAAATTTCCAATGCTGACTAATGTTGAATATACATAGCTGCTTTAGTTTGTGTTTGATTATTTGTCACTCGATGAAGATGAAATGTTATTATTTGCAGGTTCTGTTCTCGCCTCCACTTGTATGGAAAAAATGTCTGCCTCTGTCATGGTTTTAAAACAGAGATTTACAATTTGGTTCAAATGTGCCCAAGTCGTGGAAAAATGTATCAATTTAGTTGAGGGCTTTTTTATACACAAGAGAAAACGTAAAATTTGTCATAGAACATTTTGTATTCTCTAATTCTTACAGACGTAGTCTGAGGATACCAATAACGGTCCAAGCAGTGTTAAGGCGAGTTTCAGGTATGATCTTCCCGTACCTAGCGCACGATTATTTTTCTTAATAAATTTAAAAGTTGTTGTTGTGAACGATTAAGGTATGTGGCCCTCCGGAATTTTTGCCAGAAGTCTATATGCTCTACAAAACTTACATGGGTAGTTTGGGAATGTTTTTAATGTTTTAGGCAGCCTAGCCGAGAAATGTTTCGCGTACTGTCACTTTCTTCCAGTTGTTTCGCAGAAAGCGTTATTTCTTTCTTCATCACATTTCAATAGTTAATACATGAAAACATTCCCTTGGACATTTTATAGACAACAGCGAAATCCCCACAGAAAGTATGTCCAATGGTTCTCGGTTTATGGAATGCTCTTCACGTACCTTCTTTTAACAAATATGAATTCTAGTCAAACATTTATAGATAGGGCCTATGTCCAGCGGAACGTTTTTTAAATTTTTTTAATATTCTACACTCCTTACCCATTTATTTTTGGATATCTTTAATGGTTTAGGCAGCGTAGGCAAAGAACATGTTCGAGTGCCATCATCTCTTCTGTTGTTTCACATAAACCGTTACTGCTCTATTTTCTTTCATCATAGTTCAATATTTAATACTTGGAAACTTACCCAAAGGATTGTCTAGTTAACAGTGAAAACCACATAAAATTTGTTCAGCGGTTCTCCGGTTACTCAATGTCTTTCCTTACCTAGCGCAAGATTTTCAATGTCCACAAACATAAAAAACTGTAATTGTAGTTGAACTATTTTAGGTTAGGTATGAGGTCCTAGATAAATTTTACAGAATACTGTATGTTCTACAGTACCTACTCATATAGGTCGTGGATATGCTTTAAAGGTTTAGACAGCGTAGGCCGAGAATAAGTTCGTATGCCGCCACGTTCATCGTTACTGCTTGGCTTCTTTTCATCACAGTTCAATATTTGTCTAGGAATCCTCTAGGCAACAGAGAAATTTGCATAATTATCTGTCCAGCGTTCCTCAAGTCATAATTATTTAGGCAGAATTAAGATAATTCCATATCAAGCACAGAGTTTCTACTGTTATGAAAACTCTTACTGTGGAAGACAAATTCCAGATTAATTTTTTAGACCTTACGCTCTCAGTTCATAAGCATGTATTTTACGGATATATTTAACGGTTTAGAAAGTATGAACGACGAAATTGTACCGCAAGGCATTATTTTCTTCCAGTTATTTAGGAAAAACTATTACTGCTCTTTTATTTCGTCACAGTTCAATATTTAACACACGAGAACCTTCCTGGAAGATCGTCTAGGCAACGGCGAAACCCACATAAAATCTGTTCAGCGGTAGACGCTTAGTATAGGTATGTGATATCGCGGATTTATGCTCAACATTTCGTACGCAAATAGTTTCTGGGTATGTTTTAATGGTTTAGGTGGCGTAATCAAACAAATTGGTGACCTGGAATCATTTCTTTCAAGTCATTTGGAAGAAATTGTTACTGGATTTCCTTCCATCAAATGGTTCCTCAAGGCAACATCGAAAACAGTATAAACATCTCTCCAGTGGCTCTCGAATTATATAATGCTACTTCCGTATACCTAGCACAGTATTTCTACAGTTAACAAAGGACGAGTATGTGGTCCCAAGGAGCTTTTTGTAGACATTCTCTGAAATATTTATCGAAATAGTTTGTTAATATCTTTTAATAGTTAAGGTAGCAAAGGCAACACATTTGTCACCTTGCGTAAGTTTCTTAGAGTTGTTTATCACAAATATTCACAGTTCATTAATACAAGAAAGCCTTCATCGTGGCACCTTCTAAGAAATAGCGAAAACCGCATAAAAATCTCTCGAGTTATAATGGTTTATGCAGTGCTAAGGCAATCCTCAGGAATGCTCTTTCAGTACCTAGCACACGGTTTCTATTAGTAAGAAACATGAAAACAGTTACTTCAGGTGACCCGTTAACCATAGATACTCGGGCCTTTCTTGATGCTCTCAGTTATTACGTATGCAGTTTGTGGATATCATTAATGATTTACGCCGCATAAAAAACATTCTATCGTTTTGCGTTACTTTCTTCCTGTTGTTAAGCAGAAACCGTTCCTGCCCGGTTTCTCTTCAAAACAGTTCAATATTAAATATATAGAAACCTTCCCCGGGAGATTCTCAAACATAAAAGCGAAAACCACGCTTAAAACAGTTCAGCAGTTCTCCAGTATGGAATGCTATTCCCGTACCTGGATAATAATAATAATAATAATAATAATAATAATAATAATAATAATAATAATAATAATAATAATAATAACAAGAAGAAGTTGTTTGCTTTACGTCCCACTAACTACTTTTACGGTTTTCGGAGACGCCGATGTGCCGGAATTTAGTCCCGCAAGAGTTCTTTTACGTGCCTGTAAATCTACCGACACGAAGCTGTCGTATATGAGCACCTTCAAATACGTCCGGCTCCATGGCTACCGTGCTGGCCTTTGGTCACAGTGGTCCCGGGTTCGATTTCCATCATTGGTTAATTTTGCTGCCATGGGGGCTGGGTATGTGTGTCGCCTTCATCATCATTGCATCCTGATCATGACGCGCAGGTCGCCTACGGTGTCAAGGCAAAAGACCTGCACCTAGCCAACCGAAGTCCTCGGACACATCGCGGCAGTAAAATTCATACACCATTCCATTTACCTTCAAATACCACCGGACTGAGCCAGGATGGAACCTGACAAGTTGGGTCAGAAGGGGTTAAATCCGGTGATATTGTGGACCAAGAAACAGGGCTTCCTCTTCCTATCAATTTCCCTGGCAGTTCCTCGTTCATATGGCTACGAACAAGCAAAGTCGAATGTGGTGGAGCTCCACATCGTCAAACTATCGTGCAAGCAGCAGCGGGAGTTTCTGCGCAGAAAGTGCAGGTAGCGCGGGTCCGTCCAATCGCCCTAAAAGAAATAAGGCCATATCAGGCGATCCCCCAAGATTCCCCATCGTCCTTGATGGGCTGCCTGTCGCACCCAGTGAGGATTATCCGGACTCCAATAGCGCATGTTGTGGCGATTGATGTTCCCATTATTGTGGAAGCGCGATTCGTCCGAGAACAAGATATGCCATACGAATGCTGCACCATTGTCCACCCTGCCTAACAGTCACCGAAAGAACTCCATTCGAACTTGCTGTAGGTCAAGATGGTATGGGTGAAATTTGTATTCATGCAGTATTCCCCAGACGGACGGCTGGCTGGTGTTCACGTGCCGTGCAATCGTCCATGTACTGATGTGTGGATTATTACAACCTGCCTTCAGAAATGCCTCTTCTGTTTACCCTGATGTAACTGGCCTATCGCGGACTGGTGGCTGTTTGGAAATTACACCTGTTATCCTTATACGTCTTTCAGCACGGTGGTATATCGTAGCAGCCGGGTGTCGCCTCTCGGGATACCGTTCCTGGCACAGACGTAGTGCCTCGCACGCGTTTTATCTTGTTTCCCATAAATAAGGAGCATGTCAACGTAATTTATTCCTCTGTGGAAAACATGCCGAACGACAGCAGAGATTACAGTACATTCAGGACCTAACCGCCTGAGTATGCGCAGGGGCACAAGATGAATAACAGCGTCATTCTACTGTTTGAATGTGTCAGACGTGGGCCTGTGTTTACGTTTACAAACATCATACCGAAACAAAAATACCTGAACGACGAAGAATTCGAACCGCTTCTGGCACATTCCGTCGATAGCTAGGCGAACGCCTAACTACATCCACTACGCTACACTGCTGCAAGCGTGCTGGTAGTACGAGATACACTATTCGGTTTGGTGTTTAAGACATTAATTACTGCACTGTTACCTAGTTTTATGTATTGATTCCCCTCTTCGTTACACCCGTTCACGTGGTTTGACGCATCAACATAGTTACATGGTAAAAGGACGTTGCCACATGAGTTCAAGGCGTCATGTTTTCCTAACGGCTGATATAACATTTCCCTAGGGTTGAGAATCGTGCGAAAAATGTGTTCACTGAACATTAGTACCAATCAGCACGCCTGCAGGGGAATAGCACCCCTATAACCATGTGCGCGTTAGTTGGGCTGCGGCAAACGATTTTGGAAGGGCCTGCTGAATCACACTGTATATAGTGTTTTCCCCAAGTGCATTCTGGGTTAGGTCTTCGTTGTAAGCGCACAGTCTGCTATCCAGTAGAAACAGAACGAACCAAACGCAGACCCTTGGAAATCTGGTCTTTTCTTCTGAATAGTATAAACATTTCAAGATAGTATCAGTGGCCCACCATTTGAACTCAGGTAGGAATTCAGGTTGTACAAAACTGTCAATGTTAATTTTTTTTGCTATTTGCTTTACATCGCACCGACTCATAGGTCTTATGGCGACAAGGGGATAGGAAAGGCTTAAGAATGGGAAGGAAGCTGCTGTGGCGCCCCCAGCATTTGTCTGGTGTGAAGGTGGGAAACCACGAAAAATCATCTTTAAGGCTGCCGACAGGGGGGTTCGAACCCAATATCTACCGGATGCAAGCTCACAGATGCGCGCCCCCTAGCCGCACGGCCAACTCGACCGGTATCAATGTTAACAAAAACCGTAAACAACACATACTTGACATACCGCATTTTCCTCGGTCTCGGCGAATTTTTTCCAGCACTGTGATGACAGTGTATTTTCGCCTTCATAAATTTCGCGTCATAAATTTCTTCCCAAGTTATAACCAGAAGCAATCGTTGATAGCTGCTCGCAACATTCAGACATCACGACAATCGCAGGTCATACTGAACACACTCGCAAGCTGCTGTGCGATGACTACTAATTTAAAAAATTCGCAGCAAATGGCTAATTACTTAGGTATACAGCACTACTTACCAGAATCCACCAGAAATATATCTGCGGTATTTTCATTCTTCAGTTAACTTTTGAAGAGGTCTCAGGTGTGTGTCTGATATTTTTCTGTAGTTTTTAGAGTTTATACCTTAGACTTAAGAAGTGAAGACATTCCATACCTATTTTGATGTCAGGGTTTTCATGTCATATGCTTAGTAAGTGGCTACCATATGCCGAGTCTGTGTTATACTTTAGTCATGCAATAAGTTCTGTGAACTTCGTTTTTAAATTTCGATCGGTTTTTCGTAACTCTTAACAAACAGATATAAGCCACGTCACTTTACTGTGCTGCCATACGATCACTTCATAAACATCCGATTTTCTTACCGCAACGTTTTCCACCTCCGTAACGTTACGGTGAACGCTATGAGCTGCTATTCTAGAAGTCCTTGTTTCGATTCCCGGTCATGTCAGAAACTTAAAGAGTGGCTGGAGGGCTGGTATGTGATTATAAATGTACACGCAGCTCACTTGGGTGTGTCTGAAACGAGTTTCACTACCTTGGGACGAAGACAAGAATATTTTTTGCAGGATTCTTTGTACCAGTCACCAAAATCAAGTGTTTTAGTCCCGAGAGTCGGTTACTTAGGACAGCCGTAAGGAAAGTAGTAAGAAGCGTCTCAATGAGGTAACTCATTAAACTTTATAAGGAAGTAGTTAAATTGCTATTACCTGTAAAAATATGAGATACGTATCCTGTTACATATTATGTAATAACACGTGTTATCTTTTTTTGATAGTTGTTTTACGTCGCACCGACACAGATAGGTTTTACGGCGACGATGGAACAGGAAAGGGCTAGGAGTGGGAAGGAAGCGGCCGTGGCCTTAATTAAGGTACAGCCCCAGCATTTGCCTGGTGTGAAAATGGGAAACCACGGAAAACCATTTTCAGGGCTGCCGACAGTGGGGTTTGAACCTACTATCTCCCGAATACTGGATACTGGCCGCACTTAAGCGACTGCAGCTATCGAGCTCGGTGCACGTGTTATCAACAGGGTTATATGTACTCCAGTGTATACGGCTGACACCAAAGCATATTTCAAACTCCTAACACGTGAAACAACTACAACAACAACTATGACGATGAGATTGGCAACAACTCCCTTAACACATGCCACATCACAAATTATTACAGGTACCTAATATCTAAAACATTTGTAAACATAAATAGGAACCTGCTATCACGGTTGCTATGGATGGATGTCGGCCGTACACCACGGTATCGAGCTCGTATCTCATCCAAGTGAAAAATATATTGCAGAAAACACGTAGAAGTGGTAGATTTCTGCAGTGTCATAAGCCATGCCTTTTTGAAAAATCCGTTCCACTCATAATCATCCACATCAAACGGAACGTTGATCATTGCAAGAAAATGTATTAAAATAGACATATTTTTGACTAAGGATATATTAATTTCATGAGTTAGAAGTAAGGGAAAAAATGTCTGTTTTAATATTGGTATATTGCGGAGAATTGATATTAACATCCGGAAGGGGATTGTGGATCGGACTCCCCGCTTTCAATTTCAGGAGCAAAATGATCCTTAAATCAGGTAAGTAAAATGGTGATTGTTGTTAAAGGAAGGCAACTCCACGAGATTACAACCTCGAATATCACAAGATACAACATGCACTGTTGTGTTCAAGCTGATTTAGTTATATGCAAGTACACTATTAAATCCGATTTTTTTTTATTTCGACTAAGGGAAGAAAAGGTTTCATATACATTCAGTGATTACTGTTGATGATTTTATATCACTTAACTACTTAGCGATTTTTGGAGACGCCGCGGTAACGAATTTATTACTCAAGAGTTTCTTTACGTGCTAGTAAATTTGACACGACGTTGGTGAAGCTCAAATACCACTACGCCGGGACTAAATCGAGATCGAACCTATAACCTTAACCTTAGAAGGCTAGTTCTATAGCATCTGAGGTACTCAGACCGACCCATTTCATTAAACTTAAAATGTTTAAACTGCGGCTTTTTCTAATGCAATAAAGTACTGGCAACAATCATACGAAATGCACGAATAAATATTACGTTAGAGACTGAATAAAGTGGAATAGCATCGACTACATTGTATCTTCTAACCAATTGATGTCTAAAGAGTCTGAGTTGATGATTCTAAGATACTGAGAACCTGATTCATTTAGCGGATTTTAATGTCAGCATGATTTCATATTCAATTTTATTGCTTATATATTTTTTCAAACTCTCTTAGAATAATTTTTGGACCTGAAAATATTACTACCTATTTGTAATACACTTAATTAGCACAGAAGCCTATTTTAATTAATTAATTAGTAATTAATTAATTAATTTATTTATTAGCAGTATTACCCTGCGCTGCCCAAGTACTTTGTTGAATTGTTACTGTTAGGATTTGTATAACCTGTTTGTTCAGTGTGGAGCTATTTTTAAAAAGATTTTTTATTGCGACGTTGATTGATATTTAACGAAATATTTTGTAATTTAACAGTTATTGGCATGTGGTTGCCGGCCCCATGGTGTAGGGATAGCGTGCCTGCACCTTACCTGGATGACCCGGGTTCGATTCCCGGCAAGGTCAGGGAGTTTTACATGAATCTGTGGGCTGGTTCGAGATCCACTCAGCCTACATGATTACAATTAAGAAGCCATTTGACGGCGAGATGGCGGCCCCGGTCAAGAAAGCGTAGAATAACACTCGAGAGGATTCGTTGCGCTGACCTCACGACTTCAGGCTTTCGGGACAAGCAACGTTCGATTGGTAGTCCAAGGTCCTTCGTGGCTTTTGCGCCATGAGGAGGCGGGTGGATATGTTTAAGATTTAGACTATTTTGTTTCGCGTTAATAAAACTTTGACCTGTCCAGTCCGGATTGGCTGAGAAGTACGTATTTGATACTTTCAAACAAAAAACAAGCAATGACTTGATATATTTACGCACTGCGTCATACATACAATGTACACGATTCCAATTGTCAATGGGGTTGTCACCTATCAGCCTACGCACCCCAAAATATGTGAATATATATATTTTTTTTGCTTTACGTCGCACCGACACAGATAGGTCTTATGGCGACGATGGGACAAGGAAGGGCTAGGAGTTGGAAAGAAGCGGCCGTGGCCTTAATTAAGTTACAGCCCCAGCATTTGCCTGGTGTGAAAATGGGAAACCACGGAAAACCATTTTCAGGGCTGCTGACAGTGGGATTCGAACCTACTATCTCCCGAATACTGGATACTGCACGCACTTAAGCGACTGCAGCTATCGAGCTCGGTAAATATGTGGACGTTTTCTTCTCCACCACCTCACACATCCGATGTGTCAAAATTCATATCAGCGACCTTGAAAACTACGGATTCGACATTAATATTGGCCGTTTTAGGTTATTCTTATATGTCACCCCCTACCCTACTGTTGCTAGGACTGTCTTCTTCTTCTTAATCTGTTTATTGTGCAGGGTTGGCTTTTCCCTCGGACTTAGCGAGGGATCCCACCTCTACCGCCTCAAGGGCAGTGTCCTGGAGCTTCAGACATCGGATCGGGGGATACAACTGGGGAGAATGATCAGTAACTCGCCCAGGCGACCTCACCTGCTATACTGAACAGGGGCCTTGGTGGGGGATGGGAAGATTGGAAGGGATAGACAAGGAAGAGTGAAGGAAGCGGCCGGGGCCTTAAGTTAGGTACCATCCCGGCATTTGCCTAGATGAGAAGTGGAAAACCACGGAAAACCACTTCGAGGATGGCTGAGGTGGGAATCGAACTCACCTCTACTCAGTTGACCTCCCGAGGCTGAGTGGACCCTGTTCCAGCCCTCGTACCACTTTTCAAATTTCGTGGCAGAGCCGGGAATCGAACCCGGGCCTCCGGGGGTGGCAGCTAATCACGCTAACCACTACACCACAGAGGCGGACTAGGACTGTCTTACCCAACAGTATATTTCCCAGAAATTAAGTCATATGTACACCAACTTTGCTTGAGAGCATTTCTGGAACATACACACATACATCCATAATTACGTACGTTTTGGAAACGCCCTCCGTCACACCATCTCACCCATATGGTGATGGGGCAGAACGTCGACTTAAAAGGCAACTGTTGTGCCACTATTTATCTGAGTGACCGCGTAATCTATGAATTCGATACTCATATTGGTCATTTTCGATTATTTTTATATGTCATCCCCTCAGTCAGAGGTTATAGGGTATCTTACCGGATGTCCGCCTCCGTAGCGTAACGGTTAGTGTTATTAGCTGCCGTCCTCGGGGGCCCGGGTTCGATTCCCGGTACTGCCAGAAATTTAAGAATGGAAGGAGGGCTGGTATATGGTTCAGATGGTACACGCAGCTCACCTCCATTGGGGGTGTGCCTGCAGAGAGCTGCACCACCTCGGGATGAGGACACGAGTTTACTTTACTTACCGGATAGTAATCGTTATCTTTTTTAATATAGAAAGATGAGTGAGTACCACGCTTGATTGGGAGCTGTTCTGCAAATTACACAAATACATCCAAATTATCGGTCATTTTTGACTTCTTATTCTTCACTCCTTCTCACCCCCATGCAGTAGCGCATGAATTTGGACTTAAACGGCATGTGGGGTGTTACCGTTCATCTCAGCAACCCCTAAAAACTATGGATTCGACATTAATATTGATCGTTTCCGATTATTTTTACTTCACCCCCACCCCCAGGTGTGCTAGGGAGTGTCTTATTCTCATAGGATTTTTTTTCCAAATAGTAATTCTTGTAGGTACCATGTTTGGTTGATAGCTATGCTGGAACATATACACATAAATCCGCAATCTCAGTGATTTTCATTTTTCAGCCCTTCTCAACCCCATTTTCACTGGGGCTGAACCAGGACCTAAACGGCATCCAGAGCATCGAAGTTCATCTCAGCGATCCCGAAAACTATGAATTCGACACTAATGTAGGTGATTTTCGATTATTTTCACATTTATCCCTTCCCCTAGGGGTGCTAGGTGTATCTTACTCCCACATAAGTATTCCAGTCCTACTCGTTGGCTGAATGGTCAGCGTACTGGCCTTCGGTTTAGAGGGTCCTGGGTTCGATTCCCGGCCGAGTCGGGGATTTTAAATCTTGATTGGTTAATTCCAATGGCCCGGGGGCTGGGTATTTGTGCTATCCCCAACATTCCTGCAACTCACACACCACACATAACACTATCCTCCACCACAATAACACGCAGTTACCTACACACGGCAGATGCCGCTCACCCTCATCGGAGGGTCTGCCTTACAAGGGCTGCACTCGGCTAGAAATAGCCACACGAAATTATGTTATAAGTATTCGAGATAGTAATTCATATATGTACCAACTTTGGTTGAGGGCTGTGAAGGAACATATACACATTCATCTATACTCTGGGTAATTTTGGATGTTTCGTCTTTCACCTTTTCGCTGGATCTAGCCAGGACTTTGTGGTGGCTTCTGCTGAGGCCATACAATGGCTAGAGAATTTGGATCTAAATCTTTGAACCCTTTTGCTTGCATGATTGTTTTCAATGTTATGTGTATATCTTATAATTATGTATATAACGGTTTGTGCTTACTGTTCATTTATATTTAATCTTTGTATTGTTTTGTGTACGTTACCATACGCTAATAATAATAATAATAACCTTTTCTCACCACCGTGCCTATGGGGGGCAGTACTTTGACTAAATGGCATCCAGTGCACAGTTCATCTCAGCGACCACGAAAATTAAGGATTATTTTTACATTTCACCCCTTCTCCCAAGGGAACTGGTGGAAAGCCACATGTGCACCAAGTTCGCTTGAGAGCTATGCTGCAACATACACACATACATCCATAATATCGGTCACTTTGGACATTTTCTTTTCCACACCTTTCATCCCCTCCCCCACCCCCTCAATGCCCCAGCGGGCTGCACTTTGACTTAAATATATACGGGGTGTCACTATTCATCTTAGCGACCCCGGAAACGATGGACTCTACATTAACATTGGAAGTTTTCACAGCCCCTAGGGTTGCTACGTAAGTCTTAACGCCCCAGTATTTTTATCCTATACTAAGTCATATGTGTACCAAATTTGGTAGAGAGATATGCTAGAAGAAACATACATCCATAATCTCGGTCATTTTGGAAATTATTTTTCACTACTTTGCCCCCATTCCGTTCGGAGCTCAACTTTGAATTAAACGGCATCCAGAGTACCACAGTTTTTCTCAACGACCAGGCAAACTATGTATTCGACACTATTATAAGTCGTTTTGGATTGTTTTTATATTTCATCCCTCACCTTGGGGCGCTAGAGGTGTTTTACATTCACAAAATATGTTTTGCAGATATTAACTGTTTACTTTTAGCGAAGAGCTTTTTGTTACCTCTAACCCAAATGTATTAGTCTGGCAACTGATATATATATATATATAATACAATTTGGGATACGTCGCACGGATACAGAGAGGTCTTACGGCGACGATAGGATAGGAAAGGGCTAGGAGGAGGGAGGAAGCGGCCGTGGCCTTATATAACGTACAAACCCACAATTTGCTTGGTGTGATTTTCTTTTGTTTCCACAATTTGCCTTACGTCGCGCCGACACAGACATGTCTTATGGCGACGATAGAATAGAAATGGGTTAGGAGTTGGAAGTGGCCGTGGCCTTAATTACGGTACAGTCCCAGCATTTGCCTGGTGTGAAAATGGGAAACCACGGAAAGCCACCCTCAGGGCTGCCGACAGTGGGGTTCGAAACCACTATCTCCCGAATGTGTGTTCCCAGCTGCGTGACCGGGACTGCACGGCCAACTGGCTGGGTGGTGACGGAAGGCCATCTTCAGGGCTGCTGACAGTTGGGTTCGAACCAATTATATCCCGAATGCAAGATTATAGCTGATATATGACCGAGTTGAACGATCTTTTCTGCAATATACACTTTTTTGATAATCGGTTTATAATATACTCATCTGTTAACATGGTTTAATTTCACAAATTCGGCAATAAAAATAAATTAATAATAACATCTTCAGCCTATTGACGTTGCTCCTTGATTCACTTACGATTCCCTCCGTACTCTTCAAGTTCAATTATAGCCCACGTGTGGGCGTTTGTGCAAAAAATAAGCACACTGTACTGGACTAGAACAAGTTCCAAGAAATATTTATTTTACAAAGAAATGAAGTACACTTCATATCTCTGCCATGGGGACATAAATCTGAATAATGATTAAAGCAATGGATGCCCAATATTTTAAATGTAAAATACCAGGTATGAGGAGGAGGCATAGTTGTAATTTTAAAGATATGCCGTACTTCCCTTTTTGCAATCTCGTGGTACGCTTGGATAGGCCTATATTTTGTGTGTTGTCTAGTATAAGAAACGATCCCTTATCAAAAATGAGTTTTGAAATTCTTAGAATATCCTGACATACAGTAGATACCAGTAGCAATACGCGACATTTTATTATGTTTTACTATTGGTATAGAAGTTGGTAAACGAAATCAAAGTTTAATATGAAAAACGAGCCATTTCTTGAAGATGGGAAAATAAACATTCTGAGATTTATGGATGATATCGTTATTTTACCTAAATATATGAGATCTTCAGAAATTAATTCATGATATTAACACAGTCTTCTACGAGTGCTACATGAAGATAAATAAATAAATGAAATAAATAATTATGAGTCCGCAAATTACTGCAGTTTTTTTTACAAGCTGCTTTACGTCGCACAGACACCGATAGGTCTTATGGCTACGATGGGACAGTAAAAGGCAAGGAGTGGGAAGGAAGCGGTTGTGGCCTTAATTAAGGTACAGCCCCAGGTTTTTTCCTGGTGTTAAATGGGAAATCACGGAAAACAATCTTCAGGGCTCCCGACATTGGGGTTCGAACCCACTATCGCCCGGATGCAAGCTCACAGCAGCGTGCCCCTAACCGCACGGCCAAATGGCCCAGTACTTCAATTCAAGGACTTCAATTTGGACATAATTCATAGTCATCCTCCGCCTTCTGCAGTGTGCAGGTTTTCATTTTTGGTAAACACTGCATCTAGAACGTATCTCAATGAGTAAATACCACGACATCTTCGCTGCAACGATAAAATAGATAAATATAAAACAGGAATTGTAGAATACAGTCGAATAATAATAATAATAATAATAATAATAATAATAATAATAATAATAATAATAATATTTTTCTTAGCTTTTCGTCCCGTTAATTACTTTTACGGTTTTCGGAGACGCCTAGGTGCCGGAATTTAGTTCCAAAGGAGTTATTTTACGTGCCAGTAAATATATTGACACGAGGCTGACGTATTTCAGCACATTCAATTACCAACGGACTAAGCCAGGATCGAACCTGCCAGGTAGGTCCCCGAAGGCCAGCGGCTCAACTGTCTGAGCCACTCAGTCCGGCGAAATACAGTCGAATGACGTCAGATAACACAGAAACTATCAGATTAGGGAATGCAATTTTCGAGGAAGTATATAAAAATTGCTATTGGGATTGTAGAATAACCAGTGCGAGTGCTAAAGACAAAGCGCAAACAAGCCCAAGCAAGGAAGACTTTTCTTCATAAGGGAAGGTTACTGGTCTCAAATATAGATAAGTAGGCCAATATTAGAAAGTTGTTTCTGAAGACATTTGTGTGGAAATGCATGGAAATGAAATACGGACAGTAATAGATTATAGGCGTTTGATACACCAGTGTCATAGACAGATGTTGATGATAATATGGGTGGACTGGTTCACAAATGAAGATATGCACTGACAGACAGGAGTCCTTCGCGGTTTGGGTCACGTAGCTGTGAGCTTGCATTCGGGAACCCCACTGTTGGCATTTCTGAAGACAGTTTTTCGTGGTTACCCATTTTCACGCCACGCAAATCCTGGGGCTGTACCTTATTTAAAGCCACAGATGTTCCCTTCCCAATCGTAGCCCTGACCTATCCCACTGTCACAGTAAGACCTGAGTCGGGGCGACGTAAAGCCGATAGCAACATTCAAATTAAGATATCTGAATCAAAGTGGTTAAAAGATGATCATTTGGTGGTGTGACTAGAACAAATAATAGATTTATTGGAAACAAACTGAGACTCTAAGGACTTGTTGAGTTCATGTTTGAGAATGCAGGAGTTGCGTTTGCCAAGGGGAAGGCAAAACATAAATATAATAAATAGATTTGAGTAGATTTAGGATTGAGGAGATGAAGACGTTTTTTTTTTTTTTTTGCTAGGGGCTTTACGTCGCGCCGACACAGATAGGTCTTATGGCGACGATGGGATAGGAAAGGCCTAGGAGTTGGAAGGAAGCGGCCGTGGCCTTAATTAAGGTACAGCCCCAGCATTTGCCTGGTGTGAAAATGGGAAACCACGGAAAACCATTTTCAGGGCTGCCGATAGTGGGATTCGAACCTACTATCTCCCGGATGCAAGCTCACAGCCGCGCGCCTCTACGCGCACGGCCAACTCGCCCGGTGGATGAAGACGTTGGCACAGGGTAATGTGGTAAGGACAGCAGCTTCAAACCAATCTACAACGTGATGGCCTAAGCAATATCAACAACAACAAAAAAATGCATGATGAATAACCTAATGATATCAAATATTCTGACATGCAGAATATACAGAGAATAGCAAGTTATTTATAGGACACATCATGAGACAAAACACTACTACCAAGAATATCGTAGAGGACAAGGGAATAAGGGAAGAGGCAGACCTAGGAAATCCTTCCTGATTGAAAAAGAATGGGTCATAAGAACTAAAGAGAGCAGCTGGTGAATGATTGTATCGACAATAGATCATAATGATACAGAATAATTTATCGGAGGACGATAATATTATGTATGTGCCTTACCGATTTTTCGAGATACTTCTGGCCATGTTAAGAATCGTAAACATAGTCACAACTAGAACATTTAAAAAATATGTATGTCCTTTTAAATAATATTTTACCTCAAGAATTTTGAAATAAATTTCATTGAACAAAGCACTGTTACTGAGGCCGACGATATTTAATTCTCTGGAATTATATGATATGTGGAAATGAAAGTCAGATCTCTTTTGTAAAATCGGAAGCAAGGTAGTGAAGAATGCAAAAATAAAGATAAATGTTGAGATCGCATTTCGAAATTCAGTTTAGAGAAAAAGTGCGTAGAATACAACTGTTTACAAGACGATGTCAACCTTACAATTAAGCACTTTCCAAATAAATTCGGAAAATAATATTTTCAGTCAAATGACAATGGTGTCCGCATTTAGCAGATTGACTCACTTGACTATTTTTCGGGGATCAGTCAATTCCGAATTATCTTCATTGATACATGCGTGCTTCTTTCAAAATGTGATTTCTCTTAAAAACATCACATTTCGGATATATACCATCGGAACTCCTTTATAACATTAGGCAATCAAAAATAGGGAGTTATTATTTTCGTTATTCACGACATTTTTGATATTTCGGTATTAATTACAATATTTTGATCTTCGAAGGGAAAACTTCCAGTTGTACTTGGCAGAAGACTGGAACTGTTATTAGGCTCGTGTTGAACCGCATTATGTAGGATAAACTGCAAGATTTACTTGTCTTATCATTTATGTTGTAGGATGAGTTAGAAACCTACTGATATCGATTCAGGGTCCGAAAACTTCTTTCGTATACGAACATTCATTAAATAATTATGAAATTTAATTGGAATAACATTCTTATTGTTTCCTCGATTTTAATTGTTAAGCTTAAATTATATCTAATGGGTCATTGAAAGATTTAGAATTTACAAATTATTTTCGAAGCTGTATTTAAGCCGAATATTATTCAGATACTACTTTTTGGGGTGCTAAATACATGACGGGTATCTATATGAAGTTCATTCCATTTCAGTACAAAATTTTAATAGTAGGATAATTAATTCACTAATTCGCTGGAACAAACCATAGAGAAATGAGCAATCAATGAGTGGGGTGGGGGCTTTGTGTGTGTTATCCTACCTTCGCCGAAGAGTTTCCAACCACAAAGCACACTAGCATGGACCACCTCGATTACGTGAGTTCTCCATCGGCATGCACACTTAATAGAACACTGGTGACGAGGTAGTAGGCAGCGGAGAAGGACGGCCGACGGGCCCCTCGCCGCGGAGCTTGTGTAGACATGTCGAGAGCGGGAGTGAGTGTGTCACGCAACCATGACGGGCCGAGGAGCGCCGCGAACTGCGCGCTCCTAGCAGGCCGGCGCTAGGCGTCGTGGTGCGCCGTACATGCGCACAACATATCCGCCATAATAATGTGTTTATGATAAAGCGACTTAGCCTATCAAGGTTCTGTTGATTCACAACCCACCTCACATTGGCTGGGATTAATGGCCAGTGTAAATAAATACGACTATACGTTGCAGAAGTTGACATTCTTCTTTTATCTCTTCTCTGTTAACTCAGTGAAATTTAAAATACGTCGAACTACAAAAAACAAACAATTCTGGTTCAATTGCTGAAATATTAGATGAATGGGCTCAGCTATTTATGATGTAGCTACGTAGTGAAATCTGCAGAAATTTAATGACAGAGTCTGTAGAAACTCAGTGTCAACATCTGTAGAAACTCAATGACCATATTCTCTAAAAAATTGTTTTCGATTCCAGCACTACACCAAGTTTTCTTTCCGTGTCCTTTACTTACGCCGAAGTGCCGGAATTCTCAGTATAAAATAGTACTCATTGCAGTTTCTTTGGCTCATGTCTTGTGAAAATGATATCAAATATATGTGTGAAATTATTATTATTATTATTATTATTATTATTATTATTATTGTTATTATTATAAGTTACGTGCCACTAATTAATTTACGGTTTTCGGATACGCCGAAGTGCAGGAATTTTCTCTGTTACCCCAGTGAACAATAAAACAGATTGAATTACAAAACCGAACTTAATTTTGGCTAACTTACTGAATTATTGCGCGTACAAGCATAGAGGAATGAATCTGGTTTATAATGTAGCTATATAACGAAGTTACCGAGCGAGTTGGCCGTGCGGTTAGGGCCACGCAGCTGTGAGCTTGCATTCGGGAGATAGTGAGTTCAAGCTTTCGGCAGCCCTGAAGACGGTTTTCCGTGGTTTCCCATTTTAGCACCAGGTAAATGCTGGGGCTGTACCTTAATTAAGGCCACGGTCGCTTCCTTCCCACTCACACCGCTTTCCTATTCCATCGTCGCCATTAACAGCTATCTGTGTCGGTGCGACGTAAAACAAATTGTAAAAATAATAAAGTTATCAATGGAAATGCAATGTCAACATATAAAGAAACTCATTGTCAATTGCGAGTTCCTTTACGTACCAGTAACTCTACCAACACGAGGATGACGTTTTTGAGCGCCTTCAAATACCACCGGACTAAGCCAGGATCGAACCCATTAAGCTGATATTAGAAGATCAGCGTTCTACAGTCTGAATCACTCAGCCCGACACAAAATATATTCACCTCGGTTTCTCGTTTTATAATTGTTTTCGAGTGCTTGACTCGTTACATACAACATACATTCAAGAGTGTATGATATTCAAAACGTATTTCAACCAAGGTTTCCATGATCTTCTTCATGAACCAGGAGCTGTAATACGGACATCAGGAATTATGTTGCTCCTACAGCATGTTTTCCGCAATTCAAATTCACTACAATCCCATGATTTACATTCTGAAACAATAATAATAATAATAATAATAATAATAATAATAATAATAATAATAATAATAATAATAATAATAATAATAATAATAATAATAATAATAATAATAATAATTCTATGGCCTCAGCTATGGCGGAGCAGACTTTTTGAAGTGGTGTCAGTTAAGTGACCTGCCTAACATTTCGAAATTACGATTGTGCTGCCATCTAGCAACCAGAGCGGATTTCTGCTAGTACGGATACTATAGCTGAGTTAATTTAATTATTTTGTCGCGTGCCACCAGAGATCTTTGACATGCCAACATAAATGCGATGGAGTGCGAAGACTTTGGACAGTCCTTCAAAATCGACTACGTTAGCTACCACAGAGTGAAAAGCCTGCAGCTAAGACATGCAATTCTCTCTCTTCCACAAGCGAAAGACATTATCAGAGACGTTTCTCTTTCAATTATTTGCATGTTATATCATTTTAAGGTGAATTAAAGTCCATATTGATAATACTTTCATCTAAGAGTTTCTAGGTACTGTGATCTTCATAAAGGAGCATTGCAAATTAGTAATAACAATTTTGAAACCAAGGGTGCGGTGCACTAAGCAGCCCTAGAGATAGTTCACCGTGGTACCTCATTTCCTAGCACGCAAATACCGGGGCTATAACTCAATTAAAGCCATAGTCCCTTACTTTTCAACCCTAATCATTTTCTCTTCAATTGTCATCTAATACCGAAAAGGGTTAATGTGACGTTAAAGAGCAAGCAACGAAAACCCTTAAAGAAGACAAGAAAATATATTTAAACTAAATTAATTGATTGTACATTATTCAATATTGCTGTCGTAGTTTTAAGATTCATCATTAATTAATTTTAGATTGGCATAACATCATAGCAATTTCAATGAGAGCCGAAGAATATTAAAACTATATTCCTAGACCTAAAATGTGGATAACTGTTAAGTCAATGAGTATAAAATGATGCCTTTACTTTAACATTTCCATCTTACAGATATAAATCCGTGAAATTCAAAAATATTTATATACGTTTACTATTCCATTTGCATTAGATAGTATTGAAAGTTCAGAATCATATCGTTTGGTATACCTTATATATGTCTAACAGGGGAAAGAATCTGTTGAGTTATGTAGGAGCACAGCTGTTAAATGATCGATTGTGCGACATCTGCAGTTGGCAAGCTTAACACGAGTAATTGCATTTCGTACGTTATCCATATAATATTTCGTGTTTTGGTAAGACCAGTCCTGACAGACAGATATACAGTATATCAGTTACATTAAGATTGTTCAATTGAAACACAGGCTGGTGTCCGCAAACTTACAATGAACGAATTGGTCAACAAAAAACGGCCCTGTCACAACGACATGCTTATGATCGTTTGATATGGTCTGCAGATAATTACCCCCATTCATCAGTCACCTGTCCCAACGCTGAACTAGTTTCTCTATACCAATCAACGTACTGGTTGCAGGTTGAAAAAATCATCCACGGCATCAGGAGCCATTTGATCGGTGATAAAACGCTGTCTATTCCGGGCCTTCTTCAACGGACTAAAGACCTGGTAGTCGCAAGGGGAGAGCTCTTCGCCCTAAAGGCAATGATCCCTAACATCCCGCGAAAACACGTTGAATGTCCATTGTTACGTTGACAGCGTGTTGATAGTTATCGTGGGGCACAAGCACAGCTCATGATCGCTGCACCTTCTGCGCACAAGAAGTGAATCACACCACGTTGTACTGGTTTGGACGTATCCATAACGTATCAATGTTGCTTCAGCACGGACGCATGCCTCGAGCAACAGACTGGCCACGTTCTGAGCTGTTACTACAAACACCAAAACATGCAATACTGCAACCTCTTGGCTAACCTATAAGCTATTTGAAGGGTTGCCAGCTTTATGTTTCATTGAACATTCCTTATGAAAGGAAGAAAATTGAAGATTATTTTACCAGTGGCCTTACAGATCACGACACCATTATTCGTAGACACTTGGTATACTCCTCAACTGTTGGTCAACTGTTTGCCTTGCCAATCATAATCAACAGCTCATTCAGTCTGAGGCATCAAATGAATTTCCTCATCAGATTCATATCAGAGATGTGGTCTACTTATGTTATGGTTATCATGGCGTTGACAGTTCACGCACTGTATCTCGCAAATTAAACTCTTGCCACAATACTTACAGGGAACAATTGAACCAGTCAAGCAACAGTCCTTGTAGAAAGTCCTTTCTGAGAATATAGCAGATTACATAAAATCAGCTTCATGGTCCGTATCGCACTTCAATAGATTCACAATTAAGTATTTATTTTCCACCTAGTCGATACAATGATTGCTTAAGGCAATTTTTAATGGTCAAAAGTGGTACATGTTTCGTATATTATCAACATCTTCAGCCACATAACACTGTTTAGATGAAAAATATATAAAATTGACAAAGTAATGCTTTAGAGGAAGTGTCCTTAAAATTAACATAAGATTGACAAGATTTGTTTTAATCTTGTCAACCTTATGTTAATTTTAAGGACACTTCCTCTAAAGCATTACTTTGTCAATTTTATATATTTTTCATCTAAACAGTGTTATGTGGCTGAAGATGTTGATAATATACGAAACATGTACCACTTTTGACCATTAAAAATTGCCTTAAGCAATCATTGTATCGACTAGGTGGAAAATAAATACTTAATTGTGAATATAGCAGATGTTACTTTGAACACAGAATACATGTTTTCGGAGGACCTACTTGGTTAAAAGCGACACTCGGACCTAATTATCAACAGTTGTATAGTGAATTATTCTATGCAGCGATCATACTTACCATAAACCATTATTTAGTATAAGTTCAGACTGTAAAAAAATTATCATCCGATGCGAAATCGATAGGTTCCGTACTTAAGATCTCCTCGCCATTTATTGTACCGGTATGTCTTCAATTCGGCCTAATATGCTGAAAGTGCATTACAAGAGAAATAAGCCTGTATATCTCACTTTTGCGCCCTTAAACACTATTAGGCATGTAAGAACTTTATGTTAAAACTAGAAGACCCGTGCTGCTTCGCAGCATTCGTTATAAGTAGACCAGATAACTCATCGTGATATTCCTGTCGTAGTCATATTGTTTTGTCCGCCATTTTCAATGGTTTTATGAACATTTAATAAGAAGCGCGTTGTGGTATACCGCAGTTCGTAAACAGAATTCATCACGCTGTTTGTTTGGTAAAACACTATCCACATATTCGCTTTTTTATCGTACAGTTCTTGACGTAAACCTTATTATACCGGGCAAGTTGGCCATGCGGTTAGGAGCGCGCAGCTGTGAGCTCACATCCAAGATATAGTGGGTTCGAATCCCAATGTTGGCAGCCCTAAAGATGGTTTTCCGTGGTTTCCCATTTTCACACCAGGAAAATGCTGGGGATGTACCTTAATTAAGGCTACGGCCGTTTCCTTCCCATTCCTAGGCCATTCCCGTTCCATCGTCGCTGTAGGACCCATCTGTGTCGGTGCGACGTAATGCAACTAGCAGAGAACCTTACTGTGTCGTAGAAGGAAATGGTATTTTAATCGCAGTTCTTCTGTATAGAACGGTTGTCTTGTGAGCTCATAGGTTAGTCTCGAAGGAGCGGTTTTTGCCAAGCAGAGCACTTTTTGAAGATGTCTTCACTCTTTCTAGTGTATCTAGATTATCCTTCGATAGGTGTTCCCAGATAATGTCTAAGGCGTATGTCATGATGGGGTCAGTTTGTACGAAGACATTTCTCTCTCAGCAGTATGTAAGTTATTAGGAACGCTTGTTGAATATATTTGCAAGGTTAGAGAATCGAAGAGTACCTAGCAGGGAATAGTATTCTTCCATGATCAGAGGAAGTGTATACTCTCTGGCTTGAACAGATAGTAATCAAACATGGCTGCATGGAATGACATTCCTAAGGATGAACATTATATATATCAGAATATTAATGAAAGTGTTATTCGCTTACCAATCTGCAAGTACAGAACATATTGCCGGTTAGGGTAATCTTTCGCCTGCAATTATTGGAGTGATCATTTAATGATGAGATTTCATGATTATTCTAATTTGGCTGAACACAGAGAGCTATCAATGTCTCATGATTCACCGGCAGGTAATTCGGGAGAGAATAAAACAAACATGAAGCAAATCGGTCCAGCAGAACGGATGGACGGATTTTCCAAATTTGCTTTTAGTAAACTTTTTCAATATATTGATAGTAATAGTAGTAATAATGATAAATACAATGTATAATGATATTCAAACTGTTTAGGTGTTATCAATCGTGAAATTACCAGCAACTCACCGCAGTGTAGCAGTGGGCTCGTCAGTTGGATTGCCACAAATCTTCAAGATGCTGATGTGAATGGTGGTGGTGATTATTGTTTTAAGAGGAAGTACAACTAGGCAACCATCCTCTATATAACACTAATCAGAGAGAAAAAATGGAAGGGGTCCGACACTTCGAGAAATGAAGATATCGGCCAAAGGAAGACAAGGGCCACGAAGGGCGTGAAAATGAAAGACTCCCTAGCCCTCGCAAACCTAATAGCGTCGGGGTCAGAAAAGAACAAGAGTTAACCAAGGGAGGTCGGATACGATAGATAAAAGTAAGGTGCCTGGCATAAGTAAGTGGAAGCAATGCCAGGACTCAGCTGAGGGCCCCACGCTCCAAAGTTCAGAGCCCCTGAAGCCCCTTTCTGTCGCCTCTTACGACAGGCAGGGGATACCGCGGGTGTTATTCTACCGCCCCCACCCACAGGGGGATCAAAATGCTGACAGGTAGAGTGCCGTTGAGACACCACTGCGAAGTCCCTATGTAGGACAATGCAGTGGCGGTGCATCAGCCGCCAGCGTCATGGAAAGGTGTGGCAATCTACCTGAAGAACTCATTGCTAGACTAGGGTGAAATGCTGGTAATTTTACGAATGGAAAAGCCTAAATAGTTTGCAGCTCATGAAATTATGGTTTCCTTCTGGGAACTTACAATAATTCTTGACATTGTATAACAATGACATCCGCGCTTAATTCCTAAGCTGTTGATATTTACTATAAGTGAAAATTTCTCTAAAAAGGGTTGGACGAAGTTGGAGAGTAAAATATTATAAATTATTTCTTATTTACACATTAGTCTTGTCATTGATGTAGGAAGCGCATCCTTCATGAAACCTTTTAATTTCCTTTTCCAATTCAGAATCGACAGCTGACGCTGCAGATTATTCAAAACAGATACAGAATATAGCCTATATATAACATTTTACGTCATACACGTACGGTTATAGATTCATTAAAAGCACTATCATAACGCCACTAAAGAAACAATACCACGTATCTGACAATGCTCTTCCTATCCTGGTCACGCCCCCCAGAGATAAATGGATAGGCAGTCCTTCAGAACAATTTTCGTTGTGCTCCTTTTCCTATGTTTATTTGTAAAGGAAAATGAACCTTAAATACATTGTACTCAAAGAGTGCGTAAATAGGTCACGCAAACATAGATTCCTACAGTACGGTACAGAAGATTCATTTTCCCAAGGACAGATCCTGAATGCGCAGTATTGCTGTTCATTTTGTGGAACAATGCCTTCGAGTAGCGTTCCCATCATTTTGCATAGATATATGTCACACAACCCATAGCTGATTTAACGCTCGATTTGGCTGGTAAGTGCTCTATCATCCTCCATACTCAATGGAATTAAGATCCTGTTATTTTAATTTCATACGGAAGATAAAGGAACTACTTTGCGGCATCCGCATTCGAACTGTTGCCGAAGTTCTTCAGGAAATAGACTACTCCATTCGCACCATCCCGAGAACAGGTGCTTTTACAGGGATAGTACGGCTTATACATAGCAGGTATGTATTCTACACAATGCTGGGGACTGCAATGAGGAAATGTGGACGTTTCAAGTACCGGTTAAAATTAATAGTTGCCGCTAATAAGGACACAGCCCACGAAACTTATAATTTATATCAGAGTTTAAGTGCTTGTCTACTGAATGAATTTTTAGTACTATTATTCTATAAAGTAAAAATTTGTCATTAAATTAACTTAATCCGTACTGTATAAAATTACAAAAGTATCCCAGGTGAATATTTTACTTTAACTTGCACCATATTTTCTTTCTTACTATGAACCCTTCAATAGCTGAGTAATACCTATACCAGCTTATACTCTAATTGTAGGTGAAATTTAATCTAAATACATCAAGAAGTTCAGATACATTTTCACTTTAACTATATCAAGCAGGAAATATTCAAATGATGATTTTCCAAGTTATATTTATGTATTATTTATGTATATATTATTCTTACTCGTAACCACATTGAATATACCCTGCCATTTAACTTGGACGAGGACGGCCAAGGAAAATGTAGAGATGCATTATTGAGGGAGAAGCTTGGAAAGTTGGAAGATCGATGTCAGAAGTAAAGATCATGGCCATTGAGACACACGGGCCCTGTACTTCTTTCCAGGAGGAAAAAGGAATTAAGTCTACCAAATCATTGAATTCATCACAGATATAGGAAATGGTTGTCAGTAGGCGGTGCTCAGTGTCACAATTTTAACCTATGGAACTGTGTGATACTGGGAACTGTCGGTTTGCTATCTATTCTTATGAGAACATTTCATTATGTTCTCTAGCACCGCCGTTTCAGACCAACAATAATTGAATTTAAGAAAGGGCACATGTCCAGAAATGTAACTTTGCAGGAGGAACAAAAAACTGATTTAAAAGCTAGTCTTGCTATTTTCTTTAAATGTACGTATTTTGACCGTTAATGTTGATGGTTGTGGCTAGGTTACTTGATAAAATATGGAGCAAAGATGAAGGACTTGGTGGAAATTGGCAGATTAAAAATGGATATATGCCCTTTCTATAACGACAGCTAAATTAAAATCAGTTTTGCAGCAAAAACACATTGTCTACTAAGATAATTTAGACAAAATGTCGTTCTACAATAATAATCATTTAATTGATGACAGTAAATCAAAATCATTTCCAATTACACGAAAAAATAGTCACGCAAGTATTTCGTTGAACAAGTCATTGTACTCCCCCGGAATGTACACTTCTGGACGCTTTATATCATTCACATTATTCCTGTCAATGGGAATTGTTTCTCTGTTGCCTATTCCGTTGGGAAGCTAAACGTTGCTGTCTACTTTCAAACGGAATTTGTGTTCAATAAGGCCGTTGATAACCTGTTTTGTTTGTCCGGTTCCTGGATCTTCGGCACTAAAGGAAGTGCATGAATAATTCTGGCGGGAAGCATATTTTCTAGTTGGTATGTACTCCCCTTCTCTCAGACACAAACGACAGTCCTCCCCTCTTATATAATTTTGGCCACTATGTAGTAAAGATCTTACACCTTTCATACGCCTTTTACAGCCACCAAAACACTCAGAAACTGACCTAACCGATGCCATAATCTTGGTAATCGAATTTAGCAAACAAATGAAGGTGTACTCAGCTGATTGACCAACGAGCAGGCAGCTGTTCCTTCTTATAAGCAGCGAAATCATTCAATAAGGGACATGTGTCCTTTCTTAAATGACTTTCAAACTACACACAAATCAGCCTTGAATTTAAGCATGTTACTGGTTCGATAAATGTTGTTCCTTTTGTGGAAAGGTGCACCAGGACGAGAAGAATGCTAATCCGCAATTTTTAAAAAATCGACAATTTGGACATGTGCCCTTTCTTAAATGACTGATTCAATTTTACCCTTCTGTTTACGAGTCAAAGTTGGTGTGTCCTTGCACAATGTAAAACTGGCGTGAGATGTCCAAAGGACAAGCCACAAGAGATGTCACAAAGATGAAAGGTACGTTCATCTAGGTGAACGGAGAATGTCCTTTACCGCATCGACTGATCAGGCACTAAGAAGTTAAGGGGAGGTATGACTGAAATTTGAAGGATTTTGCCGAAAAATATCAATTTTTCTTTTTGCATAATAACATAGCCCAATCCATGTTGTACCGGAAAATAATAAATTAGTATCCAATCCGACATCGACAATGCTAATAACAGCCATAACAGGACAGTTTTAAGGTGAGGACATAATTGTCTAATTTTTAAGCGTTGTGTTCTCAGTTTCACATTTTATTAGTTGTTGCTGTGTACAAAATGATCCTCGTAACAGAGTTTACCTCATAACCTGTACACATTTATTTAAAATCTGTATTGCATGTTAGAATTGACAGTTGGTATTAATTTTTATATCCCGTATGTATAACAGCCTTATTTTTACATTTAATTAGGGCCATGCCCTTCAAAATGATAACATTCAAATCTTAAGAATTAAACAATCTCTTGACTGCAATGATATTTACATAATTATAAAACGTATAGCAAAATTTATTTGTACATCTATAAGGTACATTCTTACTAAATTTGGTTTAATCACTCACAAAATGGTGTCACAAGAAGCGTTTTGTACAGTGCGTCAAAATTGTATAAAAAGAAGAATAACTTTAAAACCAAATGAGCTAAATGAATGAAATTTAGTAAACAGATTTGTAGTAAGAGGCTATGTATGTGACAGAAATTTCATTGCAAAAGAGTGAAAACTGTAGAATTTTGAAATTTCAGTCATATCTCCCCTTAATGTACAACACCTCATCTTATTTTACTTGATCTTTCTTCATGTATCTCGTTTATTATAACGCCAGAAATGTTTCAGCCGAAGATCAATTCCGCTTCCCTTATCTCTGCACGCGCAGCGGTTAGATGACGGCCCCATGTAAATAGCTTATCCAAACAGCTGTTGAGATTACAAAGTCATCTTCTAGTGTGTGAATGGTGGATGTCGACAGAATGCCCTAGTTCTAGTATGTACATCTAGCGTATGAGGAACGAGGGACGAAACAATGCCTTTACAGTGTCATTCCCCAAACCATTGCAAGCATAGTTCAACAGCATACCTAGTCATTGTTTTCACAAGCAAATTCCCAGCATGTATACTGATAACCGGAGGATAATAAAAAAGGCATAAAATCACACTTCAAATTAGCAGGTTCCCTACTCAAATGACTATGAAAGTCAAATGCAGTTTAAGGGCCATGGAAGGAAAAGCTTATAACTACAGTTGTAGCTTTCTCTATGGACCAGTGGTAAGAGTCTCGGTCTCCGAATCTCAGGCTGGCGGATTCAAAACCGAGAGAGGTAGTCGGAAATTTTGAAGGGCGGGAAGAAGTACATTCGGTACTACAAGTCTTACGACGTCGACAAGTAAAAGATATCAAGTGACACAATTGGTGTTTACCTGATTATATTAATTAAAATGTAGTCATAGGTTACACAGAAGAGATCCGTTTCTCTGCCATCAGATAGAGTAAAAGAACGAACGTCGAAATTGACACTCAGGCAGCCTGAATAGCATGAAATCGAAATGTCTGCAAAACGGTAACTAAGGCCACAAGTATATATTATTATTATTATTATTATTATTATTATTATTATTATTATTATTATTATTATTATTATTATTATTATTGAAAATGAAATGGAATGGTGCAGGTATGTATTTTAATGATGGGAGTGTCCGAGGACAAGTTCAGCTCGCTCGATGCAGGTCTTTTGATTTGACGCATGTCGTGATGAGGATGAAATGATGATGAAGAGGACACTTACACCCAGCCTCCGTATCAGGGAAATTAACCAATTTTGGTAAAAATTCCCGATCCTGCTGGGAATCGAACCCGCGACCCCTGTGACCAAAGGTCAGCACGCTAACCATTTAGCCATGGAGCGGGACATTATTATTATTATTATTATTATTATTATTATTATTATTATTATTATTATTAATTATTATTATTATTATTATTATTATTATTATTATTATTATTATTATTATTATTATTATTAATAATATTATTACTATAAATAAAATCATAACGACCGTGTGTCTGTACATTGACTATT
The DNA here is from genome assembly GCF_040414725.1 of Anabrus simplex. Taxonomy (NCBI): domain Eukaryota; kingdom Metazoa; phylum Arthropoda; class Insecta; order Orthoptera; family Tettigoniidae; genus Anabrus; species Anabrus simplex. Next base: position 1,302,562,323 of record NC_090265.1, read on the forward strand.
TTGGCGAAATTTCCTTACAGTTATCCGTTTCAGGTGTAATAATGACCGTCTGCATCATTTTTAGTTTTGGTGTCTGTTTGTCTGTTTGTTTGTTTGTATGTCTGTTTGTTGTCTGATTGTCTGTCCTTCTATAACTTGAAAACTACTGGATATATTTCCACCAAACTTTATATTTACAATCCACCTGTCGTTGGATAGGCTTTAGGGCAAATATTGATTCTAAATCCCTGAACTGTCTGTGGGTTTATACAAAACCGAAACCGTGATTTTGCACTCCCTCAAAATATAGACAACCAAACTTAATGGAAATCTAGCTGCCTTAATGGAAATTAATTTCTAAACCTTTTTTCTCTTGTGCATCATTTCGATACCAGGATTATTAAGGGAGATATCATTAACGGACCGTTTTTCGGTACAAGTCCCACCGGACTTAACGCAAGAGCGGCTGCGTGTAAAGCGTATTTCTTACAACTTGTAAACTACTGAAGATATTTGAACCAAACTTTGTATTTAGCATCTACCTGTCCAAGGGTAGGTTTTAAGGTCAATACCATTTCAAATTCCCGGAAATGACTGGAGTTTTATAGGAAACCGAAATTGTGATTTTACTCTCCCACAATATATACAGTAGAAGACCAACCTGACTGGAAATCGACCAAACGTGATGAAAATCCATTTCTAACATTTTTTTCTCGTGCGCATTTTTTCAACAGGAGAATTCATAAGGGAGATATCATGAAAGGTCGGTTTCTCAGGCTAAGTCCAGCGGACATGCCCCAAAAGATGTTGTACGTGGATCAGATTCCTTATCTATTTATATAAATCAAATCGTAACGACCGTGTGTCTGTGCAGTGACTATTTTAGGAAAATTTTCGTACAGATTTCCGTTTAAGAGGTGATAATGATCATCCACATATTCTTTGGCTATAGTTTCCTGAAAGTCCTACATTTTACCCTCCTCGCCAAAAATCAAGATTTCTTCACAATCTACCACACGAGTTGGAAAATTGAAATTAAGCAAAATTATACGTTTTAGGCGGTAACCTACGGAAAACTTCCAAGATCTTTAACTTTTTCACTTTTTATGCCGAAGAATATCGAAATATGGAGGCAATTTACTGACGGTGCAGACCTTCGTTTCGAGGTATTCCGCGGTTAAACGGTAAGTCCTATCACAAAACGGATGGCACAATCTCTGTTCAATTTGGAGTGTTCTAAAACATTGGTCCTGTGACATTTGGTCGTTTTTATCTCTCTCTCTCTCTCTCTCTCTCTCTATCTCTCCCTCTCTCTCTCCCTCTCCCTTATCGAGTAGATTTGGCTGTATATTTCGACTGTTCGTAAATTTTGTGCTTTTTACACGTATGTTACATAGTTTGGCACACTTATGGGAAAGACAGCGTCATCGAATTTGGCACGCACATTGACACGACCAATGACTATATTCGAATCAAATTTCATTATTCGATCTTCCACATAAATATGTGAAAAATAATGTAAAATGTTAAAAATGTACCCATATATCACCCCATTGACATAAAGGTGTGTTTCATTAATCTCGCTCTCCCATCACTATCATGATTCTCGACAGAAGTCATTTCAGACATCCGCTCTGATGGTAAATGAATCTTCCAGAGTTTCTTCACATTTAGAAAACAAACTGCATCTTCATATCTGCTACCAGACGGTAATGGGGTCGTTCTGAAAACCAGCCAATTTATATAAATCATTCTGTATAACACAATATTAATCAGAGAAGATGGAACAGAACAGATTTTTATAAGAAAGTAAGGAGTAGATGTATACATATGAAACTGGTGATAACGGAAGTGGAAAATCCTTATTACATTTATGTTCAGTTAAGGGATTATTATTTGTCACAAGCTCGTTATTTAACCCCACATGCATGGGTATGGATACTGTATCAATAGGCTAAACAAATATTGCTACTACAGTGTATTTAGGGAGGTCATCAAGATGGAATACATGCTCTGTTGTGAAGATACAGTACATGAATATTTACTTTTGTATCCAAGTACTGATATTCAGGCAGAGTTTTCTGATAATGAATTATATATAATTTGAACAATATATAAAGTGGTTAGTAAACTCGGTATCATTAACCAGCAGCACTGTAGCCGTTGTGTAGAGTAAAGTTACATTGTGTTCGATTCCAGGCTCTGCCACGAACTTATGACTAGTTTGATGGGCCTGAAGTGAGATCCAGTCATGCGCTAAGTATACGAAACTGTGAACCTTGGTGTTCCAAGTCTGTACCTCAAACAAAAACAATTTAAATTAGACTGATATCATTAAATAGTCCGGCACTTTGGCTGTATGATCAGCGTAGTGGCCTTAAGTTCATAGGGCCACGGGTTCGATTCCTGACAGTGTCCGATATTTTAGCCGTGTCTGGGTACTTCCTATATTCGAAGGCTGGGTGCTTGTGTTACTGGCGTAATGCATATCTTAATATCCACCGCCAGAGTAGGACGCAATTGAGAACATAATATTGGTGAAGGGAAGGCCATCTGAAAGTAAAACTGGTCTAAATTCACATTAGTACCATTTCCAGATAATCGAAGAAAATTCGAAGTAGAAATAAACGCCATAGGAGCTGCCTGCATGTCATATTCTATGTTCCGTTTTACACTACCGGTGGCGGAATAACCAGTCCTGCGTAGAGCGTTCTGTGGTTGTTTTAATTAATTTTGTTGGGTAACCTCAAAGTATGTCACTAAAAATCTCTTATATCCTTACACCCTACAATCTCGAGTGTAGAACGGACTTTTCTCCATACATTAAAATCCGACTACCTCTGCTGAATTTGAATCCAGCGATATTGGGATCAGACGGCCAACACCCTACCACTGATCCACAGAGACAAGAACTGGATGATAGAGGAACAGTCGAGAATTAATGTGTTGAATGATCCGCGTTTGAAAACTAAAACATTTCTGTCGATAAACATGTGCTATATGGCAAGGTCTATCATGAGGAGATGATTGAGGTGCTGAGCATTACTTGTATAGAGGAGGGCCTGCGAATTACACCCAATCTCTACTTTTCAAAGGAATCGTGGATCGCATAACAGAAGGGGTTGAAATAAAATGGGAAGTGAGACAAGGGTGTACACTGTTGCTACTCTGATCACATCTTACGAACAGCCCTGGATGACAAAGAAGGTGACATACATATCGACATTAATGTAGTGCTAATCAGCAACATTCGGTATGCAGATGACACCGTGTCGATATCCGACAGCCCGGAAAGATTACATAGGTTACTGGACCGCGCTGTGGCAGCGTGTGTCGAACTCAGGTTTAGGCTGAATACCAACAAGACAAAATACATGATTGTGGCCAAGGATCCTGTGGAAATTCGAGGCATGCCATTGGTAGGAAGATCTCTCCACAGAGTCACAAACATAATTTGCCTTTGGTCTTCAGACAGTGAGATTTTGAACCATTGCCTGGAAGTTAAGTTCCTCATTGAGAAGGCGAAAATCATATTTTTCAAGCTACAGAAAGTCTTCAAAGGCCGAATTCTCAATCTGGATCTCAGAGTACGTCTCCTTCGTCTTATCGTTCCTTTTTTACGGAGAAGAATAATGAACACTAACAGAAACTTTTCTGTAAACTGTTGAGTTATTCGCGGTGTGGTGCTATCGCCGTATACTGCGGATCAACTGAGTAGACTGGGTGCGGAAAGCAGACATTTTGACACGGATGAGAAAGGAACGAGAGATCATCAACACCATCAAGACCCGGAAACGTTCCTAATTTGGTCATGTGGTGTGACACCCTGAGAAGTATGGTCTGCTCCACCTCAGCCTGCAGTGAAAATTGTGTGGGAAACGTGGCTTGGGAAGAAGTATCTCATGGCTCGGAAACCTACGTCAGTGGTTCGGATTTTCCTCAACAGATCTCTTCCGATCAGCCGTCGATGGGTGACGCAGCCAACATGATTGCCAACGTTTGGCAACGGACGTGGCACTTGAAAAAGAAGAACGTTCTTAAATTATTATCAGTATTAAGAGGCTACTACATCTTCTAACAAGAGTCCTTTTAGTTTAATCACTCCCAAATAACAATCAGCTGCATCATATTTCGATCCCGAAGTCTTGAATGTAATCGGCTGGTGTCTATCTAACAACTCCACCCAGCCACATATGAAGGGGAATAACTGTCGGTTCTTAGTTATACCACCCAGTCCTGTTCTTATTATACATCTGTATATGTTCGCCTTTAACCTCGAAGGAGATCCGATGAGAGAATATTTTCCCTTTAATCATTCATTAGTATAAATGGGCTTGGAATATTCTCGAGGATTGTTCTATACTATATCTTTCCTGGCTGGAATATTATTCTCGGTCTTCTGAACAATCAATATTTCAAGCGATACAAAATTTCTACTGCAATATACTTAACAATGACACGAATCATAAGTAAAATTCGAAATCTACTAGAGCACAGTCCGCGAATTTCAGTTTTAGTTGCTCAACAGCTAATAAATCACAACAAATGGGACAGAAATCTTATTGAAACTGTTCTGAATATATGAGATGTGAGTGTATCTTGTTGAAAAGCTGAAGTAGAACTAAGGAATATTGTGCTATCTCTGAAACCAGTGAATGATAATCACTCTCAGAGGTAAAGTTTAATACTCTCAGGGAGAGGATGTAATGGCGCATACAATAGATGCTATAATAGATCGTATCGGCTGGTCGATGCATCACCATCTGTCATCACCCGCTTACCTCAGAATGGACTACCACTCACGGGACGGCTCAATGGGATGAGGAGGATATATGAGCATTACAAAACATTTAGTCATTAGTTATGCCTATACACTAGTATTTTAATCTTGATGACGAAAGCTTAATTGTGTGCTATTTTTAGCCTTCTAGGAAAGTAAGACCAATCAGTACGACTGCAGACCTTTTCTTGGAAATAAGTCGGTGTCATACAGGAATCTAAGGGCCTCTGATACCAAGTTTCCGTCAGTAGCGCGTTAATTCTTGTATGACGTAATATTTTATTCCCCCAGACCTCAGTGATCAGAGTAGTGACTCGTTCGTTATTCGTTTATTGCGATGCAGGTTAAATTTCTGGTTTCATCATTTTGTGAACTCCGATGATTTCCAACTTGTGCTAGAAAGGGTGTTATTGAAATGACATACATCCGTCTAACAGGTGAGAGAAGAAACTATACTAAGCAACCTATACGAAGAAATTGTCAACTATAAATTTAAAATTAAATATTCAAAAGTCACTGTTTTTTTTTTTTTTTTTTTTTTTGGTTTTCAGTAACTCTCCAGGCAGCAGTGGCAAACTAAGTCTGCTGTAGTTAGAGGGGGATTGGGGTGAGGCAAGGTCGTTGAGGGGAAGTTATTGCTTAACCCAATCATGACTTTGCCTGTTGGCAAGGGTGAGGATGCTTGTCTTGTAAGATACCTCCGTAAACAGACTATTTTTGCTTTTGTTGCAACTTCACATAAATAATTAGGATATTTGGACCAGTAGTACTGCGTAGCCTACCTAGTAAAAGCGATTATGGAGTGAATAATTGATTTATGTTTTTTCTTTTAAAGGGAAAAAATCAATTTCGATAATCAGTCCCAGTGTTGAAGTTTCTGTTGAAAGCGACAAAAGCTCGATCATTCGGACGACTTCGGCTAGGAAACATTCCCGGTACATTCATCCCATTACATCTTGCCTCACCATAAACTAAGATCATATCGCGATTTGATAAAACCATATGTATACGCCGTCATCGTTGCGGGTAATGGTTGCTTTCGTCGTCATCGTTGTTGTTGTTGTTGTTGTTCCTGCTGTTGTGATATCACAATGAAGTTATCTGAGGGAGTAGCAGGTTAGTAAATAATAATGTTACATGATTTACGTCACACTAATTAATTTTTAAAGTCTTCGGAGACGCCGAGGTGCCAGAATTTAGTCCCGCAGGAGTTCTTTTACGTGCCAGTAAATCTACCGATACGGGGATGTCGTATTTGAGTACCTTCAAATACCACCGGACTGAGCCAGGATCGAACCTGCCAAGTTGGGGTTAGAAGGCCAGCGCCTTAACCGTCTGAGCCACTCAGCCCGGCGGCAGGTTAGTAGTACACCTCGCAGGTGTATAACATTGAAATCTGCACAAAGTGTAGAGGTTGATAATGAATTATATTTGCTTGGTTGTTAGTTATTAACGAGCTTATCACATTCCAAGTCCTCGAATTGGACTTTGATAGATTTTAACTTGTCACTAAAATTATTTACTTGATTACCCTAAACACGATATTCCTAATAAACGAATGGTTCTGTCGGGATTCAATTGTGTGAATTTAGATACAAGAAGTAATTAATTCACCAACTAATCTGTTTGTTTCCTGTAAGAGACTTGAGTCATGAGCAGTGCGGAGCTGTTTTGAATATGATCCCAAAAGCCTAATTAAATATAGCTATCCATACCACTCTGTCCTGACAAAACAGCTTAGGCTATACGGCCGTGATCACGACGTTGCAAGTTTCCCCGTGTTTGTAGACAGGATGATGGAAAGTGAAGATTGAACCTAAATTCCTTCCCAGTTGTGCTTTCAAGACTGACTTCAGCCCATTCCATGTCCTTCGATTAGTTGGAGTTTGGAAAAGAAACAAAGTTGATTGGACTGAAATCGTATTTGGTTGGTGAAGAAATAATACCTCATATCTCAAAGTGCTCTTCCTATCCATTATTTTCCTTAAGACCTGTCACCCCTCCCAGCCACATATAGATATGCAATACATCAGAACAATATTATTTGTGTTCATTTTCTTGTTCTAATTTGTAAAGGAAAATTAACCTTAAATGCATTGTACTGTAGGAGTACGTAAATACGTCACGTAAACATACATTTCTACATAAATGTACAGGAAGGTTCACATTTCTTTACACACATGTATAGGAAAATGAACACAACGAACGTTGATCTGATGGCCATATATCCATATGTGACTGGGCGGCGCGACCAGTCTTGAGGAAAATAATAGATAGGAAGAGCATTGTGACATACAAGGTTTTGTTTCTTCAACAACGATTTGCTGAACCTTAGTGATGACAGAGCCCCATCAAATTTCTCATTCAAACACATTTTCTAGAAATTATTACTTATATTATCATCACACGACACTTAAGGATAATCTCGTAAATTTGGCCTTCCAATTTTTTTCACCAGAATCCTTTATGGATCGAACATTTACAAAATGAACACAGCTTCCACGACCTCCATGAAGTTTGGAATTTTGTGATATTCTCTGTATCCTCCTTATATTTTACTATCCCTAAATCAATGGTGTTTTTGTGGAGGACAGGAGCTTATCTTTTTGTATAGGGACTGTAGGAAGTTATTTGTTTGAGGAAACGTCTTTAGTATTTAACATTAGTATTCCTACTTTTTTTACAGGCAATCCCGACTCAGGCATACCTATCTAATACGTCTATAATGCTGTACTTCAGTTATATTCTGTAAGTCTGATGGGCAGCATAAAATTCCGGGGGTCCTTTTCTGTTAGAAAATGTTTCCTACTCCCAGAAAATCATGTGGGAAGGAAGTTAAACGTTGCATTTGACAGAGGATGACTATTGGGATCTTTTTCTTCTAACTGACGGAATGATATTGCCGATAAATTATTTCTTGAATGGGAGTATTCCATGTGATAATCGGAAAGGTTATTAAAACGAAACTCAGAAAGACTAATAGAAACTATCAGCTCTGGAGCATCTGATCTAACATCATATGTCACCTAAATAAATGCATATCCTTAGAAGCTCGTTACAATAGTCATGTGCAGCAGAAGTGGAAAGATATGCACGAGGCCCTGTGGTCGCTGAGGAACGTGAAACTTATTGGTCCTGAATGACATCACAAGAGCTCACAAGGGATCCATAACTCCCGTTCTGCTTGATGCCCTGCTCACCTGCAGTGTCATACACCTTGTGAGTCTCCTTGAGATTGTGGTGAGCAAGGATTTATTCATGTGAATACAGACGAAATATCTAAGATCTATAATTATAGTAGAAATGTGTGAATAAGCACTAGATACCTGACTTGTATACTGTTGTTAGATATAAGTTACCGGTACTTGAGAGATTGCACTGAACGTTCGAGAACATCTTTTAGGCAACTTCTAAAACTTTAGGTTGAACGCATGTTATTATCATCTCTGAAGACCAGTTCTCTTGATATGATTATTACTAAACTCATTCACCTTACGTCACGTCCGTACCACTCGAAATGTTTGTAAAAGAAAACAGTTCAAAGAGAATACATCACATAAAAGTGTTGTAAGAGTATCAACAAATGGTATTGAAGTAGATGATATCAAAATCGAAACTAGGTAGGAAGGAAACAAAGTGTTTCAAGCAAGTTGGATTTTTTGATGTGAACAGTAGAATGTTGATTAAAGTAAGTAGCGTTAGTGAGTCTTTCCTTACAGATGTGCACAACCTTGTGCAGAACTGGGAATTTAATTTTCTTTTCATGGTCTATTTGTCTTACAGGTCCAGATGGTTGTATGCTCACGTGTTGTGCTCAAGATTGCAAGATAGAATTTCTCTGCAATCGATGATTAAGCCCTCACATTAACCGTTTATTGAGCTGTGTGCCTTATGATTTAATCAACGACATGTGTCTCATGTATACACCATGTATAATACTATGTGTTACTACACCTTAGTTACAAGCTAGTTTCCGCTACACACACACACACACACACACACACATCAAGATTTACAAAGAGTACAGGTCATTATCTCTGAAATATAGGACCTGGTTCGTATACAGACGATTTCTTTGCATTAGGTACCCCCTAACATAGGACTTCCGTTAATATTCAACGTGACAAAAGTTATAGAGACTGAACTAAAGAAGCCACTTTTATAACATATTATTTAATTCTCATCGAATCCGTCTGTTCTCCATGAGCAATCGTGAGCTGATACAATGTATTGAATAAATAAATAATGAACACTTAATTGTGTTATGTTACAAAATTTCAACCGAGGACTCACCAGAACTTTTAAATCTCACATAGTGTTTTCGAATTAGGAGCACGTTGATATTTGATCATATAGTATAGGGTCATTAAGAAAGAAAATTGAGCAAGAATTTACTCGTGACAGGGCGGCAAGTTTGTTTATGGTAACTTATGGCCTCAGTCCTCCCATTAGTATTTCATTTCAATATCAACATCAAGTTTTTCATTTTTTTTAACACCATGATTACCGTGGGATGTGGTTTCTCGTACGAATTGTGTAGTTTTTGGCTTACAGATAGGTAAGCATTTATACAGGGTGGTCAGAAACAACGTAAACCGGATATGTGAGCGTTAGAGGTATGGTCATACTGACAAATACAGTAATTTGAAAAATCGATATCTCGTGCCTATGTTATTTTATCCGCTGTTGAAGTTAGCCAATCAGATCACTTCGCGGGCGAATTGAAATGGGCTTTGAGCGGCTGTGTTGCCAAATCTGCACGTGGCGTAGACCGGCTTGAGAGACGTGCCGCGAAATCAGCATCAAACAGAATGACACGTGGGTTGAAGCTGTTATCACCGTAGCGAACTTGCTGATAAGACGCGGTCCTCTCAACTCGGAGACCTTTGTTCAAATCTCTCCCATGGTGAAGTTTTTTCTTCGATTGGTGCCAATCTTAGGCCATGTGCAGGTTTAGCAACATCGCCTCGTAAAGCCCATTAGTATTCTCCTATGAAGCTATCTGATTGGCTGTCATCAGCAGCTGATAAAGTGACAATGGCACAAGATATCGAATTACTTTTCTTCAAATTATTCATCAGCATGACCAACCTTCTAACGCTCTTATATACGGGGTTGAAGTTGTTTGCGACCACCCTGTATAGGGGTGACCCGGCCAAATCCGCAATCGTAAGGCAAAATTGGAGATATGACGCATATTGAGAATTATTATCAAAACAATATCTATATCTGGAAAATCATGATATATTTATTATTTCAATACTACAACTTGATTTTGCAGTTAATTCTAATACTACGGTTAAAACCTCAACGGTCCGGATTAATTCTCCAGCATGATATGGCTGATTTTGTGATAGTTCGTGAATTAATTGTCAATAACGCTGCAAAATTACTACTTCAAAGTTATGATATTGTAGTGCTGGCGTAAAAGAAGCCTGTATTCCAAACACAGTGCACTGAATAAGTACTGACGTTTCTTCAGCTTACCTTCAAAGAGATCCGCTGAACAATTTACAACCTTTAGCATCAGAGTACAAGATGTTTAGAGGCCGTCATAAGACGATCACAGTTTATTCTCAGGTTCAAATAAAGTCACAGTAAGGTTAAATATCAATTAATGTCGAATTTATACCACGCCTAACATAGGACTTCCGTTAATATTCAACGTGACAAAAGTTATAGAGACTGAACTAAAGAAGCCACTTTTATAACATGTTATTTAATTCTCATCGAATCCGTCTGTTCTCCATGAGCAATCGTGAGCTGATACAATGTATTGAATAAATAAATAATGAACACTTAAATAAATGTGTGCAATTCCTGAGTTGAGTTGTTTAGCCACTGTTAGAAATGAAAACACTTCGAACAAAAACACGTGAAAGTTGAAAGTTGAAATTTGACTATAATTATAATATTATTTGCTTTACGTCCCACTAACTACACTTACGGTCTTCGGAGACGCCGAGGTGCCGGAATTTAGTCCCGCAGGAATTCTTTTTACGTGCCAGTAAATCTACCAACACGAGGCTGTCGTATTTGAGCACCTTAAAAAACCACCGGACTGAGCCAGGATCGAACCTGCCAAGTTGGGGTTAGAAGGCCAGCGCCTTAACCGTCTGAGCCACTCAGCCCGACATAATTTGACTCATAACTACACGTGGGTGATCTGGAGTTTAACATAGTAACTTCTAATCCGACTAGACTTGATTGAATTATGGGCTCTTCTACGAATTTGAGCTCTAAGACAGGTTTTGTGGTGACTACTGAAAATCCACAGCCTGTTTCCAGTCATTCGACCGGGTCAAGAATGGAACGAATGAAGCCCCTATGTAGCGGCGAGGATAGGAATTGTGCCGGCTGCCGAAGCCTGTCGCACTCCTCTGGGGCAATAATTAATGACTGACAGGTGAAATGACATGATAGTGGAGAGTGTTGCTGGAATGAAAGATGACAGGGAAATCCGGAGTACCCGGAGAAAAACCTGTCTCGCCTCCGCTTTGTCCAGCACAAATCTCACTTGGAGTGACCGGGATTTGAACCACGGAACCCAGCGGTGAGAGGCCGGCGCGCTACCGCCTGAGCCACGGAGGCTTCTGTGGTGACTACTCTAAAGAAAATTAGGTTGAAGTATCATCCCCGGCCATCCTAAAAGATGCCTTCTGTTGCTTCTTACTTCAACTCAGGGCGAACGATATTGTGACACGGTCACTTCCCGCATATAGACAGAGTGGAGTCATTCATATTATACATATACATACACACTGTTGTTAACACTCTCTAGAAACTCAGGTTATGAGGCAGACATCACTTGCACTTAGTACGCGACGATATTAACTACGATACCCGTTACAACTAGTTCAGATGAAAGTTACACTCAATATTAAATAAAAGAAAAATGTATGGAGAAACGTCACTCAACTGTTGTCGATGATTTGACAATCTCATATGTACAAAATATCCACAGAAGTATAAAATCACCAAGTGAAGAAAGATGCGCAAGTCCGAACAACAGGCAGAACAAAGGACGATAATGACAAGCTTCTAGATTGATTAAATATCCCTGCTGTATTTCCGAAACCAAGTTCACAAAGAAACTGTGGACGGTCTAATAGCCCATATGCAAGGTATAAATTAAGTAAGGGAATCCTTTCAACAGAACATGGAATGTTTTGAAGCCATGCTTTACGCTGTTGCCTAGCAACCCTCTTAACTGTCGTTAAGCTCCTCTGATGCTCGATACATTAAATCAGAGGACGATAGTTCTCGGAAATTAACAATAATAAAATGCACAATATATACATAAAATTATACACTCTAAGAAGAAATTCTCAATAAAAACTGCACCTTTAAGAAAAAGATAATTGATTACGTTAACTATTTCACAACGGATGAAATTTACACAATTCCTTTCTAAATTCTAATTAATAATGACAAAATGTTTACCTAATTATTCGATTTACACCGAACGCTATCCTCTATATGAGGATGGGCAATTTCATAACTATTACAATAACAGCACGTTTGTTTGCAGCACAAGTACAGCTTTAGTTCATGTGATATCACGTCCATGTGCTGTATAAGGAAGTATATACAACAATTCTAGAAACGAAATGGTTTCTATTCAAACTTGGTTTATTTCCAAGAACACTAAACTGAGTATATTTTACACTCAATGAAACTGCTTTGAGAATAACCATCTTACAGCTGATGGATCTTATGTTATTATTGTTTCCTGTATCCACAATGGTTCAGTGTGGTACATTTCACTGTTTCTATTCATGCATAAATCTAGTCGACGGGACAATCATTTTGTGCATGTAATTAACGATTCTGTGTGTGCTATAAACAAGTAGAATTTGGATATTACTTCAACGAAAATGTGAATCAATATGTTAATATAATATCAGCCATTGGCTAAGATTCATCGCTGTAATAATCACCGATGGCCAACACTTTTTCTTTTCTTCTTATGGCAAGTGTGTGTATATATATATATATAAATTCCCTTGAAAATTATAAAAGAAGGTCCATCGTAGTCATTACAAATCAAGATTTGAGCTGTGTTTGTATTAACTTAGGTGGACCTTGTTTAATTGTTTTCCATTTTATCAGGAAATTTCTCCTAACCCGCCTCTGTGGTGTACTGGTTAGTGTGATTAACTGCCACCTCCGGAGGCTCGGGTTCGATTCCCGGCTCTGCCACGAAATATGAAAAGTGGTGCGAGGGCTGGAACGGTGTCCACTCAGCCTTTGGAGGTCAACTGAGTAGAGGTGGGTTCGATTTCCACCTCAGCCATCCTGGAAGTGGTTTTCCGCGGTTTCTCACTTCTCCTCCAGGCAAATGCCGGGATGGTACCTAACTTAAGGCCATGGCCGCTTCCTTCCCTCTTCCTTGTCTATCCCTTCCAATCTTCCCATCCCGCCGCAAGGCCCCTGTTCAGCATAGCAGGTGAGGCCGTCTGGGTGAGGTACTGGTTATCCTTCCCAGTTGTATCCCCCGGCCCAGAGTCTGAAGCTCCAGGACACTGCCCTTGAGGCGGTAGAGGTGGGATCCGTCGCTGAGTCCGAGTGAAAAACCGACCTTGGAGGGTAAGCAGATTAAGAAGAAGAAGAATTTCTCCTAACAATTATAAACCAGACATATTGCAAGCAGGTTACAAAGAAGCTTCGAAATTGTAATATTGATAGCAGAAGGAGGATCCAAGTTTGATGAATACAAATTTACAGGATGGGATATGAGTGTGTTGAAAACAGCACGAATCAAATGGATACACATTATTGAGCACTGAACATGTAATTTGATAATGGATATGTTAAGTACGGAGGCTGTTATGCTACAAGGGATTGAGTTCTCTTAATATATGGACACCCATAGATATGTTCAACTAGTTGACGGCCATATAACTCGTTAATGTAACTGGTATTTTCAGAGCGAGCGAATGATTCCTATTAGTATTCTGCACTGCATCAAACCTGGTATCATCGTAAAATGGTTCCAGGAGCATGACAGTGAGTTGACCTAGTATTCCTCCGAACTTAATTCCATTGGCAATTAAAAAAAAAAAAATAATAATAATAATAATAATAATAATAACAACAACAACAACGGAAATCCGCCAAGACCTGGAAAAATCAGGAATCAAAGTGGCCGACATCGCTAACCGAACCTGCTACAGAACGAAAATCAACAAGTGGGAAGTAGAGTCAGAGAGAAACCACAAGAAGAAGACAGGAGCTAAGTGGACAGAAGAACGAAGAACCACGAGAGAAAAACTGAAGGCTGCCTGGCAAAGAAGGAAATGCACAACTTCTAAGTGAGCTTTGCGTGATCAGTTTTCTGGTCTTTTTCGCATCTAATAATAATAATAATAATAATAATAATAATAATAGCCTCATATACTGTGCTGTAGACCTTCTGAATTGATGCTATTTATGCGGAATGCTCACCAATTTTGGCACTACCGGGCGAGTTGGCCGTGCGGTAAGGGCGCGCAGCTGTGAGATTGCATCCGGGTGATAGTGGGTTCAAAACCCACTGTCGCTTCCCCTGAAGATGATTTTCCGTGGTTTCCCATTTTCACACCAAGCAAATGCTGGGGCTGTACCTTAAATAAGGCCACGGCCGCTTCTTTCCCATTCCTAGGCCTTTCCTATCCCATCGTCGCCATAAGACCTATCTGTGTCCGTGCGACGTAAAAACAAACAGCGAAAATTTTTTTTGGCACTGTAGTTGTGATACTAGTAATAGCTATACTGAACGTTTGCTATGGCTGTGTTGATTTAATTTTGTCGAGTAACGTGGAGTGTTCCTTAACTTCCCAACGGCTATGACATTGAGTGCCACGAGTTATGACCGTTCTTAAAAATTCGACTAAGTTAACAGAGATCGATCCCGCATACTTGGGTTCATAAATCAGGCACTTGACCACTGGTCTACCTATTGAGCACTTAAGGTATGATCTAGTAGGGATAATTCAAAGATCGAAATCTACCAGCGTTGTACAATATTTCTCAGATATTTTAGAAAGAACGTAGGTCCCGAGCAAGTTGGCCGTGTGGTTAGGGTCGCGCAGTGGTGAGCTTGCATTCGGGAGATAGTGGGTTCGAACCCCACTGTCGGCATCCCTGAAAATGGTTTTCCGTGGTTTCTCATTTACAACACCAAGGAAATGCTGGGGCTGTACCTTAATTGAGATCACGGCCGCTTCTTTTCCACTGCTAGTGTTTTCCTATCCCATTGTCGCTACAAGACCTATCTGTGTCGGTGCGATGCAGAGCAAGTTGTGAAAGAAAAAGTGATGGCCATCGGTAATACAGCGATGAATCTTAGCCAATGGCTGATAGAATATTAACACATTGATTCAGAAATTCGTTGAAGTAATATCCAAATTTTACTTGTTTATAGCGCACACTAAATCGTTAACTACAAGTAAAAATGATTGTCCCGTCGACTAGATTTATGGCTGAATAGTGAAGCAATGAAATGTACCACACTGAAATATTGTGGATACTTTTCGAGTTAGCCTGTAATTATTACGAACTTTTCAGCCGAGGTAAAATTCATGCAACATAGGTAGCAGTCCATTAATGAGTACTTCATTTACATATCAGTTAACACTTCCATTGATTTATTGAACCAGTGTATGCAATTATTTACATTAGCTATGAATATGAATTAGTAGATGAAACTCTCCTGTGTAATTGGACTACGGCAAACAAAAGGTTATTTTGAATGTGTCTAATCTAAATGTTCAGCAAACAGCCCTGATATTAAGCAGACTATACAAATCGAAAGTTTATCTTGGATACTGAATCAAACATTGTTGAAATAATTCTCTCAATATCAACATAAATATTTAAACTCAGAATTCTTGATCATATAATCATACTATTATGGCTACTACATTTACTGACCGAAATCTGCTTCGTTTTTGAACGATTTGGTTGTAATATGGCCAGTGCGGTGAATCTATCACTCTTAATGTTAGGTCATAAGCCTAGATTCTATAAATTAACGGATGAAATGAAATAGCGTATGGTTTTTAGTACCGGGAAATCCCAGGACGTGTTCGGCTCGCCATGTGCAGGTCTTTTGATTTGACCCCCGTAGGCGACCTGCGCGTCGTGATGAGGATGAAATGTTGATGAAGACGATACATACACCCAGCCTCCGTGCCAGCCAAAACAACCAATGATTGTTAAAATTCCCGACCCTGCTGGAAATCGAACTCAGGACTCTCTGACCAAAGGCCAGCACGCTAACCATCCTTGGAGCCGGACAAGAGATCAAATTGCCCTTGAGAGTTTAGTTAGCTCCTTATTTTCACTGACTCGAATGTTCAAAAATAAGTTTTAGTAATCATGAAATATAACATTAAGTGACCCTCAAAATATAACTCATAAACACCCACCCTATCATATTCAGATAGCTCTATAAGAGCCGGGCTGAGTGGCTCAGATGATATACCGCTAGCCTTCTGACTCCGCGTTGGCAGGTTCGATCCTGGTTCAGAGATTTATCAGCACGGAAAATAACTCATGTGGGACAAAATACTAATTTTTTTTTGCAAGTGGCTTTACGTCGCACCGACACAGATAGGTCTTATGGCGACGATGGGATAGGAAAGGGCTAGGAGTTGGAAGGAAGCGGCCGTGGCCTTTATTAAGGTACAGCCCCAGCATTTGCCTGGTGTGAAAATGGGAAACCACGGAAAACCTTCTTCAGGGCTGCCGATAGTGGGATTCGAACCTACTATCTCCCGGATGCAAGCTCACAGCTGCGTGCCTCTACGCGCACGGCCAACTCGCCCGGTAAAATACTAAGTTATCATCGCCATAAGACATATCTGTGTCGGTGCGACGTAAAGCCAATAGAAAAAAAAGAGACAAAATACTGGCACATCAGCGCCTCTAAAAACTGTAAAAGTAGTTAGTAGAACGCATCATTATCAGGTGCAATGGACTGATTCATCTCATTCGACTTTGCTTATGATCTAATTAGGAAGATGCTCGTCTACAGGATTGTTGATGGCGTTGTCCGTCATAATCGACCGCAAACAGCTGTCATACGTTTTTGTATTAGTGGAGATATTCTACAGGACGTAGCATGGCGCTTTCTGGAATAGTGCGTGAGGAAGCTCTTAACACGTTGCTCGAAAAGTACCTTAAAATGGTTCCTATGTCACGTAACTATTCGAGCTGCTCCAGCCATACAATTGTAGGCCACCTTGGAAATTATTGTTCAGTTATTGTTGGCAGCAAATTTACTTAAATTTTAGATGTAGCATCTACAGTGAAATATCGACATAACGTAACAGTTCAATCAAAAATCATGCTCAGTAATAAAAAATGCAGCTACTCAATATTTTATGGACATTTTAATAACAAGCGAGATGTGGTTGTTTGTGTTTTTTGAGATGTGGGCCAGCTCTGTCATGTAGGAGTAGCGTGACTGTCTCTTACCCATAGGTATAAGGTTCGATTCCGGAAAGTTCACGGAATTTAATTTTAGACCAGGGCTGGAACGAGGTTCAGCTTGCCTTAGGATCAACTGAGGAGCTGGCTGAAATGAAAGACATGAAACCGGTCACAACAGTCAAATACTACGGCTGAGGTTGCCGCCACAATGACCATGTGATATCTTACTACATTCGATTCATATAGCAGAGAGAAGTATCCAGTGCCTGTTGTCTTCTCAAAAGCATTGATCGATGTTTTGTGATTTCGTTTCTTCTACACTGACTAAGACAGGAGTAACCTTCTTGAAGATGTTTTCTTAGAATATCATCTTCAAGCGGTTCAAATAACGAACGAGGAAACTGCTGGAATCCTGTTCAGAAGCTATTATTTTGCCATACTGTGGACAACCTATGTAACAATGACAGGCGTACAGTGATGTCTCGATCGATTATCCTAACAAGTTTCATTGCAATACACATCTTCAATATACCTCATTTCACTTAAAGCTGCAGCAACAAAGAACTAATTTGAAGCAGGAAAATAGTACTATACAGTAAAATGACTATTGCCATTATATTAATGATATCTTAATTGATCATCCTACCACAGTTTAATTGAAATCGGTCTGATACAACCAAAACAGTTACATTGTAAACGATTGACCACATCATACGCATTTACTCGCTGGCATATACTAAAATTGTCCTTCAAATGCATCTGTGTTGTCGATTAATGATTCCTAGACGGCTAAAGAGCCGGCCCCGTGGTGTAAGGGTAGCGTGTCTGTCTCTTACCCGGAGGCCTCGGGTCCGATTTCCGGCCAGGCCAGGGAATTTTACCTGTATCTGAGGGCTGGTTCGAGGTCCACTCAGCATACGTGATTACAAATGAGGAGCCATCTGACGGTGAGATGGCGGCCCTGGACTTCGTCGTGCTGACCACACACACCTCATAATCTGCAGGTCTTCGAGCTGAGAAGCAGTCGTTTGTTAGCCCATGGCCCTTCGGGGCTGTTGCGCCATGGTATTTGGTTTAGTTTGGATGGCTAAAGACATTAGTTCTTCAGTATCCCTGTTCTTTGTATTTCAGCTTCGGATTCTTGGAATTGCACAATTTGTGTGGCTAACTTGGGTATTTTTGTTAGGCACTGTACGTTTTTCGTTTTTAGTCTATTAAGATTTGAATTTCTCCATCATTGTCGTAAAGCCACTCCAGTTTTGCTGATTTAAATGATGGCCTGTGGTGGTCAGTGTCATCCGGATACTTAGATGGTACTTTTTCATTCAGAAGAGTCTCCAAGTTTGATATGTAAATAACGTCCGGTTACGGTCTATAGATGTCCGACACAGATGGTGAAAGTATAAAAGCTGTATAAAGATATTTTGTTTACTGTATTACTCATCAGATTCTACTAGTTCAGGTACTAAAATATCTGATAGAAAAGCCAAGTGTCATGTCCTCACAGGGAGGATTGTAAAGTAAACGTTCCCACCGCTCGTAACATTAGTACCAAAGCGACACGAGTGGTTGTCACTGTACCCAGCCGCCTCTGCCCCAAGGAATTTACCATACTCATTTGTGTTCTATGATGAGTGAACCCACGGGCTACGGGTTTTCCAGAACAGGAAGCCTCGTTTCTCAGTTTCTCGACATTCTCATAGGGAAGATAAGCCACATTCTTCCAAGTGAACCGAACTTGTCCTTAACCAGCCCTGTTTGGCGGCTCCATTAGTAACTGGCATAGACGTAAAAGTAAACACGTTACTTTACAATTAAAAATAGGTCTTTTAGCAAATCACATGACTCTCAGTTCATTTTCCTACTAGTCTACTCATCCAACATTAAACACTCGAAGTTCACAGTAATTCCGAACAACTATATTCCCCTTCTTCTTTCCTACCGCATTTTTTCCCACACATGTGGGGTCGCGGGTGCAAACTGCATAGCACATGTGGATATGGCCCTGTTTTATGGCCGGATGCCCTTCCTGACTCCAACCTTATTTGGAGGGATGTAATCACTATTGCGTGTTTCTGTGGTGGTTGGTAGTGTGGTATGTTGTCTGAATATGAAGAGGAGAGTGTTGGGACGGACACCAAAACCCAGTCGCCGAGCCAGAAGAATTAATCAGAAGCAATTAAACTCCCCCACCGGGCCGGGAATCGAACCCGGGACCATCTGAACCGAATGCCAGTACGCTGACCATTCAGCCAACGAGTTAATTCCGAACAACTATAATGAAGAGTAACTCAATCAGACAAATGAATAAATCTCAGTGGAATCGTAGTAACTACACCATTTAACCTCTAATGGACTCAATATCAAAATCAATAAGAACAGTCAATTCCTTAATTTTTCGTATATTATTCTTACTCCACATATAGAGATAAAGAAACTTATATTGAATCTCTTGTTCTCTGATCCCGGCCTTTGTTTTGTGTGTGCGCGCATCCCTGCTAGCTGACCATAAGATAACGTCCTTGAACCGATAAGAATTTAAGGGAGATGTTCGGTAAATTTCCTAATTCTTTGAAATTATTTAAGAAAATTCTAGGTAAACGACTAATACGAAATCTGCCCTTGGGCGACTGCCCTGAAGCAGATCAGTGCTGATTAATTAACCACTAAATCATGTTATTTCCTCCAACTTGATACCTCTCAACTTGGGCACTGTGTTTTCGTAAGGAAGTTAAGACATTGAAGACTCTGGTTCGTTGTCTGGAAACACGCAATATGCAGATATGCTCTACTCCGGCGCGCGCGGTGTTTCAGCTATGGGCGAGCCCCACGTTTGCTCGCCGCGCGCATCAAGGGGATGGCGCGGTATTCCATCGCATGTTTTGTTCTCTGAGCCCCGCCTTTGTTTTGAGTGTGCGCGCATTCCTGCTATCTGATCTTGTGCACGTGTCAGATGTTGCAGTCTTATTTCAGTTGTTCTCGAGTATGTACGTGCGTTTTGTTCTTAATTCTCTAATTAATCATATTGTTATGGCTCCTGCGTTTTCATCGGCATAGTGTGTCTTTATGTATGATTCATATGTGTTAACTCAGTCGTCTCGTGTGAAGTTCAAGGACGGTTCCATGAGAAATTCCCGAGTGGAGACGTTCTAAGTCGTAAGACAATCCTTAAATCAAATTTCTGGGAACTAAGAGTATCCAGCTTAAGAAACCAAAAGTGTAGTGTAGGATTCTCACCGAAGAAACGTTAGATGACATTGGTCGTCGTTTGGAAAATTCCCCTAAAAATCACTTCATTCTCTTGCGCAACAAGTGAGCAAATCATATGGGTCTGCACAAATGGCTACTGAATCATTACAGACTGTGGCACATGCTCTTCAGTCAGGTGACCTTGTACGTAGGAGCACATTTTGTGAGAGGAGTCTAGTAAATGCATACAAAAGACAAATACACCAACATTTAATATTCTTATCGGACGAGGCCTCGTTCCACATCCATGGTGATGAAATTTTTGGTGAAGATGGCTATTAGTGGGAATTTTGAGAAGAAGATTCGGTCTTTGACATGCAACTCCGTTTCTCTTGTTTATTTGTTCACAGCCGAGAGTAACAATATATGTATCCCGACTTATAAAAGTAATCTATACAATTTTGAAGTTCTCAAATAGGAAAAACACGAAAATTGTTATTATCGGACCAAACAACGTAATGGAATTTTGTTGCGTTTCCTTTGAATATGGTTCAATTCTTCAAGCTATATCTCGGCTTATCTTTTTTCCAATGCGGTAAATGATTGGCGGTTAACATCTCCGTTTTGTAGATACAGTATTTATAGATAACAGGTTTAATTAAAATGATTGACACTAAAGATGACGTCCGGTTCAGAAGAGCGTTAGAAAGGTGGATCCAAAAATAACTCAACGGTGTTCGTTTTCATAATACCAGACTGTCATCCCACGTGTTGCCAAGAATGTGCCAAACGAAATATTGCCTGCGAGTAGTCTCAGAAGGTTTCGTGATCACAATAGAGCAGTCATTAGTATAGTCTAAGGAACTTTTCTTTTTGATATTTGCTTTACGTAACACCGACACAGATAGGTCTTATGGCGACGATGGGATAGAGAAGGTCTAGGAGTGGGAAGGAAGTGGCCGTGGCCTTAATTAAGGTACAGCCCCAGCACTTGCCTGGCGTGAAAATGGGAAACCACGGAAAACCATCTTCAGGGCTGCCGACAGTGGAATTCAAACCCACTATCTCGCGGATGCAAGCTCACAGCTGCGCGACTCTAATCGCACAGCCAACTCCCACAGTAGTCAAAGGAGCTAAACATAATCCTGTCGAAGGAATAACTTTAGTCTGAAGAAAATATACCGTGAAGTGTCATGGCTCTTTTTTTACTGGAATTATACGTACCGGTATTGTTCAAAATATACCATTATACATCATAAGATGAAAGTTCACACAGCTATTAAAATCCTGCAAGTTACGGTCTTCATATGTATGAAGCTTGTAACTTGGCAATAGAGAGCGGTTTTTGCATTATTTCCAACACACAAGAGATACATTCCTATATAAACCGATTCTCAGTACTCTATCCCTCTGATGACAGATAAGGAGCATGTCGAATAACTTATTTTTAAATATTCCGTTAACATCATCACCATCTTCACAATTAGATCCGGGTCAATGGTGAGTGGAGTCTTGTAAATGTATACAAAGGACAAACACACCTACACTTAATATCCTCCTCGGACGAAGCTTCGTTCCACCTCGTTGGTGATGAAATGTATGTTAGTACAGACTGCTGTTAGTGGGAATGGAGTTTCGTGAAGATTTTAGAAGAAAATTTGGTCTTTGACATGCTATCTTTTGGTGTAAGGGGTCCCAGGTTCGGCTCCCGATCGGGTAGGGAATTTTAATTTATTCATTATTATGGTTCAGGGAGTGGATGCGTGTGGCGCCTTCAACATTCAATTTGATCTTAGTTAGGGCAACATCCTCTCAGAACCGCTGAGTGTCCATGGGCATCAACTCGAAAGACCTGAATCAGGTCTCTCCGGAGGCCATGTTGCACCCATCAGATGAGTCTGATTGGCTAAATTTTAATAATTGTATTTAATAACTAATGGTAGTAGTCCGGCAGGTTGAAACAAAGGACAGCATTGAAATTTCTAGTAGCCATTGCGTGAGAACGAAGCCTTGACAGAAACCCACGCTTCTTTTCTCTGATAAAAATAAATTGATATCTTTGGAACACCTGTTATTGCGTCATCTTTCGAAATTACGCAGCAGTAGTGGAAAAGTACTGGAGTGAGTGAGTGAGATAGAGAATCGTGGTCCTAGCTACCTGAATTCCCTTAATTTGGAATGGACTCGTCCATACAGATGAATAACGGAGTGTGTGCTCCAATCAGATCACTGCATTCAAATACTTTCAAAATTTAGCGCGACAAAATGGTATGTGGCTCATAATTAATCCCGGTCAGTAATTAATGAAGATTATGTCAAGAGGAGATGTAAATAATTATTGTAATAATTCTTGACCAACTTACTGGTTTGTTGGTAACGGATTGTAGTATTTGCATACCCAGGTGTTCGATAGCAACAGCAGTGGGAATCCCTTGCCAGCGCGGAGAGTGGTTCAGCAGCGCAGGACGAGATATAGTCCATCTGACGCCTACTATATTGTGAGTGAAATTATGAACAGTTCAATAATCACGATGCACCATGGTGGTAACATGCAATTATGGAAATTTTGTGTGTAGGACATTTCATTTTTTTAGTAACTTTATTTTGGAGCTACCCAGCACTATTTTAATTGGGATCTTAGGTGTAAAAATTTAGTGTTCTTACGCCGATAAGTGCGCCAAACATCCCCGAGCAGTAGCTTCCCACTGGCCAGTCATCACCCAGAGTCTCCTTGCGTTCAGACGTATTTTAATTTCGCTCCGTTCTCAAGTACAGTTGTATTGAGTTATGTGTATTCACCACTATATTGGAGATGGAGTCAAGTCTGATAAACATAAGCTGAGTTGGTAAAGTGTTTGAAACCACATTAGTGAGTGGATTAACAGATTAACAGATTTTATAAGTGTTCAATCTACGCAGGGTTGAAATGAAACTTTGAATTGTGCAGTAGTTGCGTCTTATATGACACAGTTTGAATATGTAGCCGCAGAAGAACTTAGACATTCTAACATGTATTTGTAAGCCGTAGTTGAGTGGAGAATATTTGCCTGCTACTCTGAGCAGTTAGTTGAGGGTTGGAACGTTGAGGGGAGAAGGCACTTTCACTATCTACAGATTTTTAGGTCAGACCCTTCCCAGCTGCTTTGTGAATACAAAGGGGAGTGTAGATACCACGAAAGACTTCGCTGCATTAGAAGCAAACGTGAGCTAGAGCATAGTACGTTAAATCATGCTTAAGTTACAAGATATCTGAGTACTGCGTGTGTTGTATATATATTATAGTGTTTAATGTTGAGTGTTATAACAAGTTGTCATATTTAATATTATGAGCAAGAAGAAAAAAAGTGTGTAAAAGTGTTAACACGGGTGAAAATTAGTATATAAGCCAATGTCGGATACAGGAAGAATGATCAATGGTATTAATATGTTTGTCATGAATCTGTAAAACAACATGGCTGCCTCAAGTCCTGGATGATCCCGAAATGTCAGCAATGTGAGTACAAATCTCATATTTCTAATAGAATCTAAAGCTTTTCTTTGATAATGATATCTTGATGTAAATAGGTATGCGAGTGACGGTGGTATAACTAGAAACCCGAGTACACAGCCAGATAATTAGGATAATTCAGTTCAGGATCAGTGTAAATATTATTATTATTATTAATCAGGTGTGATATAGTTTGGAAGTATAATTTGATCTGTCAGTATCGACTAAAGTATATTTTATTTTTGAGGCAATTATAATGAGCAGTTTGCGTATACTTGCGCTATTATTATTATTATTATTAGTATTGTCAGTATTTTATTTATGCAGATATTTTATTTGTTTGACGCAAACATAGACACCGTGGTAGATGAGTGATGAAGTGAAGTAACGATGAAACCACATATATATGATAGTTACTGTCGAAAATTCTGGTTGGGCGACAGTAACACAGATACATCCATATTTTGTTGCTATGGCAAGTACCATAATTAAACAGTTGGGTGGACGGTGCTAATAAATAATTTTGGTTCAAGTAAATCGAAGTGTTGTTGAGCAATAGGCATGATATTGGGTGACGGTAAATAATGTTTGAGATGTTTGAAGGTCCATAGTTATGATTATATAGAAATATATGATGTTATTTGCTGAAGAAAAGTATATAGAACAAAGAGTATGGTGAACATATTCTCAAATATCACTGGAAATGAAGGTGACCAGCGTGATAGCTGAGATGTAGTAGAATTTATGCAGAATGAAATGGAAATGACTCCGTAAATGAAAAATGTAGTGGGAAAATAATCCAGTCAAAGATGATGTATGTTTTAGAAGGACCAAATGATACTTATGATATTTCAACTGTGACACAATATCGCTTACTAAGAGAAAAGTTATCGTACGCATTTGAGTGCAATTTTAATATTATGTTGGCAACATTGGACACCCAACTGAGCTGTTATGAATGCTCGCTAGTAGGAACTACTTTCGTTGGTTACAACAGATGATTATTATTATTATTATTATTATATATGTATATATATTTTTTTATTAGCAATCTTTAGGTGCATTCTTTTATTGTCTTTACAGTGTCAGTGTATTCTATTGTGTGGGGACCACAGTAATATGTGTACTGGGCTGTGGTCAGGTTTCAGCGAATTAAAATATACTTGGACGCTGAAATAAACCAATAGTTTTGATATGAGCATGTGTCAATGTACATTTATATATATATTAGCGCAAATTTAGGCATTAGGTTATGGTTTCTGGCTGTGTTATCTCGCTTGGTGTATATAGTAGAATAATTTAGGGTATATTATATTGTAAGTGGGAGAATATGTTTCTCCGCATTAATTTATGGTATCTAAGAAAGGGACACTCGCATATATGAAAAGCAAAGTTTTAGATTCTTATACAGCAACAACCAAGGTCCATTCTCAGGTTAAAAATTATTGTTTAGTGTACCTGGAAAGAGGATATTTAAAATTATAAATTCCACATGGGAAGTCAGTAACAGTTTTATTTGGAGAAATGTTATTATTATTATTAATATTGTAAAACCTATTATGAGAAATTTATGTTTACGCCTTTACACAGTGAATCAGGTATTTCATTAAATTATAATCTATCCTGGCAAATATTGTTTTATAGATGAAGAAAATTCAGTAAGCACTGTAAATAAAGTTTATATTCCAATGGCATTAATTATGGTAAATGAATGTTCTAAGGTAACAGACACAAACACGTTATGGTTTATCAGGATGGTGGATCAATAGTACCGTAATTCCAGGACAGGTTAAAAATATTATTATTATTATTATTATTATTATTATTATTATTATTATTATTATTATTATTATTAATATTGGTTCTTATTATTTAATATTTTACCACTACAATTCACAGGCTATTAGGGAGTCCTGATGAGTATAATATTAATAACTTGAGTCAGTCAATTGTGGATTTATTAACTAATTTAATATGAACATTTTATATTTTTTTATCCAATTTTATCTACGATTTGGTTATCAATAGTATTGGATTTTGGTATGCAAATATTGATTCTTAAGGATTTATTTAATGATATCCAATATAGATATAATATTCATTAAATAATATTATTATTAATATTATTATAATTATTATTATTATTATTATTATTATTATTGCAATATTATTATTATTATTATTTCAATGCATTGCTAATTCATTTGATATCACTATATTGGAAGATTTGAGTCACAAGATATATGGTTTACAGTGGTCAGCTAGATAATTAATTAATTAATTAATTAATTTGATTGCAATTTAATTAGTAAAAATTAATTAAAATATTTTTTTAGTTACAGTAACTTCTTGTATGTTTGTTTGTAAACTTATTTTACACATTTGAGGAGTTATTAATAATATTTCTGGATTATGATTTACGCAGAATCGTCGTATTATTTCAATTATTATTATTATTATTATTATTACTATTGTATTACATTTTCATGTTGGTTTTCCAGACTTTATACACGCATTTATGATGCATCGTGGAGACGTTTTGAATTCTTTTAAATAGTTTACAATGCATTTCAGTGATACCAATATAATTTTATTAATTAATTAGTAGCAAAATTTTATTTATTTTAATATATTAGAAGTATCTATTACTATTGTTATTTTGACGGATGGCAAATACTATTCTGACGATTAATTTTGTGTTAGCCACAGTAAATTCATTCACACCGATATTATTATTATTATTATTATTATTATTATTATTATTATTATTATTATTATTATTATTAAATATTCTTCTTATTATTATTACTGTCATTTATTGATCCACATGTTATATATAAACGTTACTATCCTAGTAAAGGTGTACAGTTACACTGATATCAAGTAATTGGACGGACAAATATGGAAATTATTATTTGATATAAAAAATTAATAATTAATTAAAATATTTTTATTGATAAACGAGGTGGTCATGTGTGTTATTATGAGAATTTTAGTTTGTACAGTCTCATATGGTAATGATATAATATTAACAAAATTTATTTTACATTTTATAAAAATTATCTTTACTTTTCTTTTTTTGATTTTATCAATAAAAATTTTATATACACATTTTTATTGAAATCAGTCTGTGTCATAAATTATTATAGTGAGTAGTTTTTCCAAATGCACTATCCCTATGCATCCCGATTCGACGACGGGGACTGATCGCGCCTGAGAAGAGGATCTCACACACCTTCGGTAAGTTTTTTTTTTAGGGCAGCCGAGGCAACATTTTGGACATCCAGTCAATACCGAAGGAGCTCTGCAAGGGTGCAATATGCCATTACTAATTCACAGGGAATTTGAATGTATGGTGATTAATAGTCATAGAATACCAGGTAAGGATTAAGTGTAACATTTCAGGTATTTAGTATTGTATGCATGCCTTTGCTAGCGAGATGTAGTGTTTACAGTGCACTATGTCTTCTGGTATGGGGTATAACAAATTTGTTACTTTCATTGACCTGTCACAGTCTCATCCTTGCCTTTGACAATATGAAAGTGACTGAGGTATGAGTGATGCTAGTAATACCATTCCTTATGCAGCCAGTCCCTGTTATGAATGGTGTGAAAATATCGCTCATAGGGTCAGTTGGTGCACACATTTCAGTGGGCTTGGCAGACTGATATGTAAGGGCAACTGCTGGCTCGGTGAGGAAAGTAACGGGAAACTACCTCACTCCTCGTTTCCCTAGTACGCCTCTTCAGCGACGCCTAGGCTATATATGACAGCTGTTGGCGAAGCTGCAGAGGATCAAACCAGCCTTCGGGCTGATTACCCAACATACATACAGTATTGTATGCATAGGAATTACACCCAATTTCGCTCATCGACTTAAATCCACCTATTCAACTTTTAGCCAGAGTTGTAGCACTTTACGAATTTCCACCTTGATCGGGTAACCGAACGTCCTAATACAGGCTACTGTGTTGAAAGTAATTTAGGATCCATAATAGGGAGAGGTAGGTAGTGTTACATACATACATACATACAGTACCCGAAACGCACAGCATATGCCGTATTTATTAAGAGCTATGAAAAATGAAATGGCGTATAGCTTTTAGTGTCGGGAGTGTCCGAGGACAAGTTTGGCTCGCCAGGTGCAGGTCTTTTTACTTGACGCCCGTAGGGGACCTGCGCTTCGTAATGGGGATGAAATGATGATTAAGACGACACATATACCCAGTCCCCGTGCCAGCGAAATTAACCAATGATGGTTAAAATTCCCGACTCTGCCGGGAATAGAACCCGGGACCCCTGTGTCCAAAGGTCAGCACGCTAACCATTTAGCCATGGAACCGGACATTAAGAGCGATGTCCTATAATTATCACGCGTGCCGAGAACTCCAAGTTCGATGTGTTTACATCTGTCAGGACGAGCGAGCATGAGAGTTAAACAGGTGTGAATGACGTAGATGCAGGAGCGAGGTAGACTAACCCGTCGAACTCGTCAACTTGCCTCGTGACATGGATACACATGGAAAAACAAGTCAGGCATTCGAGAACTTTCGATTTAGAGATTTAGAAAAAACACTTCTATAATAATGGTCGTATCGTTTTGTGTGATACACCATTCTGTAACCAATTACAAGAAAGTCTCCATTATCAAATCTCAAGAAAATCGACCGAGGGATTTTCGAATAAATCCACTAATATAATCACGTTATCATATGAGGTGTAGGCGTTGAATTGAATTGAATTGAATTGAATTGAATTTATTGATCATGATGTACATGCCATTGAGGCGTCTTCTTATAATACAATACAGATTTATGATCACAGTAAGTACATTTTTATAATATTAAAGTATTAAACTAAACATGAAACATAAAAAAATGAAAATACATTATATAATAAGTAAGAAAGTGATAAAGCCCTTGTGTTATTTTGGACTACATGGATTTAAGGAATATAAAGCTAAAGCAGGGAAACATTTTTCTTCGAAATATGCATATTTCTGATTGTTCGACACAAGAATGCATGATCTCAGCCTCTTGCGTACTCCTCCAGAAAGATAGTTAAGAACTGCTTTAGTTGTGTGTTGACCATATAAAAGGCATGGCTACACAGCAATAGACAAGCATTCTTCGACAAGGGCTCTGCATGGCTAGAACCTATGTTATTCTCTCCGTCAACAGTAGGGTCAAGTGACAACGTAATAATTATCAAGCACGACGTGTACGATCTCACGCCGAAAACCGAACTAGTACTGCGGAACTTAATATTTCTTCGGTCAATACCCAAGTGAAGCGTTTAACTTATTCCATTGCTATGTAGGTGTTAAAACATTATTTCAGTAACTGTGATATTTAAAAGTGTTTAAAATATTTCTTCGTGATAACACAAGTGTTGGCCTATTGTCTGCAATTCTACACTTAAGTGTTGGTGATCCATTTTGAGTACGATAAACTGTGGCAACCGCACTATTGAATGTGAGCACCGTAAACTGATAATCCACTCTAGTATTAATCTTAATTGGATTCGAACTGATTTCTGCTCATTCTTGTACATAATTCTAAATATTCTTCAGTGAATTTGTTATTTTACGAGACTCATTGTGCTAAGAAGGGGCTGCCTGGCCGAGGCGGTAAAGGCGTGCTCGGTTCGCCCGAAAGGACGTGAGTTCGAACCCCCGTCAGGAAGTCGTAAAGTTCAAGAAACGACATTTCCACTTCCAGAGGTTCATATAGTCCTGAGGTTCACTCAGCCTACACCAAAAATGAGTATCAGATTTATTACTGGGGGGAGGGAGCAAAGGCGGCTGGACGTAGAGCTAAACACTCTACCCCATCACGTGCCCAGGTTACGGTTGGTGGAAGCCTTTACCTTCCCCACCCTTCCAAGGGCCTTCATGGCCTTTACGGAGATGAATTTGTTTACTGTGCTAAGAGTGACTGACAAGTTGTTATTTATTTCATCCCTATTAGCAGTGTCTTACGGATAAACTCTTAAATAGCAATTTTTGTGTCAAGTGCGACAATATTAATATTCGTTGTGGCAAGTAACCACAGACACTGCACTACAAGTGAACGGTATTTAGTTTCATCATTTTCAGTGGTAAACAACCATGAACTGTGTTCCATCATTTCACTTCTTAAATCAATGCTATCTGCATTTTCAACTTTTGAAGTGACTTTCAATAATTTCTATCTGCAAGCGTCAAGTGAGTTTTGGCATACTTCAAACTACGTGTTATGCGCCTACATCAATTAAAGTCTGTTTTTTTGTGTCAAGTGATTCCGAACGTGTCGGGGAACTGTACGACTGTGGACACTAGTATAAAGTTAAGTCACGAGTGATTACCCCGCATTAGGATCGCCACAGAGCACAGACGACTCTACCTCCTTTTTTCTTGTATGTTGCTTTACGGGACACAGATAGGCCTTTTGGCGGCCATGGGTCAGGGAAGGGCTAGGAGTGGGAAAGAAGCGTCCGTGGCCTTAATTAAGGTACAGCCCAAGCATTTGCTTCAGATCTGTGAACAGTGGGGTTCGAACCTACTATCTCCCGAATACTCGATACTGGCCGCACTTAAGCGACTACAGCTTTCGAGCTCGGCGACTCTAACTCTGGTCCTTTCTCAAAGCACTACGTTCTATGTATACGCGAACTTCTTCGCATGCTGTGAAACGGAAAGTAAAGACTATAAGTTAGAAAATTACTAGATGCAGGAGTACTCGAAAGAGGTAATCATGAAGTGGTAATTAGTCCAGCGGAATTATGAATGTAACATACTCTTTATTTATTTATTTATTTATTTATTTATTTATTTATTTATTTATTTATTTATTGTGCTTCAGACAGGTACAAACCTAATGATGCGAATCAAATATACATATACCATTTCATTAGATAAAAAATATTAAATTCAAATTGTAATATCTCTTATGAAAGTCCTTGTAAAATAAAGTCATAAATTAAATAAAAATTCACTTTTCTTCAGCAACATAACAGTACAAATATTCAGTTACATATGCACATAGTATAACAAGGTATTAAAAATATTGCAATTAAAATGATTTACGACCGGCTTTAAAGTTGCATTAGTACTGTAATTATACATGATGGTAGTGATGTTATTGATGATAATAATGATGATGAGGTAGACGGTATAACTAGAAACTAGAAAGATAACTAAAGTTATGAGCTTAACAATAGGAATCAGCAAAGTGGGATTTTAACTTATAATATAATACAATAAAGTGATATGTTTACATTGTTGTACTATGGATGTGTATGTGTTGCAAATATATCTAGTCTGTACTTATTGCTATATTTATTAAATATTCCATTGGGTTTAACACTGGTGATTTACTATCTTGTTGGGTTCTTGATCTAAACCAATACAAAGTAACATGCTTTGGGCGTGCAGATGGATTAGAGACAGACAAGTTGAACAGAGAGAGAGCAAGTTATAGCTACCAATAAGTTTGTTACATAATTTGTAGGCAAATAGAAGAACTGCAATAAGTCGTTTTTTCCTAAGGACTTATAGCCAAGTTGTTTCATTAAGTCATCATACGAATCAAATTTAGGGTAATTATGAGTTATTTTGTACGTAAGGTATCTAAGAAATTTGTTTTGCACCATTTCAACTTTGTCTTCATATAGTTTAAAGGTGGGATTCCAAATCGTCGATGCATATTCTAGCCGACTTCTTACAAAGGAGTTGTATAATAGCTTTATTGCCTCGGGATTTGTGAAGTCACGTGTGCATCTCTTAATGAATCCTACGAGAACGGTTTGTAAAGTTCTCGGAATCACCGCTAGATGTCAGTGCTAGAGCAACGAGGTTCCCGCACAATAATCATACATCCTTTGTGAGTGAACACGTGGCGTGTCAGTGCTCTAGCTGCAAGAGTGTGGTAGTGACGACTCTTTGTTGTTGTTCCCGCGTAGTGATTTGTGACAATGGAAAAAACTGTGATTCGAGCAGTGATTAAATACTTTGTAAAGAAAGGTATAAAAGCAAAGGAAATTCATGCTGACTTTCAGAACACACTGGAGGACTCCGCTCCTTCATTTTCAACTGTTTCCAAGTGGACCAGCGAGTTTAAATTTGGACGGAGAGCTTGGATGATGATCCGCGTAGTGGGCGGCCAAAGAGTGTTACGACCCCAGAATTTATCGCAAAAGTGCATAAAATGGTCATGGAGGATCGTCGACTGAAAGTGCGGGAGATTGCTGAAGCTGTAGGGATGTCTCCTGAACGGGTATATTATATTTTAACCGAAGAATTGTGTATGTAAAAATTATCCGCAAGATGGGTGCCGCGGTTCTTGACATTGGACAATAAACGCACCAGACTGGAAATGTCCCAACAAAGTCTGGTCTGTTTTCAGTGCAAGCAACAAGATTTTTTGCGCCGGTTTGTGACTACAGATGAAACTTGGGTCCACTACTATACCCCAGAGACAAAACAGCAGTCAAAGCAGTGGAAACATGCTGATTCACCACCACCAAAGAAGGCAAAGGCAGTGCGTTCGGCCGGAAAGGTCATAGCCTCAGTTTTCTGGGATGCAAAAGGCATTCTGCTGATCGATTATCTTCCTACTGGCCCAAAAAGTACGGAGAAATACTATACAAATCTCCTAGACAAACTACAGAAAAAGATACGCGAAACAAGGCATGGTTTGGCAAGGAAAAAGGTCATCTTCCATCAGGACAACACTCCACCGCACACAAGTGTTATTGCCATGGCAAAACTTCATGAACTGGATGTTGCCACATCCACCTTATTCACCTGAATCCTACGTAATAATCTGTAAATATCTGCAACAACTTCGTTTATGTGTAGAGAGAACGTCAATTTAGCGTCAAGATGCCCACCAAGATCCTTGATAGAATTCACTGATGACAGATTAGTATTCAAAATATTATAGGAGTGACTAATTTTATTTTTATTCCTGGAAAATACCATCACATGACACTTGTTAATGTTAAAATCTAACTTGTTAATATCGCTCCAACGTGATATGCTATTGAGGTGTTTCTAAAGAAATCTACAGTCCACCTGTGAACGAATTGTTTTGAAAATGTTTACAATAATAATAAATAATAATAATAAAAGTAAATAATAAAAGTAAATAATAAAAGTACATCGTGATCAACTTTATCGAATGCTTTTCTAAGATATGTGAATACTGCATCAACTTGGTCTCCTGCATCCATGGTTGCCGACACTTCATGAGTGAACTCCAACATCATACATACTTTTCAGCTGTTGCTGGTAAGCCGATTGTAACACTATAGCCCCCCTTTCTCTTTAATTTCATACAATAATAAAGTACCCTCATCACACATTCAAATTCTATATACCTGTACTCCCCACAAATTACTATCGCCCCCGAATCTGTTGTACACTGCGGGAGTCGCATCAACACCTTACTAAATTTACAAGTAATGTGGTTTAGCATATCTCTTCCTTCCTCTAGACCACATAGTTCAGCTCCATACAGTACTCTGCTCAACACTAATGTCTTTAGCATCATGCTTTGAATACTACATTTTACACGCGGGTACTTTGTCTCCAAAGTCTTAACAACTGAGAGAGCCGCCAACCCCTTTCATTTCGCTCTCTTAATTTGATCCTCCCATCCCCCTCTTTTGTTTATAAGCAATTGTACAGGGATACATCAGTGCATCCGGGATTCAGTGCGATGGCGGGTTGTTGCATGTATAGAATTTGCACCGGATCATAGTTTTGAATTTATGATGGTAGGTCCGATAGCATGTCTTGTGGATGACTTTAATTGCATTTCCTATCATATAGGTAAGAAACTCAGTGCGGTGTTGTTTCGAGTCACTTTCGGCCGTAATCTTTTTCCAATTCTTCTTCTGCCGCTTTTCCTACACCCTTTTGGGTTCGAGATGCGAACTGTGCCACACGTGTGGACTTGGCCGTATTTTGAGATACCCATCCTGACTCCAGCCCTATGAGGAGGTATGTGTTCACGTCCCCGAACTAGAAGAATGAATCGGATAAAATACACGACCTGGCCTGGAATTGAACCTAGGATTCCTTGAACAGAAGATTTCAACGCGGAAATTTCATCCCAGGAGCCGGGCCTCCATGTGATATGCAAATCTTTCAGCGATAACTCAAACCATTCGCATAAATGATAAATTTTAAGGGTACTTTAATCTTATAGTTGAGACGTATAAACAATTTCTTTTGATAAAAATTACGTGAGTATTTCCAAAATTGTTTTCTAATCTTGACGTTGATTTTTAATGAAAAATTAAACACATATTCAGGGCTGGCTTTTACGATTACGTTCAGTATACATCACCGCGGTCAATTTTTGTAGAGGTTTCTGTTCGCCACAATTTTTCTACACAGTCGTACTATCCATCGTACACGTCTAGGCAGCCTAACCAAAGGAAGCATTCGGATGGTCGTTATTTATTCGACTTCCTTCATTACAATAGCCACTAATCAGCTGCCTATTGTTGCAGATTAATGTTGCGTACTTCTGCCCTTCGTCAAAAATACTCTACTCAACGGTGAAGACTATATCAAAATCTGTTCAGTGGTTCTCGAGATTGGCTGTCACAAACACAGACTTGGTTTCACTATAGGTAAAAATTAAAATTCACGTCAATCTTCTTCACTATATATCACCGAACACATTCGCTTCAATTTCATACACAACCCAAAATAAAGAATTAACAAAATGAATTACAACCACCAATTTTTCAACCTGTAGCTCAGTCAATACGTTAAATAGTGGTTTTAAGTATTCATCGTATACACATATCTGACAGTTGTTACAATATTTCGGATTAATTTTATTCTTAGCTGTGCGAGAAGGAACATCAGATTCGTTTCTTCACAGGAATCTTTTCATCGTCTCCGCTAAACGTATCCAGAAATTCCATAATTACCTTTAAATAAAAATATTTTATGAGAACATTTCACGTATGGCATTAGGGCTAATTCACTTACACATGACCGGTTGTGCGGAGCAATTCGGCCCCACTATGTACGTTTTATCGGTTATTGACTACGAACTGTTTCTTGCAATGATTTGTAGACTATTTCGGAACTATATACTCTCGTGAAAAGGTTAAATATAATTGGGAATTTAGGAATAATGATCAATTAAACGAAATAGGCGTACTTAATATAGAGCATATAACTATAGACGAAGTCCATAAAGCAATTGACCACCTAAAAGCGAAGAAATCAGTAGGACCTCATGATATTCCCCCATATATCCCGGAAGGTTGTAGAGAAGTGTTAGTATATCCTTTCCCATTCTCTTCAACCTAATTGTTAAAACAGAGACATTCCGTGACTTGTGGAAACTTACCAAGATTACTCCTGTATATAAAACTGGAGGTATAAAATTTTTCAATAATTTTAGACCTGTTACAATTGTTTGTGTCCCAGCCAAAATTTTTGAAATTATATTGTACAAACAAATTTATGATCATGTTAAAAATAGTATCTCATCGAGACAACACAGATTCATGGCGAGAAGATCCACAGAAACAAATCTTTCGAACTTACTGAATATGTATCCGCTAGTTTAGATGAATATGCTCAAGTTGATGTAATTTACACGGATTTTCAAAAAGCTTTTGACCAGGTTAATCATGATTGCTTAATGAATATTTTTCCTTTGGATTTTCTACTAGATTACAAAACTTATTTGTGTCGTATTTAAAGGATAGAACTCAGGTTTTAAGTTATAAAGGTCATATATCTTCCAAATTTGATGTGAATTCTGGAGTTCCTCAAGGTTCTAACTTGGGGCCTTTGCTATTATCTTTGTTAATGCCATACCGGAAGCTATAATATCATCTGAAATTCTTATTTTTGCTGATGATATAAAAATATACAAATCTATTAAAACAGTATCTGATTGTCAATAACTTCAAAACGATTTAGATTCTATTGTATACTGGAGCAAACAGAATAAGTTAAATTAGAATATAGATAAATGTGTAGCCATGACATTTATTCGGAAGAAACGGAAGATTAAACATAACTGCTCAATGGATACTGACATATTAACTCGTGTCAAGACGAAAATGGATTTAAGAATAACATTCAATGAAGATTTAAGATTTGAAGACGAAATTCAGAAAACTAATAATGCTCTTAAAATGTTATGCTTCATTATAAGGAATCCATTATCATTTCATCCATAGACAGTAATAACCTTGTTTAACTCATTTGTCGGGTCCAGACTTGAGTACGGCTCAATTATTTGGAACCCAGTGACCACAGAAAATATCAATCTTATCGAGAGTGCTCAAAACAAGTTTTAAAATTCATGACTTATAAAATAACAGGTAAATACCCAACCTTCATAAATTATTCAGGTAAACTAAAGGAACATGGTGTGAATAGCTTGCGCCACAGACTAAGTTGCAGAGATTTCACTTTGCTGTATAAAATAATTAATTTTTAAATGTTTTCTCAAACATACTGAAGTCATTAACATATATGCCTCATAAAATAAGTCGTCCTAGAAATATATTCTTTCTATCAAAGGCTAAGACTTAAGTGCATAAGAACTCCCCAACTGACAGAGAGACTCTACAATAATATTTATCCCTATGTTAATATTTTTAGAATGACCGAAGATATATTCATTTCGACATGTAACACTGTACTTTTGAATATAATTTAATAGATTATGAACAAATTAAAAAAAAGGAAAAATAGTATAAACTAGTATAAATGTTGTAAACCATGTATTTAAATGTGTTACATTCCAAGTGGAAGTCCTGTTAAATAATTGTTTTAAATATTATACTAATTTTAGTTAGAATGTATTAGTACTGTAATGTAATATTAGTTACATTAACCCTAATGGTTTTGTTTTTAGTATATATTGCTTTTGTTTTAATTTGTATTTTTAGCGTCTAAGTAACAATTGTCGTGAACATTGTAATTGGGACTCATGACCTGTTATGTTCACAATAAAGTAAATAAATAAATACAATCAGAAAAGCGACTAAATGGATTATTAAAATTGTTTAAAAATATCCAAGGCAAATTATTGTTAATTGAACGTCACTGCTAGTTATTTTCAGCAGCAAGCAGCCTTGTTACTCGATAATGAATAATTAATATTGCGATAGACAAATTTTTACTATTCTGGACTTTCCTTGGAGTTTGACCGGTATTGTAATAAGGTGAAAGAACATAGTTAAAATGATATGAACTTCTACAAAAGGCTAATGTGACAGATAAAAACGATGCCTATTGCATTACACGACAAGAATTCTGGAGTAGAGTATGGATTATCCTCAGCTTCATTGCAAATCTCGATGACAATTGAGTACACCTCAATTGAGGCAGGATAAAACGAGAAATTTAAATACATAAAATAAAACATGAAAATTAGTTATCATGCATTCCATGTGAATTGCTGTATACCTACCTATCACCTCTCCCTTCTCTAAACAATTTATCAATGAGACAAAAGCTTTTTCATAAAGTGAACATATGTATATACAGAATTAACAATGATGATATACAGTGTAGCAGGCAACAATAAAGCATTCAATATATGACCTACTGCCCTATGTAGGTTGATAAGCATGGCTAGCTTTGACAGCTAGGACATTCAAGTGCAAGTGAGAGTTATTATACAAATGTGTTTGGAGCTACAGTGTCGTGTAGCTTATATGTGCGATAAGTGCTGAAATATCGTGAAATGGAAGGAATCAGGCAAAAAGGAAAAGGTATTCTAGGGATGATAAACAACTTTTACAAGCTAAACGTTTAACTTACTTCATTCTGACAATTTCGTTTCGATATTACCTTCTCTCTAAGTAAGACATATAAAATAGAACCGAAGTGATATGGTCGAAACTCTCGAGGCTGAAAGTCGAATCCTCATAGATTCCAATAGTTTACAGTAGCAATTTAGTCACATAGAAGTCTATATTTTGACTCTATACTGTACTTCAAATAATTCAAACGTCAGATATGTTCTAAAAGCCCCTTCAGTGCCATCGCCTTCTCGCAACCTTAGAATATACTTTTAAAGCAGGAAAAGCACGGTGATGTCGAAAGCGGGCTGTTTGTTAATCATTCTATGAGTATGCTAACAATCTTCTTATTCTTCCACCGCTTTTCCCACATATGTGGGGTCGCGGATGCGAACTGTATCGCAAATTTTGATTTGGCCCTTTTACGGCCGGATGCCTTTCCTGACGCCAACCCTATACGGAGGGATGTAATTGCGTGTTTCTGCGGTGGTTGGTAGTGTAGTGTGTTGTCTGAATATGAAGAGCAAAGTGTTCGGACAAACACCAACACCCAGTCCCCGGGCCAGAAGAATAACTCAGATGCGATTAAAATCCACGACCTGGCCGGAATCGGACCTGGGACCCTCTGAACCGAAGACCTCGAGGCTGACCATTCAGCCAGTGAGTCGGGCATGATTATTCTAACAATGTGCTAGTAAAACACGTTGTGATGATGAATTAAAAGAAGAATATTCCTCGGGAAACTTGACAGTCCCTCTCTGCAGAAGGTGGGCAATGGTAATGTGTTTTAAAAGGGACAAACAATTAAATTAGAGATCCCACAGTAAATCTACAAGAGAAGTGGATGTAGTCATACAAGTTATTTCCTGACTTGTTCTACAGGCGTATATGACGCACGTTAAAATTTTATAACGCATGCATTTGTAATTCAAAATATGTATTTATGGACTTCTAATCAACTAATTTCAAAATACGAACTGCGTATACCATTGAATGATAGCGTAAGAAAATATTAATAATCCAAATCATACATGACAAACCTACTCCTTGAACAGCAGAGTTTAGTTTGTCAACCCATACCAGAAATTTTACATATCTTCAAGGCTGGCACTGATTACAACTCCTAAGACGTGTTTCATTTCGGAATATACAAAACATGGTCTGTCAGCTAGTGTAACAGAAATTTGACTAGGCGACTTGTATTAAAGACCGCCAGAGCGCATTGGTGCAGTATAAATAGCATTCTTTGGATTACTCAGTATTTCAAAATCCTGAAGGGATACATTTAAAGCTGACAGAATGCGCCAGTGAATTTTAACGACTCTATAGTTTGTTCAGTATTGAGCAAGTCCTCGATTCACAGTGAATCAGAATAATGTCGTTGCTTGAAAAAAACCTCATATACCACAATGCTGCTCCTATGCATTATTTTTCTTAAGACTGGTCACGCCTCCCAGCCACATATTAATATGCAGAGCATCAAAACAAATTCCGTTGTGTTCATTTTCATCATCATCATCATCATCCGTTTACCCTCCAGGTTCGGCTTTTCCCTCGGACTCAGCGAGGGATTCCACTTCTACCGCCTCAAGGGCAGTGTCCTGGAGCTTCAGACTCTTGGTCGGGGGATACAACTGGGGAGGATGACCAGAACCTCGCCCAGTGTGTTAATTTTACTTATGGTAATATATAAGAAACCTAACCTTAAATTCATTATTCTGTAAGAGTGCGCAAATACGCTATGCACACCTATATTCCTACAGTACGGTAGTTTAGGTGATCCAATGCTGTAAAGTAAGCTTTCAAATATAATATAGTAAATGTAATGTATTATATACGTTTTAATGCGCGTACTATAACTATTAGAACACACACCTCGTGCGTTCGCTTGGTTCGCTTATTTAAATGGATCATGTTTCTTATATTTAATTAATTCAATCAAGAGCTGCATTAAAGCATTTTTCACTCGCAACACTTACTAAGCTTAATTATTTTACTACTATTATTTGTGGAGCACTACAAGCGCATGCATTGTGCAAACCATCGTAACTTCCAATAGAAGCTTAGCTACAGATATAGACAACTAAGCGTAAATGTCGTATTATAATATCTATAAGCGTAGTGAGACATGACTTCATTTTTCGTTCAAATCTCATTCATGTCATGAATTGTCTCACAGATCATAGTTCAAGAAGATAAATGCACAATCTAATACAACTTGCGAAGGTAGATTGTAGAGGGTTAGGGTATGGGCATATTGGGAACATGTGTGTATGGTGATCTAATGTGCGAGAGTTACTGGCCATTAAATGTCACTGGTCACGGAACGTGATGATTGATTATGTGCTACGACAAACTGTTCTGTTAAATGGATATTCAGAAGTAATGTTGCAAAGCAGTAAAATCGTTAGACTCATTGAAAATTCTGCTATAAATACTGATTTTAGAAACAACAGAAGGGAGAGGGCTAGGTAACCTAAAGATCGACGAAAGGAGGAGAAATCGGGTGGGGAAAACAAACAAAAAATGTTGCATATGTTTAGCGTATATGTAATGAATCACAAAGACAAAGTTGACAACAATATTTGTTTGCTCCATGATGTAGAAAATAAGGATGTCTAGTATTTAACAACATCTCCAATGATGTTCAAAATTTATATCAAAAAGGGCAGTGACTAAAGGTCCAGAGAAAAAATGACGTTTCAAAAATTATAACTTTGTTGTAATAATCAGTTATTTACAGTATCTTAGAATTGTAAAACAAATACGCAGATGCTTATAAAATATTTTTGACACTTCTGTTTGCATTAACATGTGTCATCTAGTGTTTAATAGCATATGAAACAGAGGTTTATTAACCATTTGATAATGTTGCAGAATTTTAAGAGTCAAGGTTACATCTGTGTCCGTTCAGTTGTGTTATCAGTATTAGATTACAGAAGTAATGTGTGAACTGTAAAAAATATATTATTATATTAGTTTATGAATATCTACAGTAAAACAGCAAAACGTATGTTAGTCTTAAGTCTAAAGGGCATATATAATTGCGCGAAGTACATATTTAAGAGTAAAAAGTAAAAATATCCTTCAGTCCAATGATATTCTCGATGAAAATCCTTTAGATAAGTTATTCAGTAGCAAAAATCGGACGACATTGTCATCAAAAATAATTTGTTAAACACATTGTTTGCTAAGGTGGGATTACTTTAGAATATTTTATAGGATTATTTTTTTCTTATCAAAAAAGGTGGATGAAAATGTAGAATTACCATGAAACTATCATGAAAATATTACCATTTGAAATTAAGCCCACCCAGTGATCGCTTTAACAGGCCAGTAAGCTCTAGTCTATAAAATGCTTGCTTGCTATAATCGAAAGCCGAGCTAATTGCTCGTTTTGCTTGCTATGTAATTGCTCTAGTCATTCACGGGCCAGGCAAGTGAATTTTTTGGTGAAAACTATTTCATTTGATTGCGTTCTCAAAATTGAGTTAGGGCCCACCGTTTTGGCGATGGTGATCGTTTCGCTGGTGGCATCAGTAAAGGCTCTTCTGAGCTTGGCTCGTCGGCTCTGGGCCAGAGTTTGAGGACACAGAAGAATCCCCTGCGCAAAGCAATATCACAGCTGGAGAGACAAACACAAACACACAACACAGAAATA
This sequence comes from Anabrus simplex, assembly GCF_040414725.1. Taxonomy (NCBI): domain Eukaryota; kingdom Metazoa; phylum Arthropoda; class Insecta; order Orthoptera; family Tettigoniidae; genus Anabrus; species Anabrus simplex. Next base: position 1,302,603,613 of record NC_090265.1, read on the forward strand.
GAGCTAAATGTACAAGAGAGAGAAAAGAAGAGAGTTAAAATTACGTAGACGCACACAGTGCTTCCACTGTACTGCAACATGTCCGACTGTATTTGTTACATACTCACGTCACTTAGCATTATTATCATCATCATAGTCATCATCAAGGATTCAGCACTGACATCATTACTGTATGGTTATATCTATTTAACATAACGTATGACACTTTTCCGATAAATTTTATTATTATTTGGATTACAAAAGGAATATATATCGCCGCTGCGCGAGTAATACCCCGTATCACACAATGCACTCCCTATTAATTATTTTCCTTAAGACTGGCCAAGTTTCCCAACCATGTATGGATTTTCAGTCCATCAGAACAATGTTCGTTGCGTTCAATTTTTCTTATGCAATTTGTAAAGGAAAATGAATCTTATTGTTTCGTACTGTAGGAATCTACATTTTCAGGAAGCATTGCTACAGTGTAATGCATTTAAGATTCATTTTCCTGTACACATTAACACAGGAAAATGAGCACATCGAACATTGTTCTGATTGACTACATATCCATGTGTGGCTGGAAGGCGTGACCAGTCTTATGGAGGATAATGGATAGGAAGAGCATTGAGGCATACGAGGTATTGCTCCCGCAGCGAAGATATTATAAAATGGAACATATTAAGTTCTTAACAACATTGAAATCACGTGATCTTAAAAACACTTTCCGAAAGTAATTCCTCCTGTTCTCCCGAGTTGAAAACCGTAATAATGTATGTACTGCATATTTCTGGTTATGCCTCACTTCTCGAAATCTAAATGATCACCAATTATCCAAAACTATGATAAGATATACTACGATTGGTTCTAAACCTCAAACGTAGTAAACAATTTTCTGTGAAGATAAAGTAAGAACAAATAAGTAAAATGAACTTCTTAAATACATCAACTCTCTTCACTAAATCTGTTACTTTAAGTCATAAAATTATGATGCAAACAGTTAATTAAACTACAGATTTCACAGAATACTTAAACAAATCGTAGGCTTCTAAGTTTTGTTGATAAATATGAAGGATGTTGAAGATGTACAAGACATGGTTTTACCGGAAATTATAACTGTTTTCTTCTTCTTCGAGAAAGGAACGAACTGAAATTATTTTCTATAATTATATTTTATTCGTCGCTTTTTTGTTTTGAGAATTTTGTACAAAATATGATCATTGTTTATTGTTTAACAGTTAAAAATTCATAGAGTTAAATTATATTCTCTATATTCTAAATAAACAGGATGGAAATGAATCGGAGATTATGTGCTGATGTTGTATAGCAGAGATAATAATAATAATAATGAGATAATAATAATAACAAAGCTATGAGCTTAACATTGTTTTGATTTATGCTAAACTTTGGAGGTAATAGAAAACCAAATTTCACCCCGAAATAGTTTTCTAACTTGTTCATAACTCGATGTCTTCAATCTAGTTTCATCCTCTCTAAAGCGGAAAATAGTTTGATCAAGATTCTATCTCATGATTATAAGACTTCAAATGCCCGTCATACTAATTTCGTTATAGGGACGACGTAGGGAAGAGAAAGGGTGGCTCCTATTAATTCATTTATATAACGTAATACCTAGAATATGCATTGGGGTTGATTAAACAGCATTCCACTAAATATATGCTTCTCCAAAGTCTCATGTCTTCACATTAAGGATGTTTGTTCCTAACGCTGTATATAATTCCTACAGTGGCTAACCACTTCTGTACCAAAAATGGTTGTATTTGTAATTCATGTAATCATGCAACTCTTCAACACACTAACAATACGACAACCATTATCTTCCACAGAAAATCAGTATTATAAATCATAAATTCCACATTCCTTTTTATTCTTACTCTAAGATAGAAAACTATAAATCTAATCCCTCTAGTCTACCCTCGTCAGACATAATTTGAAATGTTTGTGCTTAGAACTGGATTTTTTGAGCCGTGATTGTTATAAATATCTGCTTACAGCCTATAACTATTCATTGTGTTCCTGAGTACCTATTGATCGCACATTGTAATTGTATTCTAAATCTTAGTAAGAGATAAAAAAATGCATAGGAACAGTTGAGTGGATGTATCTAATATGGATCTATATAAACTGGAGTATAAATGCGATAGTTATATGTCAGAAACTCTTTAAAAGAGAACAGTCTATCTATTTTTAAATAACGATCGAACATGTTATAAATGGACTATATTAAGAAATACTTATATCCTTCATGATCTTATCACGTGATGGATGCAGTAAAGAAATCGGACATGGAGCAGTAATAGTGTGAACACAAAATCTATTAATTACATCATTACTTTGTGAACTATTGCAATGCGATTATAAATCTGCAGGAAATTCATCACGTTTAGCTGTGCACGTTCGTTATTTCTTACGCATGCATATTACCAATCCCAGTGCTTCTTGTCGTTTGTTGACGTTCAATTATAATAAAGTACACTTTACCAGTAAAGAAGTGCTTCAGTTGTGCCACACGTGGTGAAAGAGAAGATGTGATGTGTAGAAACCAAACTTACACGTCGTGCGCTCTTCATGCTATCGTAATTCTCCGTAGATTACGCTGAACAAGCCATAAAGATGAAGATATATGACCTCATTTTGGAACTTAGTCACAAATATTCATGAAACTGTCAGTTACATGTTACATACTGTACATAAAATGATTTATACTGGTACCTATAATCTTATTTTCAAATGGCCTTTCATAACGTCACCAGAGTTGAAAATGTGGTTCATACCAAAATAACAGTGACTCGAACAGTAAGTCCATCGGCTTTTGATAATATCGTGAACATAAGATCAAAGCTATGATGATCTCTTTTAATGCATGGATATTTTTGCAAAGTATATAGACCTACCACAGTTGTTCGATATGACACCGAACTTACACAAATACCTAGCCGTACCAAGGCTGCAGAAAAGAAAAACAGACATTGATGAAAGTCTAAGAGCAACGTATTACTGAGCTATTGCTGCTAAGATTATTTAGGAAAACATTATGAAAGAGGAATAAAATCAATAATCATAGCTAACAAATCACGCCCTATTAGAAAAACAGCATTGAGCATGGGAGAAAATGCATAGTAAGAAGTACACTATTTACCTATATTATCAACCAAGAAAGACATAATTATTGTTGCAGAAAAGGTTAAATATAAGAGCATATGTCTCGTCCAATAAGTAGAGGATATATTTAGAAAATAAAACAATTAAATGTGACTACACATGTGGAAATACACAAGTATTAAGCTTATAGAGACATAATTACGACATTTAAATTTCTTGCTTTACTGTAAAGGAAATATAAGATTAATTGTGTGCTGATTGTACAGTATCCCACGGGTGAAAATACTGTGAAAAGCTGTGTGCTGGTGAGGAGTGTTGATACTAATTTCAAAATTTGGTTCAATTGACTTTCGATAAAATGAAACAGGCTTTTGACCTGATGTACGACAAACATGTCCCAATTCACTTTAAGAGCAAATAGGCAGGAAATGCTGACTTCACTGGTTTGGACATGTCCAAAGAAGATCCCAAAAGCATGCCACTCAACGAGTGAGGAATCTCCACCTTGAAGGCAATCGGGACAGAGAGGCCTCTAAGGAATATCTAGCCAGGGTGCGTAAAGTAATATATGCATGCCTGTGGTGTTAGAAAAGAGTTGGCAAATAACAGGATGGAATAAACCAAGACCAACTCGGTACTCGATTACTGGGCGATGGAAGAAACATGTCACTCCGCGCCAGTAACTGCAAATCATCGCTGCGCGAGCAAAACCTCGCATCCCCACAATGCTCTTCTCTTATGACTAGTCACGCAGCTATCAGAACAATTTTCGTTGTGTTCATTTTCCTATGTGTAAAGGAATTTTCCTATGTTTATGTGTAAAGGAAAATAAACCTTACCTACCGCACTGCAGGAACGTATGTTTGCATGACGTATTTATGCACTCCTACAGTATAATATATTTAAGGTTCATTTTACTGTACACATTATCAAAGGAAAATGAACGCCACGAAAATTGTTCTGACGGACTACATGTCCATATGGGGCTAGGAGGCGTGACCTGTGTTAAGGAAAAATAATGGATAGAAAGAACATTGTGGGATACGAGGTTTTGCACGCGTAGCGACGATATTCCTACAAATTTTAGAATGTTTTCGTATACCATGTGCATTATAAAATACGTTGAGATCAACAGGATTCCTTCCATTTTTCTTCCCCAGAACAATGTTCGTTGCGTTCATTTTCCTATGCGAAGGTACAAAGGGAAATTAACCGCAAATAAAATATACTGTAGAAGTGTCCGACTCGTTGGCTGAATGGTCAGCGTACTGGCCTTCGGTTCAGAGGGTCCCGGGTTTGATTCCCGGGCGGGTCGGGGATTTTAACCTTCATTGGTTAATTCCAATGTCCCAGTAGCTGGGTGTTTGTGCTGTCTCCAACATCCCTGCAACTCATACACAGCACATAACACTATCCTCCGCCACAATAACACGCAGTTACCTACCCATGGCAGATGCCGCCCACCCTCATCGGAGGGTCTGCCTTACAAGGGCTGCACTCGGCTAAAAATAGCCACACGAAATTATTATTACTGTAGAAGTGCGTAAATAGGTCACGCAAACATAAAATCCTACAGTATGGTACGGTAAGGCACATTTTACTTTACACACATGCATAGGAAAATGAACACAACGACAATTGTTCTGATGGACAGCATATCCATATGTGACTGGGAGGCGTGACCAGTTTTAAGGTACATAATGGATAGGAAGTGCATTGTGACGTACGGGCTTTTGTTTCTTCAACAATGATATAATAATTATCTTTATAAAACTTGAGATATGATATTCTTCAACTGCAACAATCGACACGGTCATCATAAAGTGCTTAAAACTGGTCTAAGGCACACAATATTAAATTATTTATAATGTTGGTAAGAATAACCATACAGATATTTCCTATCTTCGAGGATAGCATAGACTTTCAAAAATACGAACAAAATGCTTAAGACTTGACAGAAGACGTAGTGTTAGAAAGTGAATTATCTTGGAGTGGTGTAATACACCTTGCCTCTTCATGACTACAAATATTGGTCAATCAGATTCCATGTACAACACCATTAATTATCAGGATCATATTCATTAATTCACTAATAAAGTGTTTATTTCATGCCGATGTCTATTTTTTGCCACACCTAAAACATTACAATACAGTTTGAAATGCTAAATTCAATGAAAGCTGTATAATGAATAATTGTACATTTGCTATATGCAAACAACACAGCTTGGAGAATGCGTAAACGAATATAACTATGAGATATTATTTTATTGCATTTTCTTATGGATACCTTAATGTAAAATGTTATTAATCATTCGTGTATTAGCGATACTTATCTATTATATATATAAATGTCATTGTATGTATGTATGTGTGTATGTATTACAACTCCTCATAAATCACTGCAGCGATTTACACCAAACTTGGTATACTTACGACTTAGTATCAGGAGACAAACCGCGCGGGGTTAAGACGCCCCAATTACCCTTAGGGGTGGGGGCGGGGGGGGGGCGATGGGCGACATTTAAAAATATTCGAAAATGGTGTCGAATCCATACTTTTTGGGGTCGCTGAGATGAATAGTGATACTCCGTATTTCTTTTGACAAACCGCGTGGGGTAGGACACTCCATGTACCCATAGGGGCGTAGGGGGGAGGACGAGGGGTATGAAAAATAAAATATTCGACAATAGTGTCGAATCCATACTTTTCGTGATGGCTGAGATGAATACTGACACCCCGGAATATTTTTAAGTTCAAACCGCGTGGGGTAAGACACCCAATGTACCCATAGGGGCGGGGGGGGGCGAGGGGGTACATATAAAATATTCGACAATAGTGTCGAATCCATACTTTTCGTGGTCGCTGAGATTAATAGTGACACTTCAGAATTTTTTGAAGTCCAAGTTCAGCCCCCTTTGGGGTGGAGGGTGAGGGGAGTGATATATCAAAATGATCGGAAATAGTGTCGAATCCATCCTTTTCGGGGTCGCTGTGATGAATAGTGACACTCCGGATTTCGTTTGACAAACTGCGTGGGGTATGACACCCCATGTAACCATAAGAGCTGGGGGGGGGGCGGCGAGGGGGTGACATAAAATATTCGAAAATAGTGTCGAATCCATACTTTTCGTGGTGGCTTAGATGAAGAGTGACACTCTGAAATTTTTTAAAGTCCAAGTTCAGCCCCCTTAGGGTTGGGGGTGAGAGGGGAATGATGTATCAAAATAATCTAAAATAGTGCCGAATCCATACTTTTCGGGGTCGCTGAGATGAATAGTGGCATTCCGGATTTCTCTTGACAAACCGTGTGGGGGCAAGACACCTCATGTACCTTTAGGGGCGAGGAGGGGGTGACATTGAATATTCCAAAGTAGTGTCGAATCCATACTTTTCATGGTCGCTGAGACACTCCGGATTTTTGTTAAGTCCCCGCTGGGGATGGGTAATGGGAGGGGATGACGTGTAAATATAATGGAAAATAACCTATATTTACGTCGAATACATTGTTTATGTGTCGCTGATACGAATTTTGACGCTCTGTATACCGTTTAGGTCCACGTTCAGCCTCCATTAAGACGGGGGATTGAGAGGGGTTTGAAAGTAAATGGTCTAAAATGACAGAGATTAGTTTTTGATCCACTGCTTTTGGGGTCGCAAGGCTGATTGGTGACAGTCGCAATAACAGTTGAAATCGTGTACGTGATATCTGTAGCGCGACGGGTAAATGCATATAGCCTAGTTATCACTAATTTCTTTTTGAAAGGATCAAATACTTCCCAGTCAATTCGAGCTTCCACGAGGACAAAGTTTTACTCAATAATTAAATAATCTAAAACTTGAAATAAAACACATCTAAATAACACTCAAACTACATAATAGATCTTAAAATATCAATTAACATTTCAAACGAATGATATTAAAAATCACTTCACACATAACTAACTGGCAGTACAAATCTAAGGTAAACATTCAAAAGCTACCCGGACAACGCCGGGTACTACAGCTAGTTAACAATAAAGTGTCATAAATACTCTGTTCGTAAACTCACAAAGAAAATGAAATAAATATATAACGCCACGGAGATTCATTCAGAACTGAATGTGGGACTTCCTTGAAATAATGAACTGAATAAATATGTATCAATATTCTCATTTAATTTTACGCCCGCCTGGTAGCCATGATCGTTAAGGCGTCAAGTCTGTATGGTCTGACACCTCGGTTTGCCGGTTCGAGTCTCGTTGGTCGAAATAATTTGCACCATGAGAGTGTGGCCGGCAAGGAGGAGACATGTTGGTATACAGTTTGCAATCACTGGATTGCGTGCTAAGAGCCTGAGTTCAGTTCCAAAGCTCTCCGAAGTGTTCATATGAAGTGGGGACACATGATACTGCTGATGGACGAGGCCGTTAAGCCTCCTCCTTGATGTTATTTGACACGAGTAGAATATGTGCCGGCGCCAGTTTCCACGCTCTCTCCTTTCCAGCTATCATATTCGTCATTCAATTAATCTTATGTCCGACTCGTTGGCTGAATGGTCAGCGTACTGGCCTTAGGTTTAAAGTGTCCCGGGTTCGATTCCCGGCCAAGTGGGGGATTTTAACCTTCATTGGTTAATTTCAATGGCTCGGGGGGTGGATATTTTTTTGTTGTCCCCAACATTCCTGCAACTCACACACCACACATAACACTATCCTCCACCACAATAACACGCAGTTACCTACACATGGCAGATGCCGCCCGCCCTTATCGAAGGGTCTGCCTTACAAGGGCTGCACCCGGCTAGAAATAGCCACACTAAATTATTATTTAATCTCATGAACACCTCTGATGATTTTGACGTTAGGAAGGGCGTCTGGTCGTAAAAAAAAACTCGCTGTGAATATCTATCCCACATCAAACCTGACCCCGTTAGGGAACAGGACAAGGGTTGGATACACATTGTCTTTTAATTTTATGTAATGCCTATGTTACAGTTTCGTTTCATGAAACCGCAATTAGTTTTACTTACTTTCAAAATGATCTAATAACATTGGCAACTCAACTTCAAAATATTTAAAGCACAATTTTAAGACGCAAATTAATTAAGCACACACGTAATATGGTGAAGACTAGGAAGAATTCAATTTACATGCCGGGCAATAGAACTGAACAACCGAGCAAGCGGCTGTGCGGTTTGGGCCACGCAACTGTCAGCTTGCATTTGGGAGAAAGTGGGTTCGAACCCCAATATCGGCAGCCGTGAAAATGGTTTTCCGTGGTTTCCCATTTTCACAGCAAGTAAATGCTGTGGCTCTACCTTAATTAAGGCTTCCTTCCCACTCCTAGCCCTCTACTCTCCCATCGTCGTCATAAGACCTACCTCTGTTGGTGTGACATAAAACAAATTGTAAAAAAAAAAAAAAAAAGAGTTGGAATATTAGGATAAATCGGTGTAGGCTCTTTTAGCTTCGACTCTATTCCTCATAGAAGAAGAGACACTAAAATACTATGATGATATTGCTTTCGTAACCTAGAAAATCCTATCTAGTTCCACAGTTTATGATAATTGAAGGAAACTTTCAAATGCGATAGATGAAAGGGGGAAGTAACATGTGGTATGTCGTCGGTGAAGGATCAATACCTGTTATAACACAGTGCTCTTCCTATCCATCATTCTCCTTAAGAATGGTCACACCTTCCAGCCCCATGGATACGCAGTCCATCATAACAATGTTTTTTTTTTTTTTTTTTTTTTTTTTTGCTATTTGCTTTACGTCGCACCGACACAGATATGTCTTATGGCGACGATGAGATAGCAAAGGCCTAGGAATGGGAAGGAAGCGGCCGTGGCCTTAATTAAGGTACAGCCCCAGCATTTTGCCTGGTGTGAAAATGGGAAACCACGGAAAACCATCTTCAGGGCTGCCGACAGTGGGGTTCGAACCCACTATCTCCCGATTACTGGATACTAGCCACACTTAAGCGACTGCAGCTATCAAGCTCGGTAAACACAATGTTTGTTGTGTTTATTGTCCTATGCGAAGATGTAAAGGGAAATTATCCTTAAATACAGTATACTCTCTACTGTAGGAGTGAGCAAATACTAATTGGTTGGGAACTATTCTATATTCGTTTGTTCTTAATGGCTGTCCAAATTAGCCACGTCTGACACACTAACACATGTTTTACGTATCATTATGCATTTTCATCTTTTGTCTTATAACTGGCCAGCAGCGTTTATTTCCCAGAAAGCTGTTTATGCGAGCAATATGCAATTCTACTGACAAATTATATCGGTACAGGGACATCACCTTTACCGACAATACGACGAAGTCTCACTAGATATAGGAGAATTTAAATTATTATTACCGGGCGAGTTGGCCGTGCGTGTAGAGGCGCGCGGCTGTGAGCTTGCATCCGGGAGATAGTAGGTTCGAATCCCACTATCGGCAGCCCTGAAAATGGTTTTCCGTGGTTTCCCATTTTCACACCAGGCAAATGCTGGGGCTGTACCTTAATTAAGGCCACGGCCGCTTCCTTCCAACTCCTAGGCCTTTCCTATCCCATCGTCGCCATAAGACCTATCTGTGTCGGTGCGACGTAAAGCCCCTAGCAAAAAAAAAAAAAAAATTATTATTTGATTTCTCTTACTTTATTAATGCTGCAGGTCTCCGTATTTTATTCAAGATGTATAATGTGTGATATATACCACTGATACATTTTTTTACGAGTATCCGGACTTCCAATCTTTCGGATTGTTATGCACCCCACCTTAACTGTGTACTAAGGTTGATTGCTGTTTGAAGGGGTATATACAACAGTGATATTACCAGCTGTTCGTAGAGGACATGATCATTATTTTCAATAAACTTGAATTAGCTTTCAAGTTGAGATATTTAAAGCATTACAACTAAAATTAACTCCGTATCTAGCACCAATATATTCTTCTTACTCTCTAGATCTTACGCTTACTGGCTGCGAATTCTACTCATTTCAGACACACTATCGCTGTTTAGACGAGAAGAACTTGAAGATATACTAGCGTTTTTAAGCCTAAGCTTTCACGGTGACTTACCAAAATATATATTTTTACATTTACTGGACACACTTTTATATTTTCAGTTCTGAAATATCTGTATCAAACTTAACGTGCACTTACACGCACTCTTCAAGACACCATAAGAATGCTAGTCAGACCAAATGCACTCCCCTAATAATTCATTTAGATGCACTGGTTTACCTCCCTTTGTTGAAGACTATGTTCAGAGAAGTCTGTGTAATAATGCATGTACTCGTGGTGATGATTATTGCCTTAAGGATATATATGACGAGGCAAACTCCTCCTTTGACTCTAATCTTAGAATAAAGAAAAACGAAGGTAACGCCAAAGGTAAGGGAAGATAATGAAAGGCGTAAAATGGAAGGCAGTTTAGACCACAAAATATTATACGACAGGGTTCGAAAGATAAAAATAGGAGATCAAAGACGTGAGATGGAAATTAGGAGCCTGGGACTATTAGTGAAAACATTGCCAGACTCAACTAATGGCCCTCTGATCCCCTCTCACGATGAAAATTTCTGAGAAAGTGTATATTTGTTGACATTACGTAGTGAAAAATCAATGATCAAGATATTAATTTCAATAGAGGATGCAATTATTTAGTAATCAAACATATCATCTTAATCTGCTCTGCATACTTACTCATTATTAAAATAGCTAATACTCGTATAAGAAATATACCTGTAGTCTGCAATTTAGGAATGCAATTGTGAACGATGAAGATAGACAGTGGCAAGTGGAATCGATTGAAAATGAGAAATCGGGAAAGATAATTTCAAGAATTGGTGATTGAAAACGAACTCACTTGTTAACCAAAGACGTCGTCGGGTAGTGGCAGTGTGTGTCTTTCCGATCTACAAATGTTCAATCTAAATGCGGACAACAAGTGTTTCAAGCGAAAAAATGTTGTAAAAAATGGTGTGGTATGTAGTTCTTGAGAAAATGTTATTTTAAGTATAGCAGTGTAGACAAAGGTAAAAATCATTTTATTCGTGTCCGAGTTGCGAGGGAAAGTGTGAGCACTTGGGTCATGGCGTCCCAGAAATTAGGCCAATGCAGCTTTCTATTTCAGTTGGAGTGTAGCGAGTGCAAGTACACAAGGTATGGATAGTAACATCATTTTGACAATGGTAGTTATTTTACGACATGACTTGCGAGTGTTCAAGATAGAGAATGATGGAGTGAAGAGACGAATTGATTCCTTAGAAGAGGTTGCAGGACCTAATGACCAGGATAAGAGAATTCCAGGTGACGAGGAATGGACACGGTTGGAAAAGGAGTGAACTATAGTGAATCTGCACATACTTCGACCCATTCAGACGTCCTAATTTCTACTAATAATAGACTTTCTATGCTGGGAGTTAATAGTTGTGTAGAACAGTGAGATTGGTTCCAGCTGGAGGCAATGTTCTCAGAATATATGGGCAATAAAAACTACTAAGACTCGTAAATCAAACCCAAACTAAGTGAAGAAGAAGTAAAAAATACGAATTGTAGGTGACAGCCAGGCTCGTGGGGATAGCATTTTTTGTTAGTAACGAGAATGTAGGAGTATCAGTTGTTGTTTATCCTGGTGATCGGATTTGCTCTGTTGTGAAGGGCATAGAAGACAGAACATCAGACTTGGCAGACAGTAATTTTGCTGCTATAAAGTGAGGGACGAACTAGTGGCACACCAATGTGGTAATAGCTAATATTCTGCACAGGCATGATCTTACTCCAAATTAATGTGTAAATAAAGAAGTAAGTAGGGTTAATAAGGGTATCAAAGGATTATATGAATATTTTAGGAATTTGCATATAATAAATGTTAAAAATTTTGAAGGAAATTGTTGCACATCTCATGGGAATAGGCAATATTGTGTTAGAGGTGGCAGTTAATAAATTAATTTCTAAAAATGGTGCAATACCTCTGCAACTTAGGCCTGGTAGTAATGATGCGGGAAACTAGAGAAAAAATAATGTTATTGGTTGTACGTCCCACTAACTACATATATGGTGTAAGTTGGCACAGTTCTGCAATTCATGTAAACAGTTGTGATGATCTTGGAGATATTAGCGGATAAGAACCTATTAATATTACTAATTCTAATGAAGTAGTATGTAACAGCCAGGGCTCAAGAAAGGAATCAGATTTAACTGAAATTCTATTCGCTCAAAATTGTGTAAAAGTTTGTATAACTGAACATTACTTCAAAAAGATGAGGTTGATTATATAAAACTAAATAGTTTTAAATTTCAGTGATTATGTTGTTGTTGTTTGAGTCATCAGTCCATAGACTGGTTTGATGCAGCTCTCCATGTCACCCTATCCTGTGCTAACCTTTTCATTTCTATGTAACCATTGCATCCTACATATGCTCTAATCTGTCAGTGATTATCTTGCAGGAAAATAGGAACACGTGGAGGTACAGCTATATTCACAACGGAGTCTTCAAATTGAGAGGTTATAGGTGTGTCTTATTTATGTGAGGAGCAAAAAATTGAGGTAACAGCGATACTCCTACATCACCTAGGTGCTATTGTGGCTGATTTATATCGATCAGCAAGTGGGGACTTCGACAGGTTTTTTTAAACTTGAACAGTTATTCATAACATTACAAATGAATGCTAAGTGCAGATAGAAAGTGTGTCTTTGTGGTGATATTAATTTGGACGTAACAGTTTCTGAGAAGAAAAAGTTATTTTCTTAATATTTTAAAGTCATTTAATGTATAATGTGAAAATCATAACCATACCAAGGGAAGGGCAGTGCTTGAAAATATTATAACTAACATTCATCACTCTAAATTTGAAATTGGTACAACGGATATGGCTTTACATGGTCTGGGATCTGATCATAAATCTATATGAATGAATTTTCAGAGCATATTTCTGGACTCGTCTTCAATATAAACTACAATAGCGTATAGACGATTTTTTTTCATGAAGGACAATTGTCAACTTCGTATCAGGACTAGTATTGGTTGACTGGAATGCAGTGCTAGGAGATTAATTAGATCGGGTTGGTAATAAAATTGACAGGCCTTTTTACGGCATTTATTTTAAGTTTAGAGGATTGATTTACACTCAGGATTTTTTTCTCAGAATGAAACAACAAAATGATTGTGTGCAAGGCTAAAATGGTGCACTCCAGAACTTGAAATTATGAAAAATAAACTTATGCTTATTTATGGACTCCATGAAGCTAATAATTCTACAGTAACGTTAAATAGGCATGGAACGGAAAGAAATACATATAAACATCCTATAAGAGAAGGTAAATTAAAAACTAATGAATATTACATTGAGAAGTTCCGTAATAGGTGAAAGGTAACCTGGCAGGTGGTAAATTCTGAAGGTAAAAATAAAACGTGGTCTAAAGTTGAAAACTGTCCTGATTATTTCATTCAGTCTGTAAATGGCATGTATGAGAATATCCCTGACACATGAAATGATTCATAGGGCTATCTTGCGAATAGTCTAATTGTTGAACCTAATGAGGGTCTCTTATGGAAGGAAGTTCTATGCATTGTAAAAATTTTAAAGTCATCTGATAGTAAAGATATTAATGGAATTCCAAATATTTTATAATAATAATAATAATAATAATAATAATAATAATAATAATAATAATAATAATAATAATGGTTTTACGTCCTACTAACAACACTGTGCGGTTTATGGAGACGCAGAAATGCCGGAATTTTGCGCAACAGGAGTTATTTTACGTGATTAGTAAATGTACCGACATGAACCTTACTGAACCGCGCAATGCCCTGTGCTTCAAAGTCACTAAGTAACAACAACCACAACAACCACAACCATGCAAATTAATATTGACGGCTTTTAAAATCGGTATTAATCACTCCCACTGAAAGTAATCTATATTGCAATACGCAATTATTTGCGATAATAATAATAATAATAATAATAATAATAATAATAATAATAATAATAATAATAATAATCGTATGGCCTCAGCTACAGAAGTGAAGACCTAATGAAGTGGTGCCATCCAGACTGCCTGTCCGTCAATTTCGATATTGTAAATAATAGTGCTGCATGCGGTTTGAAGCGCGCAGCTGTGAGCTTGCATCCGGGAGATAGTGAGTTCGAACCCTATTGTCGGCAGCCCTGAAGATGGTTTTCCGTGGTTTCCTTTCTTCAGACCAGGCAAATGCTGGGGCTGTACCTTAATTAAGGCCACGGCCACTTCCTTCCCATTCCTAGGCATTTCCTCTCCCATCGTCGCATAAGACCTATCTGTGTCGGCGCCACGTAAAACAAATAGAAAAAGAATAGTGCTGTTCTCCGACAATGAATTGGAATTTTACTGGATGATTCCCTGTGGGTGAGTTTATTTTATTTTTTCGTATGTCATTAAGTGCGCCAACAAACTCTAAGAAGCCAACAACAATGGCATGGAATGCCAATATTTTGGAACAACCATCGAAAATCATCTATCTGAGTAGGGATTGAACGCACAAACTTGGAATATATGTTAGACACACTGCCACTGATCCATTGAGGCAACTACTTATCTGCAATTAGGAGCTGAAAATCCTACCGTTGTTACGTAAAATAATATACTGAATCAAAAGTAATAAATTGCACAGAAGTACGAGTATAAAGCTAGGGAAAGCTAAACGTACCTTATCTGAGCCAGGGAATTTTTTGCATGAAAAGTGCAGTACGCCATCTCACTCATCCATAGCAGTCCAGGGTTTCCTTCAGAGCTGGCCAACAAGTTCTGCCATGCACAGTGCTCGGCCGGGCTGTTATACAGTTTCATAATCCACCGGAACGAAGAAAAGTTCATACGTACGGACTGCGTATAGTTAGCAAACACGGTAACAAAAGTTTCGCTTAAGCTTCCAACGGTCAACAGGATCACTTGCTATATAGACTGTGCTGAGGCGAAGAATGTTGAAACCACTGAAGTTTACACCAGTAGATGTGAGCCCAGAACTCACTTGCCATCATTGACAAGCGTTCTGACAATTCATTTATATTACAAGGAGGGATACGTGAAATGAAATTCAAAATCCTGCGGTGACAGCAATTAATCACCTTTCTCTATTATCTTCTTAATATGCAATAGATCTCGGCAAAGTCTATTATAAATGTACGTTACTTTCACGCTGAAATCCTATAGTATCGAAACGAATCTTAGGTTTTACTCCTTGCAGTTAAGCACAATAAAGTTGCAGTCTACTGACTGACGTACATTAGTTCTTGTGTCTCTTAGCTCAGGTGAGCGCTTTTACCAATATAAGAGTCTCATCCCGACCTGTGATAACATGGAATCTGATAAGGCATGAATTATGATGAATATAGGCTTTCAATGTGCGGCAAGTACCAATTCTACATCTTGATGGATTCTCGGTCACTTTTGCCTGGGAAGTTTTCCCTGGAACCATTTTTTCCCAATACAACTATTTTTCCGTACACGCCTACGCATTTTCGCTAATACCTTCTCCTCTTACATAAATATTCTTACATGTATCAGCACTACATTTATTTATTTCAAAATCATTAACAGTATGAATTTTAAGCGTAATTTATTTCGTAACGTGGGAATACAGTCAACAGTTCTTAAGTAGGCTAATCCAAAATCCTTTCCTCTTCCTTGCAGGTACTGTAGTTGATTACCATGGAAAGTATTTAGCAACTGCATCCCTTTCCTTTTTAATTTGCACCTTATTGTTTGCCCTAAAAACATTTGGGTAATAGCCGTTTCGCTGTCACTCTGCTCTTTTTGGATTTCTGTCAGAGCTACGTATAGAAAAATATGGCGTTTGCCTTCAGCAGTTAGAAACCGATTTGCCATCCTTCAGAAACATTGATTGTGGGATGTTGAATATGTAGCGCAACATATTAACAGTTCTAACGTCCTGGAGGGTATCTAGGTCCGACAAACCCTATCATTCCTCTTTCTCTTCTTGCCGTATGCTTACCATTACAAGAATCATTATTCATTATAAATGTGAAAAATAGCTTTTTCAAAAATTGCGTGAATAAATATATTGGGAAAAATATACGGAATAATACCCTAAAAGTAAATTATATTGGAAATAACAATTTTAGCAAAGAATTTATGAGGGTGAAAATATGTGTATTTAGAGAAAGAAGTATTTTAGGGAGAAAATGTGGATAAAACCTTCAAGGAGCGTCTTGATGGGTACATATTCCCTTTTGTACCTGTCTCTTGGCTGATGTGAGAACTTTCACTAATATCGCAGTCTCATACATGGCTGAGATTTCACAATACACGTGATCCTGAGCAGCTTCACATAATGCTAAAATGCTTCACCTACTGTACTCTAATTGTTTTATTTTCTACATATATAGCCACCTATTTAATTACTCTTTTGTCCAGCCCATGCATTCGCCCGCGAAGCGATCTGATAGGCTAACTTCAGATGCTAATAAAATAACAACGGCACGAGATGTCGTATTATTTTTTTTCAAATTATATATTAGTGTTACAAATCCTCTAATACACATATACTCGGTTCACCAGCCTGTATATATAAGTGATATTAGTAAGAAATGGAATCACAGATAATGTCTTTATGTGGATAGTGTTTACTTTATAGAGTAAAAATAAGTTACAGAACTGGACAAAGTTGTAAGATGGACGGCTGATAAACGGTGTGAAAATTCAGGTTGCTTCAACAAGAGGAAAAGCCCTCTAAGTTATAATTATTGTATTGATAGAATGAATGTATCCCACGGAGACTGTTAGGTGTTAATGTGAAGAAAGATCTTCATTGGGATAATCACATTAATGAAGCTGTAAATAACGACTACAAATCTCTTCCTGTGGTTATGAGGGAATTTAGGGGTTGTAGTAAAGATGTAAGATAGAGAGCATGTAAGCCACTGGTAGGACCCCAATCAGAGTATAGCTCCAGTTGACATGGCTTTCACCAGGACTACTTGATTCTAGAAGTGGAAAATATTCAGAGGAAAGCAACACTATTTGTTATGGGCGATTTTCTAAAAAAGAATAGGTCTACTGTTACGAAATTATTATAATCTTTGGGCGGAGAAGGTTTGGAAGTACATGCTATCATTATATGAAGATAAAGCTGAAATCGAAGAGAACTAATTTGGGAAAGTGTTCGTTTATAGACAGAGGAATTAGGGATTGGAATAAGTTACCAAGGGAGATGTTCGACAAATTTCCGACTTCTTTGAAATTATTTGAACAGACTTGGTCGAACGAAAACATGAAAGTGTCAATATCTAGACAACACGTGTAACGACAGTTTCAATATCTCTTGTAGAGAGAAAGAACCACTGTATCCTACAAAAGGCTTGAATGTGGTATGATATCATTTGATTATGCAATAGTGCAGCCATCTTGAAGTGCTGAAATCGCCGTGCTGCGCAGCTAACAATTAGTGCGGCTCTGGACTTCGGTGCGGTAGCACGTTTGTGAGGTGTCGTCTTACTGAGTTGTTGTCGTCGTCGTCGTTGTTGTTGTTGTTGTTGTTGTTGTTTTCGTAGTAGTATATTGATCAAGCAAATCATTCAGACAACACTTGAGGAAATTGTGGTACGAGTAAATGCGAACAGTTTCTTTCGCATAATATCGCGACATGTGTACGATGGCCAAGAAGGCATTCGATATAATAGAGCAGCTTATCCAATCATAACAAGTTTGAAATCACTAAAAATGCCTTATTGGGTGCGTCTCAGATTAAAGGTGGCCGCGACCGGGCTGAGTGGCTCAGACGGTTGAGGTGCTGGTCTTCTGACCCCAACTTGGCAGGTTCGATCCTGGCTCAGTCCGGTGGTATTTGAAGGTGCTCAAATACGTCAGCCTCGTGTCGGTAGATTTACTGGCACGTAAAAGAACTCCTGCAGGACTAAATTCCGGTACCTCGGCGTCTCCGAAGACCGAAAAAGTAGTTAGAGGGACTTAAAGCAAATAACATTATTAAACCAAACCAAACCAAACCCCATGGCACTACAGCCCTTGAAGGGCCATGGCCTACCAAGCGACCGCTGCTCAGCCCGAAGGCTTGCAGATTACGAGGTGTCGTGGGGTCAGCACGACGAATCCTCTCGGCCGTTATTCTTGGTTTTCTAGACCGGGGCCGCTATCTCACCGTCAGATAGCTCCTCAATTATTCTAATCACGTAGGCTGAGTGGACCTCGAACCAGCCCTCAGGTCCATTATTAACATTATTAAAGGTGGCCGTGCGTCGTGAGGAGAGTTTCGCGTTACTGAAGCCCTAGTCGAGTACATCTAATACCCCAATAGTGGAAAATGATTTGAAATACATGGGTGTGGACACTGATCATCCTGGTGCGTCAATCGAAACTCCCACACTGGAAATCTATATTCAGGGCTGCCGACAGTGGGGCTCGAACCCACTATCTCCCGAATACTGGATACTGGCCGCACTTAAGCGACTGCAGCTATCGAGCTCGGTACTTCTGGTGTTTTACAATGTTAGTTGAACGTTAATGATGTCACAAGAAAATACAATCCACCTTTTAACTATATTAGCGGACTGTGTATGTTCGGGGAGACAGTACTTTTCTTTTCTTCGACCCCCCACTTTTTGTGTTTCATACATGGCATAGACACACAGGCAAGCGGAACGAAGAGGTTTCATTCGGTGAAGTAAATGATGTATTTCCCTACTGGTGTAGGTTCAAGCCGTATTCTTTAGCACGGACTGATAATTCCATTACAAGCAAAGCTAAGTAATATGTATGCGATGGTGACAGGAGATGTAGAAATAAAAATAAAAGAAGAAAGAGAAGGAAATCATGGACACATTATGATGTTCCTCTGGACATCGTTAGATCCAAAGAAGATTCTTTGAGTTTTCCTAATATGGAAACACGGAAGTAACGCGCATGTATTCTAGTCTTCAATTAATAAACCTTCATATATAATGCATTGAACCTATACTTTACATTTAAGATGTAAGAAGCGATATTCAGTGTCCTAAAAAAGAGCTCTAGGGAGTAGGGCTTCAAAGCGACACAGGAATATGTAAATACCCGAAGTTTGTATTTACTCCGTTAGAAGAGAGTAGCTGACTGCGTGTATGCCTTTCATACAAGTGTTACAAGAGACCTGGCTTGTCTCCATTAAGAATGCTAGAAGATTTGTCTTTGAGAAGTAAACAAACACAGCTAAGATGAAATGGTTCTCAGCTACAGCCTGGTATATTTTCTCATTCTTGGGATTTAATTAAGCATGTCGTACAATAGATTGAGTACATAGTAGATTTAATATTCTATCCTACAAATGAAGTAATTAATCTCAATGTTTACGAGACAATTCCATGCAGAACACAATATTTTAAAAGTAAACAAGGGCTATTCTATGAAGAATGAAACTGTCCAAATTCTGTGTTTGATTTCCGGTAGTAAAATTTAAAAACCATTAACTTTCAGCTGTGTAGATGAAGTTTCCACCCATGAAAAGGACATAGTGTTTTAGAAACTGTTGCCATTTTGCAGACAGCTCTTAGTCGAGGATCTACCAATAGCAGGCATATAAATGTTTTTCACTACATTAATCGCATGAACTACATTCACCTTTGAGAATACTTCGATTTCCCCTTACATTTTATCACCTTGCCATTATTATAACATTTTACAACTTGCTTTACTTCGCATCGACACAGATAAGTCTTATGGCGACGACGGGATAGGAAAGGTCTAGGAGTGGGAAGGAATCGACAGTGGCCTTAATTAAGCTACATACCCAGCGTTTGCCTGGTGTGAAAATTGGGAACCATTGAAATCTATTTTCAGAGCTGCCGACAGTGGGGCTCGAACCCACTATCTCCCGAACGCAAACTCACAGATGCGCGCCCCTAACAGCATGGCCAACTCTCCTGGAGCCCTTGCCATTAAATCTAGGAAAATTCACTAATATAATTATTACAACCAGTGCACGTATAAATGTCACGGCCAAAAATAAATTTCGTCCTAATGCCCATTTGAGACATACCAATAGGGTATTGCAAATTATCGTAAGTACAGGACAAGATCAAGATGGTAATTGAAAGTACATGAAATGTACTCAACAGTAACTCAATTACTAAAAAGTACCGTAAGTAGACAGATGTATGTGATATTCCTCATCCAAACAAGTAGCTCCTCTTTTTTCTTACTTCCTTTAACGTTAGCCTATAGAGTACCATAGCCGGACCCGTTGTGTAGGGGTAGCGTGCCTGCCTCTTATCCGGAAGTCGCGGGTTCGATTCCCCGCCAGGTCAAGGATTTTTACCTGAATCTGGGGGCTGGTATGAGGTCCACTCAGCCTACGTGATTAGAATCTAGGAGCAATCTGACGGAGAGATAGCGGCCCCGGTCTAGAAAGCCAAGAGTAACGGCCGAGAGGATTCGTCCTGCTGACCATACGATTCCTCGTAATTTGCAGGCCTTCAGGCTGAGCAGCGGTCACTTTGTAGGCCAAGGCCCTTCAAGGCTGTATTGCTATGGGGTTAGTTAGTTATAGAGTATTCAATCTAATGTCGTTTTTGCGCACGCGAAACCCACTATGCGAAAGATTTCAGGTTATAACTTTGGTCGGTAACATTCAACACTGTGCGAATAAGGTCAAATAATTCTCGCTCTTGGAAAGGTATGTGCTGCGGGTCGGTATATCTCCTACTACACTGTCACAGCCGTTTCTGCAGGCACTACGACGATATACTATATCGCTGGCCTTGTTGTAATGCCAATGTTCTTCTTATCCATTATTTCTCTTAACACTGGTCACGCCACCCTGCCACATTCGGATATGCAGCCCATCGGAACAATTTTCGTTGTGTTCATTTTCCAATGCCGAAGTGTCAAGGAAAATTAACCTTAAAATACACTCTACTGTAGGAGCGCGAAAATACGTCATACAAACATGCATTCCTACAGTATGTTCATTTCCCTTTACACTTTAGCATAGGAGAATGAACACAATGAAAATTATTCCGATGGACTGCATATTCATACGTGGCTGGGAGGCGTGACCAGTCTGAAGAAAAATAATATATAGGAAGATCATTGTCAGATAAGTAAGTGGTACTGGAACTAGGACATCGATATGTCTCTACGTATAGGTCTGTCTGTGTATGCGTTATCATTTTTGTGTACTTTGTCTAATTTATCAGATTCTTTTATGTTTTTCATTAAAGTTTCATATCCTTATTACATGCATTTTTTAATCAATCGATGTTATCATTCTGTGTTGATCGACTAAAAGCCTATTGGGTGTCTATATCTCGAACGTGTAGGAAATATGAAAATAACTATACGCCTAAAAGTAGCAATATATGCCCCAAAAGATAAACTATTCCAAAATGTAATAACGTGTATCCATTGATTATATTATAAGAACTTACAAAAGTCAAAATAAATACTATAAAACTGAAATTTGCGCTTACGTAACTAACAATGCCGAACTAGACACTAAAAACTAAAATACTGCTCCTTAAAACTTAATTACTGCTCTGAACCTTATTTTTGAGTGAACCAAAATGTTTTTGAATCCTACCAAAAATGTCTCTTTACTGAAGCTATACATTGAAAATATCAATTTTAATTTATTCTCCCTAATTAAAGCAAGATTGCGTTTATATAATTATACCTACTGATATTATCATGAGGACATTCAAACTTCGAAGCACAGGTACGTGATTTATCATTTCTTAACTTGCACATTCATTCCAGAATTCGTAGAACGGCCTTGTTTGGGAGAAGTCAGTGCCATGTCACTCAGCTACCGTACCCATCTGCAGGTTGTTTGCAGAAAATATATCTAGTATTCCTCCACAATCGTGATGTAATGGACTGGTGTGGAAGGATACGTCAACGTATTGGGGCACCGAATCATGGAAGTAGGGCAAGGTAACTGTAAAATATCAACACACCATGTCTTCATTTTATTGGTGGGAAAGTCAATACGCTAGTTATGTTGACATTGTACTCTAGGTTAAGTTGTAACACAACGCCTACACGGACAAATATACTGTACACTAAAACTGAGTGGGAACAACGGGTTCGCGGGGAAAGTTAAATTAGGTCATTTAGCTACCTTTTTCACACGATACTGTGATGGCGTTGATATTCGATAAAGCACTGTTATGTTTACCTACCTACCTACCTACCTACCTACCTACCTACATACATACATTCCGGTACAAATTCATTATAGACTGTTACGCCTTTCAGTGTTAAGTCTGCAATCCTCTATGAATTAACCACGGCCCTTCCCAATCCTCTGTTTGCAACTAGCTCTGTGATCTCATTTAGTTCCACGCCACGTATCATTAAGTCATTACGTGAGACTTACCATCGTCACCTTGAGCTTTCTCTGCTTCTATTTCCAACCTCCCTGGCGGAGTTCTTTTTTCCTTAACTTATTCTTCTCCATTCGCCTCACATGATCCCACTATCAAAACCGGTTTATGCGTACAGTTTCATCCAAGGAGTTTTTTCCTATCTTATCCTTTACCGAGCTCGATAGCTGCAGTCGCTTAAGTGCAGCCAGTATCCAGTATTCAGGAGATAGTAGGTTCAAACCCCACTGTCGGCAGCCCTGAAAATGTTTTTCCGTGGTTTCCCATTTTCACACAGGCAAATGCTGGGGCTGTACCTTAATTAAGGCCACGGCCGCTTCCTTCCCACTCCTAGCCCTTTCCTGTCCCATCGTCGCCATAAGACGTATCTACGTCGGTGCGACGTAAAGCAACTAGCAAAAAAAGAAAAACGTATCCTTTATCCTCTAATTTCGAATAACCGCTTGCCATATTTCCCAACTGTTTGTGCCAGCAATAATTCTTGCTACTTTCATGTTGATTATTTATAAATTATGAATAACATATTTCGAGTCCCTCTAGTTTTCATTCACCACGGAGGAGTCGGTCTGATAACAGAAAGGATAGTCAGGGTGCATTCGGGAACTCACTGTCTTCTGACAGAATTTAGTTGATCGCAATTGCGAGCTCACTGCATTAGCTTTGCTGCTGACACATCGAGGGTTAGGAGACAAAACCTCGTATCTCGCAATGCTCTGCCTAGCCATTATTCTTCTTAACACTGGTTACACCTTCCAGCCACATGTGGATATGAAGTCCACCAGAAAAACATTCGTTGTGTTCATTTGCCTATGGTTATCCATGAAGAAAAATGAACGTTAGCGTACCGCACTGTAGGAATGTATATTTGCATGACGTATTTACGTACTCCTACAGTACAGGGCATTTAACGTTCATTTTACTTTCCACTTCAGCGTGGGAGAATAAACACAATGAACACTGTTCTGATACCCTCAGGGGAACCTGTAACCCATAGGGAGCGCGTCCTCAGGTGTTGGATAGAGGAACCCCTCATTCAGTAGGGCTGGTTGAAATATCCTATACAACCCGCGGACCGGGAGGTAGCCCGGTTCCTGGGAGCTTCAAAATGCTTGCTGGGATACCCTCTCTCGCGGGGTCATAAATATGGAGAGTCCATTAGCAAGGTTATGGATGGTTTCAGTAGGGCTCCTTTGAAATGATCGAAAGAGAGGTCTACGGAAACTATGCTGACTGCCAGTATCCGCAGTAGGACAGGTGGCAGTGGGTCTCAGTCAGGGAGATCAATCTGGCTTGGCGTATGCGGCATCCGGCTGTAAAACATTGGCCAAACTACAACTGATCATGAGAATACGCTCTATACGAAGAAGGATAACGGATAGGTCGCCTCCCCGCAACCGTGAGGTCTACAATAGGTTACCTCCCCGTACAAGTGAGGCTCAAGGTAGGTTACCTCCCCGCAAAAGTGAGGTAAATGTCATGACAGCTGCCCTCAAAAGAGGGTGAGAGAATGGCCAAAAATGAGAATTGGTACATGGAATGTCGGCACACTTACTGGCAAGACTCCTGATCTGGCTGATGGTATGGAAAGACGCAGATTGGACATCTTAACTCTGAAAGAGACAAAATGGAGTGAAATAAATCTAGAAATATTGGTCGTGGATACAAGCTCCTGTAATATGCTGTGAATAGCTAGCGAAATTGAGTCGGCATAATCTTTGCTCAACACCTAATAATCAAACTGATATCAGTCAACAGGGTAAGCGATCACCTGATCGTAATAAAACTTGCGATGGATGACGACGTCTGCCTGAATATAATATCTGCTTACGCGTCTCAAGCTGGTTGCGATAAGACCTACAAGCAGGAGTTTTTGGAGATCTATGAGCATATGCCGCAACAGCTGCCTCCAGGTGAGCATATAGTCGCTTTGGGTGACCTCAATGGTCAAGTTGGAAGAACTGCCAAAGACTTTCCTAAATGCCATGGAGGTTCTGGACTACGAGAAATAAACGACCAAGGAGAGACGATTCTTATACTTTCTTCGACGTATAATCTGGGAATAGTCAATACTTGTGTCCAGAAAAGGGACCAACATCTTATCACATACATGACTAAAACTCATAAAAACATTTTTGGCACTCAGGTTGATTATGGATTTTGCACCTACAACTTGCTGAAACAATTCGTTGACTACAAAATCATACCAGGAGAAGCTCTCGAATCATAGCAAAGGCATCTTGTCTGTGAGATAAAACTCAGACCTCTTTTACGCTTCGTACCAAAGTTATGTGTTCAAAAGACCAAATGGTTCAAGCTACAAGAGACTGAAAAATCTCAAACTTTTGTTTATGTCATCAAAGCCTACATTACCCACTATACAGAAGACGGCATCAGTGCAGATTGCCAACGGGAAAGATTTCAAAGTCACTGCACAATGACAGCTAGACAACATTCTTCCTTTTTCTTTTTACAATGTTCTGCTTCCCCTGTGGACCAGTGGTGGAGTGTCGGCCTCCGGATCCCAAGATAGCGGGTTCAAACTCAGCAGATGTAGTTGGATTTTTGAAGGGTGGACAAAAGTTCATTCGACACTTCATGTCGTACGATGCCGGCATGTAAAATATCTCTGGTGACCCATTTGGTGTTTACCCGATAAAATTCATTAAATCTCAGCGATAGACGCCCAAGAGAGTTTCGGTTTACTCTGCCTGCCGTCTAGTAGGCTTAGAGTAAAACGGAACGTCGGAATTGACAAGCAGACAGCCAGTTGCGTCAAAATGAAATGTATGCACACGGTAGCTGAGGACGTACGATTATTATTATTATTATTATTATTATTATTATTATTATTATTATTATTATTATTATACAATTTGCTTTACGTCGCACCGACACGGCCTTATTTAAGATACAGCCCCAGACAACACCTTGTAGTCTCAAAACGGAGACTGAAGATCAACAAGGAGACGTGGTGGTGGAAATAAGAAGTCCAGGAAGCACTAAAGGAGAAGAAAGTTGCTTTCAACGAGTCCTGGAAGTCCAGGAACAGCCTAGAAAGGTTACAACTCAAGTCTAGATACGAGGTGGCTAAGAAATCTGCAAAACCGATTGTGGACAAAGCTAAACAAGAAGCTATTCAAGGATTCTATGAAGCCCTAGATACTCCAGAAGGTGTGAACCAAATCTATAATATTATCGCCCAGCGTAAAAAACATTCCAGAGATATCATTGTCACGAGGTATATCAATGACAGAACAGGCAACCTTCTTATGAAAGAAACCGAGATAAAAAACCGTTGGCAGGAATATTTCACTGAGTTGCAAAATGAATAATTCCCCACGATGTAGCGGTTCCTCGATATCCTTTGCAGGGCCCTATTGCTATGTTCACCCCGTCCGAAGTTCAGACAGCTGTGTAAAAAATGAATGGAAATTTAGTAGGACCTGATGACATACCGTCTGAGCTGTGAAAGGTTCTGGGTACTGAAGGAATTGATTGGCTTACTAAGGAGTTTAATAAGATCCTCGCGGGCGCATCCATGCCGGATCAATTTCGCCAAAGCTACTTTGTGCCTATCTTCATGTAGAAGGGGGATGTTAGAGAATGCGGGACTGTAGAGGCATTAAACTCATTTCACGCACACTAAACTTTGGGAACGTGTCATTGTCAATCGCATCAAGAAAATTATAAACATCCATAGGAGCCAGTGGGGCTTCACAATTAGAGTCTCAACTAGTGATGCGATTCAAACTCTCCGAATACTGACGAAGAAACATTGTGAACTTCACAATATTTCCACATGGTTTTCATTTATTTAGAAAGAAACGTTTGATCGCGTTCCTAAGGAAATCGTTTGGATTGCACTGCGACACCAAAATGTTTCGGAGAAGTATGTGAGGCTTATCTAGGACATATACGTTCATCCTTTAACAAAAGAAAAGTCTAGTTCTGGTGTCTCATGGAGTTTCTCTGTTGAGGTTGGTGTTTATCAAGATTCAGTTTTGGGCCAACCCTTATTCAATACAGTTATTAGCTATCTCACAGAACAACTGATGATACAACTACCATGGACCCTTCTATACGGAGACGACATCATCCTAGTTGGCGAAACACGTGAAGAGGTCGAGGCAGCCTTAGAACTTTGGAGAAAAGTTTTAGAGGCAAATGGACTCGGAATTAGCCGTAAGAAGGCGGAGTATATGATTTTTGCAACTTAGCTAAGCCGAAAGTTCAAGATCCGATTAACACAAGTTTCTTACGGGCGAACCACTGGCAATAGTAAATAAATTCAAGTACCTAGGCTCAATTATTACCACCGATATGACGAATGATGACGACGTGAAGCATCGCATCAACGTTGGATGGACCAAATGGCATTTGCTGACAGGCATCTTATGTAACAGGAGGATGTCTATAAAGCTCAAAGGCAAGATATACAAGACTATTGTTAGGCCTGCCCTCACTTACGGCTCTGAATGTTGGACAAGGCAAAAGAAGCATTATCAGCAAATGCATGTAACGGAAATGTGGATGCTGCGATGGTCAGTGGGTGTCACTCTCTTGGACCGAGTGCCCAATGAGCAAATACGAGGATCATTTAGTACGGCTCCTATCAGTGAGAAATTGAAGGAACGACAGTTGCGCTGGTACGGAAACGTACAACATAGAAATGAAGATCACCCCGTTAAGAGAGCTCTTGCAGTCGAGGAACTAAGGAGAGGGCGCGGGTGTAGAGAGCAACATGGTGGCGCACACCCGAAAAGGTCTTGAATAGAAACGGCATTCCAGTGGCGGAGACATTCAACCGCAGGGAGTACTCACAAGAGCCGACCCTGAGTGATACTTGGGAGTGTCCATTGTGGGCACTCATATGGCCTGGAAAGAAGAAGAACACTATTCTGATGGACTGCATATCAATATGTAGTTGGGAGGTGTGACAAGTAACCCCTCACGTTATTTCCCCTGAGGGTGAGGGTGGTAGAATAACATTCACGGTATCCGCTGCCTGTCGTAAGAGGTAATTTAAAGAGAAACTGGGTGCTCTAAAATTGGAAGCGTGGGTTGAAGACCACGGTTTCCCTAGCTGAGCCTGAAAATGCTTCCATTTACTTGTGTCAGGCTCCTCAATTCCATCTTTCCTGTCAGACCTCCCTTGGTCAATTCTTATCCTCTTCCTACCCCGACGGTATTAGATTTATGAGACCTAGGGAGTGTTTTATTTTCACGCCCCTTGTGGACCTTACCTTGGTTTAGCCGATAACTTCCTTCTTGGAAGTGTCACAGCCAGGTAAGTTAGATCGCAATAAATAATATCAATAACAAAACAGCCCTAACCAATAAATCAGTTCATCGGATTTAATCTTAATAGACGATGGTCGCCCAGTTGTATTTCCTCTTAAAACAGTAATCACGACCACCGCCACCATCTTCTTCTTCTTACTTCATTTAACGTTAGACTACCATCGTCATCATCACCATAGGTTGTTCTGCGTTTCGGCAGGTCCAATCATGGCTGTGACCCTCGCATGTACTGGAAGTTAGCGTTACGAGGAGGGGTTGTTTCTGGTAAATTAAAATTGATACATTCGAAATTTTGATATCGCTAGGTAACACAAGGCCTCAGGTAAAAGCTATAGTAATAAAATTAACAGGGTAATGTAACCTCTCCCATAAGGGCCTCATGTTTTGAGTGCCCTATTACGCGCACTCGGTACACTTCAGAGTGTCGCAGAAAGTGAACACACCGACCGATTTTGGTCTAGTATTTTTCACAAATAAACAGACTAACAGGAATAAGTAACATTACAAAGAATAAAAATGCCTAAGAACATCGAAAATTAACACAAGAGGTTTGAAAAATAAGTAATTTGCTCGTATAAATATCAATTCTAACCCCTTGTGTGAGACACCATTAGTAAACTCCCAGTGTCTAAGATCATAGTATCCCAACGGCTGCCGTACGACGTTTAGGCATCAAGTTATGTGAAGTGGAAAATGTGTTAAAATATTGTTTCATATTGATTTCTGAACGTTGTAAATAGAGAATATTACGCCCGATAGACTTAGGACAATCAGGGCTTAAATTACATGGTGTATGAAGTTTCATGAATGATCAAATGTGTTGAAATATAATACGCTCGGGCTATACCTTAGCCATGCGATGTTGTTAGCTTCACAGCCAGGTAAGTTAGATCGCAATAAATAATATCAATAACAAAACAGCCGTAACCAATAAATCAGTTCATCGGATTTATTTACTTCATTTTATTTATTTATTGACGTGGCAACTGAGTGCAGTGGCCGCGCGTGTTAACGCACTACGGCTATGGAGCCAAGCTCTGCCTTCGGGGGACGCGTGGGTTCGAACACCACCGTCGGGTGCCCTGAGAATGGGTGATTTGTGGTTTCCCCATTTCACTCACAGGAGAAAGCCGGGACAGTTCCTATTCATAGGCCACAGCCGATACTTTTCACCTCCCTACCCATTTTCATTCATCATAATTCATTTCATTAGCTCCTCAAGTGAAATTTACGTCAGGAAGGGCATACGGCCGTAAACTGATGCCATGTAAATTCATTTCGACTCAACTCGACCTTGGGTCAAGAAATCGGACCAGGAGAAAAACATATAGTGTATTTATTGACGTGACAATTACCCACTACGATGGCATTCGCCTCTCTATACTTAACATCGGCCACTTCTAAATACAATTGTAATGTATTGACTGTCTACAGTGTCCTTCATTTCACCCAAAGTTAGACTTATATCGGGGATCGGTGTCACGAAAACCCAGTGGGACAGTCCCTCTTCTGTCCTTATCTGTAATATTTTTTTTTGCTCTGTGTGTTTAGGTGCAGCGGCTCAGAGAGGTTATGTTGGGACGATGGGGTAGGCAGGGCTAGGTCTAGAAAGAAAGCTCGCTTAAGTGCGGCCAGTATCCAGTATTCGGGAGATAGTAGGTTCGAACCCCACTGTCGGCAGCCCTGAAAATGGTTTTCCGTGGTTTCCCATTTTCACACCAGGCAAATGCTGGGGCTGTACCTTAATTAAGGCCACGGCCGCTTCCTTCACACTCCTAGCCCTTTCCTGTACCATCGTCGCCATAAAACCTATCTGTGTCGGTGCGACGTAAAACAACTAGCAAAAAAAAAAAAAAAAAAAAAAAAAAAAAAAAAAAAAAAAAAAAAAAGAAAGGAAGCAACCGTGGTCGTAATAAACAGTGACCCTGGTCTAGAAAGCAAAGAATAACGCCCGCTAGGATTTGTTACGTTGACCACGCATCACCTCCTAATCTGCGGGCCTTCGAGCTCTGTAGAGGTCGCTTGGTAGGCCAAGATCCATCAGGGGTGTAGCGCCATGGAAGCTAGAAAATATCTTGAGGCAACCTCTCAGGTAATTAATGTTATTGGCTTTACGTCCCATTAAGTACTTTTACTGTTTTCGGAGACGGTGAGGTGCCGGAATTTTGTCCCGCAGGAGTTCTTTTACGTGCCAGTAAATCTACCAACACGAGGCTGACGCATTTGAGCACCTTCAAATACCACCGGACTGAGCTAGAATCGAACCTGCCGAGCTAGGGTCAGAAGGCTAGCGCCTTAACTGTCTGAGCCACTCGGCCTGGCCAACCTCTAAGGCTAAACACCTAAACTGTACTACTGAATAAGATTAAAATCGACCCCTATCTTCAACTAAATAGCATGATGAAATCTATTAATAATGACTCTACCCAGGTCCCGGTATAGTATATACTAGAGTCCTTTCTCGCAAATATTTCCTTCCGAAATCCTTGTGGTTGGATGGATTTCAACGGTAAAATCACTAAGGCTTCCCAAAACATCGGCTTACCTCCAAGGAAATGCAAGCAGAAATGGTGGGATGAGATCTGTGACAAAGCAATTGAACTTTTAAAATCTGGCAAAATTAGAATTCACACAAAATGGAATGAATTCCTCAAAATTCAAAAACTGGTTTCGAAATCCATTAGATCAGAAAAAACGTAATTACGATACAAGAAGCTTAAAGGAAATTGAACAGAATTTAAAGAAAACTAATACACGGAACTTCTACAAAACGTTCACAGAAGACTTTTCAAAATATCCATAAGTTATCTAAACGTCCAGATGTGAGCCTTGAAATAAATAATAATGGAAAATTGCAACTTCTCGCAAATTATTAAATTAATTTATGAGCTCCTCGCTAGAACCTTCCTTTGGAAAAATTCCAAACTAATGTGAACTCAGAACCACCCGCAATAGAAGAAGTCAAATAATCAAACTACGAGAGAATAAATCACCAGAAGAAATTTCTAAGATGTTTATATTAATACAGGGGCTAACAAGGAGATAAATTATTTTCATTATTGTTCAGTCTTGTGCTAGAGAAAGTAGTCTGAACCTGGGAAAAGGAAACAAAAGGGATTAATATTGACAAGCTAGTTAAAGATAAAATTAATATTAAATATTTAACCTTCGCAGACGCTCTGGTAATTTTATCCAACGATAGGATTACTGAAAAAGTTCCTGACGAGTGGAAGTGTGCATTAATACACCCCTTGAATAAGGAATTTGTTTTTTAGTCTCTGGAAGAACTTCGTGCAATTGCATCGGAAATTGGACTCCAAATGTCATATGAGGAAACTCGATACATGGAAGGGTCTCCTCGATGCTTGGACAAACAACAACTGGTAACTCACTAAGGCAAAATCTCTCAAATAACTAATTTCAAATGCTTAGAGGAAATCATTCAACCATCCGCATTAAATCGTGAAGCAAAGAAAGAAAGAATCTCTAAATTACCTAAAACCTATTGAATCACATGGAACAAGTATAACAAAATACTCTTTTCAGCTTATCCCAGATATTTCTGGGGTCGCTGGAGTCTTCCAGGCTCATTTTGGTTTTGGCCAGGGTTTTTAGACCGGATGCCCTTCCTGACGCCACGTGATTCTTGAGATGGAAGTCTCGACCCAGGATCGACCGGGATTCGAACCTCAGTCTTCCGGGTGGGAAGCCAGCAGTTAAGCCACTGAGATAATCACGCATCCCCCCTCACAACAGAAATCAATATATATTAAAAATAAAACTCTATAACGCGGTGATTAATCCTGAAGCATTATTAGCATCAGAAACTCTGATCATTGGTGGCAGACGACTAATTGAAAGTTTAGAAAAACAAGACAGGAGAATCCTAAGGAAAATCTTTGGTCCAGTATGCGTATATAGAGTATAGATGAGGTTTCCTGAGTTATACCAGCATTCTGAGAAATTATCAGACAGTATTAGAAAAAGACGACTTGAATTGTATGGCTGTATTCAATAATGAAAAACTTACTAAAACGATATTTACTGATGCCTCCTCACTAAATGTCAGGAATAACTGGATAATCGAAATGGAAAATGACCTTCAAGAAATGAGCATAATAGTGGAAATTATATGGGACAAGCCTAGCTTTAGAACGTGGTGAACAAACGTCATTTTGCTGAAATACCTAACACGAGAGCCACCATTGCATGGACGGAAGAATGGAAGGAAAATCGTAGCGAGAGGATGAAGAGATTCTGTGAAGATAAGAAAGCAAATTCATCCGCTAAATAAGTTCAAGCACGCTCCTTGATTGGGTACAACGTTTTAAATAATAATAATAATAATAATAATAATAATAATAATAATAATAATGATAATAATAATAATAATAATCAACTCAATGTATTCACATGGAGTTCGGAATGGAGAAATGTAGACTAATTCGTCTGAAATGAGGAATACTTGAGACTATTGGTGTCATTAAATGGTCTGAAGTATGTTTAGTGGATTCAGAGAGACAACTGAGCATCTCTCCGCCAGCAAACTAAAAGCTTTATCCTAATTCTGCATTTGAGGGAATGAACTTGCCACGTCTAAATGGAGGAAGAGGATAACTCATCCTCAGGAAGCTATGCCACGATCAGACAAAATACTTCCTTTCAAAGCGAGATAAAAATCTATTCGCAGCTGTTTGTTATACTGAAGTTTACTCCACATAATCTTAAAAGAATGTCAACTCCTCCTCCTCCAAAATTTGCCAACATAGAAGAACTGCAGCATGTCTAGAAGAAGTAAAACTCCATGGTTCATGTCCTCACTATCTGAGTCAACTATCTATTGACATACTGAAACAGAAGCAATCCAGGACGAATTAATAAGCACCCAAAACTATCGCAAGTATCCTTTACACGTCAGCATAGGAAAATTAACACAACGAAAAATCGTCATGATGAGGTAGCGAAAATCGTCCACCAAGAGCTGGATATCAAGTAGGAACTTATGGATGAATAAATCTCATTTTATGAATACAGATCATCTGATGTGCTCGGAAAACAAAGGTTAAAGCTCTACTAGAATCGACCTATGCAGACAGACAGCACCATAATATCAAACAGGCCGGATGTTGTCCTTATTGACTAACATCAGGACCGGGTCGTTAGGGGCGCGCCGCTGTGAGCTTGCATCCGGGAGATAGTTGTTTCCCATTTTCATACCAGGCACATGCTGGGGCTGTACTTTAATTAAGGCCACGGCCGCTTCCTTACCACTCCTAGGCCTTTCCTATCCCTTCGTCGCCATAAGATCTATCTGTGTCTGTGCGACGTAAAACAAATAGCAATAAAAATCATCTCAGGAACGAAGAAGCCACTGTACTGTTGTGCGTGTTCTCACCCATTACATTACTTTATATAAAAGTGTAGCGTTTTAAAACGTCACGCCTGTACCGCCACACTACCCACAGTACGTCGAGGAAATAAAAATGATTTCCATGTTTGCCTTACAAATATCTTTCTCTACCGTCCCGTATGATTGCGGTAAAATATTTTCCTTTCTCCTTGTATGCTGAAGAGATCAGAATCATTGCATGGATGAAAACGTCCGATGAAGCCCCATGCTTGAACTAGTCATGTGACAGAACGGAGGGCGGCACATTACTTAGAAAGCAAATGGAATTGCATGAATGAGTTAAAGCAAGCAGGAAAAGACATAGGAAACGATAGTTTAGTTCAGTACTTAAAGGTAAAAGCTTAGGAAGAGGAGAAGCCATAGATCTATCTGTGCAGACAAGATCGTAGAGAAGATTACTAGTAGATAACTGACGGAGAATAGCATACTGAACGTCACAAAGCATCACCGTAGATAGTGGGAACAACCAGTAATATGTTTGAAACTTAGAGTAACCATAGACTGTAGTATTGTTGATCAAACTGAGCAATTTCAGATTCTTTCGACTAAACAGAGAAGAGTTCCGACAATGGAGAAACCGCCGGGGGTGGTAATGCGACAGTTAAGGGGTTTCTCCGATCCTGTAATCTTATTTGGTCGCCACTCCTTACACGGTGTGACGGCCAACAGTAATTAGAGCATGTAGCGGTCGCTCTCCTGTCCACAAACACAAGAAGCAATCACAGGATAGTCCCTCATGTATAGAGGAACACAGTCATTAATGTATTACTCCATTACAAAGAGTAACAGAAGACCACTGATACGGTAGAGAAGTACACATATTACTGCCGTTATGGTTGCGATAGCATTGCACTCGCTGTCATGTGAGAATATATCCTGTAGTCATTGTTGTTGTGGTGTATGTTAAAGACTTTTAACCTGCATTTTACTTAGTTTTCTGGTAAGGAACATTTTTTTTAGCATCTGTGCTTTCTATGGGCTTTTATACAGTCTGAGAATACACAACACGGTGAGCTACAGTAAGTTCTTTCAATAGGGCTTCGATAAGTTTCCGCTTTCTAAGGAACTAAAGAATAAGATATCACTGCAATCTCCATAGTCCTATTCGTTCATTTCATTCCCAGTGTTGCTTAGATAGTGCAGTTTGATTGAAGCGAAGTGTTAGTAGGTTCTGTTTCCACATATTTCACAAATTGCTATGATAAAATGAGATGGTGTACGGCTTTTAGTGTCGGGATTGTCAGAGGACAAGTTCGGCTCGCCAGATGCAGGTCTTCTGTTTTGACGACCGCAGGTGATCTGCGCGTCATGATGAGGATGAAATAATGATGATGAAGACGGCACATGAGCCCAGACTCCGTGTTAGCGGCATGAACCCTGCCGGGAATTGAACCCTGGACCCCTGTGAACAAAGGCCAGCACGCTAACCATTTAGCCATGGACACTTACTATGGTAATAATTAGGTTTCAAGAATCCTCGCCAATGTAGACCTGAACGAACATTATTATTTAACTAGTGCTGCGCCATAGCACTGCTAAAGCAAGGTGGTGGGGAATATGCCGGCCCTTTTGGAAACT
Source organism: Anabrus simplex (assembly GCF_040414725.1). Lineage (NCBI taxonomy): Eukaryota > Metazoa > Arthropoda > Insecta > Orthoptera > Tettigoniidae > Anabrus > Anabrus simplex. The sequence goes on from NC_090265.1 coordinate 1,302,638,361, forward strand.
GAAAAAGAGGGAAATCACATGACGCCGACGTATATAGGGTTTTCATTTCAAAACATTCCAGTCCGAGCAAGTGGCTGTGCGGTTTGGGTCGCGTAGGCGTTAGTGTGTTCGAACCCCCTCTATTATCATCCCTGAGGACGATTTTCTGTCATTTCCCATTTTCACACCAGGCAAATGCTGCGGCTGTACCTTAATTAAGGCCACGGTCGCTTTCTTCCCACTTCTAATCCCTCCCTATCCCATCCTGGCCATAAGACCTGTCAATGTCAGTGCAACGTAAAGCAGACTGAAAAAATAGAAAACTTCCCAGTCTAAATATTTATTCAACTGAAAATTAAATTTAAATAAAACGCACCAATTTACATTTTATGGAGAAAGTTTAAAACCAGGCTTACTTAAATTATTGTTTCATTCCCACACCCATAGCCACCCCTTTTTGAAATTTCAAATGACAACCCTATATTTTTATACTTTTTAAAGGAGCATTAGTATATCTCATTCATTTTTCGTCATATCTTCCTTTTCTATCTTCTTGGCTACCTGAAACCGTTGGCATTTGAACAAAGAGTGTGTAAGTCAGCTGATAAACAAACGTGGTTTATTTCGGGAATGTTCCTGCATGTAATTAATTCAGTTTACTAAATTAAACGTTCAAAATGTGCTCCATTGTTGGCTAGACAGTAATTCTCCCTATTTTGGAAGTCGACTGTAACCTTCTGGAGTAGTGTTTTCAAAATCCACCGACATTTTTGGATTATTCTATTTTCAGTTCTTGAATGTTATCAGGCAGAGGAGTATAAATAACTGATTTCAAATGGCCCCATATGAAGAAGTTGAGAAGTGTCAGGTCTGGTGATCTTGTTGGCCATTCCATACCACTTCTCCTATCTACCCATTTTCCAGGAAATCTTGCATCAAACCTCTGTCACACAGGTACTGATCAACAAAAGGAACTGCAAAGACGACAGTAAACAAAAATATGAGAACACATGAACGAGATCTACCAACAAATGGATGCTCTTTCAAAAGTCAAATTTAGGGCTGTCATTTGAAATTTCAAAGAGGGGTGGCTGAAACCTGAAATGCAACTAACCGTAGTTTCAAACTTCCCCCCTCACTATACCTTGATGTGTCTTTTGTTTAAATTAAATTAAAATTAAGTGGTCATTTAGGATAGGAAGTTTTGAAATGAAGGCCTTTTATGTATTCCAGTTTCCTTTGCGGTTTCACACACAAGAAAGTTAACTCCTGTAAGGCGTGAATCACGTACCGGTATATCGATCAAAAACCCTGTTTCAATTGTTCCCGTAAATATTATAGAAACATCAAACATTGCTGTTATCCTGAGCATCATTTATGTTCTTTTAATTTACGAAAAGATTTTAGCTCTAGTTTCTGTCCTCCGCGGCTGTCTCATTGAGAAGTCAGGGACGATGTCACACGGCTGTTACGCACTGAATATTTCATTAAATTTGACATTCTTCATTGCGACTGCGTTAAAAGGAATAACTCTTTAAGTACTAGAAAGTAGGGAATTATTTGAAGTCCTGAGGTGGCTTGCCAACTTATTAGGCAATGCAGTAGATTCGCATCTAAGCTACCATCCTTGCTCCACTCCCACAGACTCCCACATAAACGCCAAAACACATGTCCTGCCTTCATGCATTATTTTCCTACTTCTTAACCCCATCTTATCCCACACAAACCAACTGGATATGGTAACATTATTAGCGACCTCATGTAAATGGCCAATGAGCGACGAAAAAGGCTATATACACAAGATCAGAAGACTTTCTTCGTGGTCTTTTTAAAACCATTTTTGTGGTTGGCACTTTGGGCTGATTTGGTATGGTTTTACGACCGGATTTCCTTCCTTACATAGACCAGATTTGGAGTTTCTGTATGGTGGTTGGTAGTGTGATGCTTTGTATGCAGTTGAAGATGTGTACTGTCTCTAACGCAAATACCCAGTCCATGAGCTGGAAAAATTAACCATAATCTACACAGTTAAAATCCACGACAGGCTGGGGATCGAACTTGGGTCCTCTGAACCGATGACCAGACCACTATGCTGACCATTCAGCCAAGAAAACGGACAGTGGAACCTTATCATTAATGATATTTATATTAGAAAGAAGTCAAATCATACAGAAGAATATTTAGTGAGAAATGGCATAATCAAGTATTACTGCACGTGCCTCTTCAGCAATTTTTATTTTAAAAATTGTGACAAACAGATTCGTCTGGGGACATCGAACACCGAGCAGAGTGATTTTTCAACATTACCCTTTAAACAAAATTTTAGAATTGTCTCCTTTGAGATTTCAGACAGAGCCAAGGCGAGAATTTTTTTTTTTTTTTTTTTTTACAAAGTTCACTTCACTTTCAATGAACTGAGTTTACTTCATGTCGATCCTCTCCATCTGTGTTCTATTGTAGGGTCTAGTATGAGGTTTCTGATACTACAGCATGCAACATCTGCGTTATATACACTGACTGACAGAGCAAATGCAACACCAAGAAGGAGTGGTCAGAACTTTATGCCAATTGCAGGGTAGACTGACGTCACTGAGGTACGCTCATGATGTGAAATGCGCCGCTGTGCTGCGCACGTAGCGAACGATAAATGGGACACGGCGTTGGCGAATGGCCCACTTCGTACCGTGATTTCTCAGCCGACAGTCATTGTAGAACGTGTTGTCGTGTGCCACAGGACACGTGTATAGCTAAGAATGCCAGGCCGCCGTCAACGGAGGCATTTCCAGCAGACAGACGACTTTACGAGGGGTATGGTGATCGGGCTGAGAAGGGCAGGTTGGTCGCTTCGTCAAATCGCAGCCGATACCCATAGGGATGTGTCCATGGTGCAGCGCCTGTGGCGAAGATGGTTGGCGCAGGGACATGTGGTACGTGCGAGGGGTCCAGGCGCAGCCCGAGTGACGTCAGCACGCGAGGATCGGCGCATCCGCCTCCAAGCGGTGGCAGCCCCGCACGCCACGTCAACCGCCATTCTTCAGCATGTGCAAGACACCCTGGCTGTTCCAATATCGACCAGAACAATTTCCCGTCGATTGGTTGAAGGAGGCCTGCACTCCCGGCGTCCGCTCAGGAGACTACCATTGACTCCACAGCATAGACGTGCACGCCTGGCATGGTGCCGGGCTAGAGCTACTTGGATGAGGGAATGGCGGAACGTCGTGTTCTCCGATGAGTCACGCTTCTGTTCTGTCAGTGATAATCACCGCAGACGAGTGTGGCGTCGGCGTGGAGAAAGGTCAAATCCGGCAGTAACTGTGGAGCGCCCTACCGCTAGACAACGCGGCATCATGGTTTGGGGCACTATTGCGTATGATTCCACGTCACCTCTAGTGCGTATTCAAGGCACGTTAAATGCCCACCGCTACGTGCAGCATGTGCTGCGGCCGGTGGCACTCCCGTACCTTCAGGGGCTGCCCAGTGCTCTGTTTCAGCAGGATAATGCCCGCCCACACACTGCTCGCATCTCCCAACAGGCTCTACGAGGTGTACAGATGCTTCCGTGGCCAGCGTACTCTCCGGATCTCTCACCAATCGAACACGTGTGGGATCTCATTGGACGCCGTTTGCAAACTCTGTCCCAGCCTCGTACGGACGACCAACTGTGGCAAATGGTTGACAGAGAATGGAGAACCATCCCTCAGGACACCATCCGCACTCTTATTGACTCTGTACCTCGACGTGTTTCTGCGTGCATCGCCGCTCGCGGTGGTCCTACATCCTACTGAGTCGATGCCGTGCGCATTGTGTAACCTGCATATCGGTTTGAAATAAACATCAGTTATTCGTCCGTGCCGTCTCTGTTTTTTCCCCAACTTTCATCCCTTTCGAACCACTCCTCCTTGGTGTTGCATTGTCACTGTCAGTCAGTGTATTAAGGCCCAGTATAAGGTTTCCGACACTACGTTATAAAACATTTTTTAAATACTGTAGGGCGTATTATGAGGTTCGTGATACACCTGTGTTGCATTGTAGGGCCAGGTATCAGGTTTCTGATACTACAGTATTCAACGTTAGTGTTCCGTTGTTGGAGCCAGTACTAATCTGTTTGAAGTTACTGGTTTTCCATTATATAACGTTTGTGCTTCATTGATGGTACCAGGAAAACAGGAATAATGAAGGAGGTTATTACACAATATGAAGGCCCTCCATTCCAACACATCAGTCAACATCCATGTACTGGAGATGCATATAATTGCACAAACCAACACCCTCCTACTCCATTGCAGGTTGCTAGCAATGCTAGATATCTACAGGCCAGATGACTCTTATCACACTACATCAGGACCTGGTAGCTCCACATCCGCTGAGGAAGAGCTTTGTTTTAATGTTCAAAGCCTAGAGGCTGAGTGAGTATTGATCAGAGTTAACCAAGCGGCCAGCGGGCGGCCCAAGAACTTAGGCCACACTACCGTACACAGAGTGTACCACTGGGTTTGGCTGTTGGTAAAAATGTAGGTCCCAATATATTTTCTTCCAAATTCTCCACAGGATTCTAATTACCATTTACTTAAAGTTAGTCGTTACCGATAGAAAGTAGGTGATTAATTTTCGATGATTTTATGATTATTCACTGGTAGAAAATATCGATGACCTAGTTCTAATACCTGGTATATGACAACGCTGTTCTTATCAATTATTTCCCTCACCACCGGTCACACCTCCCAGACACATAAATGGATATGCAGACCATCAGAACAATCTTCGTTGTGTTAATTTTCCTGCGGTAATGTGTAAAGGAAAATGCACTTTATCGTACTGTGCTGCAGGAATGTACGTTTGCATGATATTTTTACGCACTCTTTCAGCATAATGTACTTAAGGTCCATTTTCTAATGGACTGCATATGTAGCTGCGAGGCGTGACCAATGTTAAGGACAATAAAGGACAGGAAGAGCATTGTCAGATACGCGGTATTGCTCCCACAGCGACGGGCTGCACCATAACGAGTACTACGTGACTGTCAGCCAATAGGTGCCAATTGATCTTTCCCCTTACATCAGCCCTCTGCAAACTTTTTCTGACGCGCCGTCCTTCTGGAGGATAATATTCCTTGCGCTTCCCCTTACCCCGCCTTCCATCCCTCTGACGACTCATTCAATTGCACAAAAAACGGCTTATGAGGACTGCTGTTAATAATAATAATAATAATAATAATAATAATAATAATAATAATAATAATAATAATAATAATAATAATAATTGTAGGTCACAACTCAGCAGTGAAGCAACGTGATGACTATGCAGCAAGCGATAATAGTATAGGTAAGGAGAGGTTGGAGTGGAAGGTAATGTCTTGCTGTGCCGGTCAGAAGGGGTGAGGGAGGACAATGTCCCCCATATAGGCGGCCTTGTAACAAGAGGCTGATGTGCCGTTCCGCACTATTCATTTTATTTGCCATTTTAATTTTACCTAATTTTGCCTTTTTGCCTTGTTTCCATTTATTGCTGTATTACCATGGCTATCGGCTCTCCGTGAGGGAGATATCCGTTGGCCAATTGGCAGCAGCTACCGATTATGTTATTTTTATTTATTTTACGAGAATTATTCTATGTGTATGTCAGTATAAAAGCTGTCTAGGTTAGACATTATTGTTTTTCTCCATTAATAGATCAATGAGGTAGCAATGCTGTAGATCTGGAGGAAAATAAATATGATATTTGATAATAATAATAATAATAATAATAATAATAATAATAATAATAATAATAATAATAATAATATCGTATAGTCTTAGGTACTGTCTTCCTTTCTCCATCCCGGTCATTTCCTAGTTCTTTGAGGTTGGAACTAAGTATGGATTAAAGCCAGTTTTACACCCGGAAGCCCTTTCTGATGCCAACCTCACGTGGGGGGTTGTATTAATATTATTTCTGGTTTATGTGTTGGCTGGTAGTCTGATGTTGTGTGTAACTGAAGAAGGAGAACACAAACTCGCAGTCCCAGAGCTAGAGAAACTAGCCAAGAAAAAGAAAAAAAAAAGAAAACATTACTCCAGTAAGACTCAGTTTACAGGATTCGAACTAGATATAGCCGATATTTTAGATTCATAGAGTAAAGTGGACTGCATCGCTACTGGCCTATCCAAGGCTTTTGATAGGATAGATAACGGAAGATTAATAACGAAAATGGGGGCTATTGAACTAGACAAGAGAGTGATAAAATGGGTCTTTAAATTTCTATAAAACAGAACTCCGGGAACTCCGAGGTGAAAGAAGCATTATCTGATCCTGTAACGATTAAGAAGGGGGTCAAGCAAGGCAGTATTATTGGACCGTTATGTTTTCTTATGTATATACAGTAAATGTTATGAGTAAAGTACTTAAATCGAAGATAAGGCTTTTGGGGATGATGTAATATACTGTATATAGTAACAAATAAGTTCCACGATTGTTAACGATTGCAAGAAGACCTCAATAATGTTGCGAGGTGTACAGCAGAATATGGTATGACGGTAAACGTGATGAGAAGTCAGCTTGCAAGTTTCACCAGGAAGAAACGTCCTGCGAACTGTGTTACGCATTTTGCCACACTTTACAGGAGGATGCCCTTCCTGACACCTATCACTATTGCTTATTTCTGGGCTGGGTGATCGCGTGGTGTGTTGTCTGAATATGAAGAGGAGAGTGTCGGAACAAATACAAACCACAGTCCCCGAGCCAGAAGAATTAATCAGACGCGATTAAAACCCCTAACCAGGAAAGAAATCGAATCCAGGACCCTCTAAACCGAAGGCCTCAACGCTGATCATTCTACCAAGGATTCGGACAATAACAATACATGAATAATATTCTTAAAGGATCTTGATAAACGCGAGACTATCTGAACTTAGGTCTGTAAAGAAATATATCAATGCTCCGGTCGAACTAGGCATGTATAAATGCGGAATGTCTGTACCGGGAGTAAATTCAATAAACTTGAGGGAATTAAGTAATCATCTAACCAGCTGCGATTTACAGCTGGCTATATGGACGCTAAAGTGAAAGAAACCAAGCCTCAAAAATACACGACAGTGATCAAGAATTGGACAGGGTGTCTAATACAAGCAGAAGAAGCCTCTCGAAAGGATGCAACATCAGACTCAATTTCACATATTGTCAACCCCTAATACGATCGGTGGACGTTAACCAATATAGGGGTGCTTTGGTTTGTTTCTTCACGACAGAAACCACAGAGAGAGCAGTAGAACTACATTAGCCACCGTTATTGCTCCCATCTCTCAAGAGGACTGCCATTGCAGACGACATGTTAAGTGTAGCTAATTGTTTACTTGGCTTTTAACGTCAGCTTTACTTCGTTCCTGGACTGAAAGCTCTCCGTGCTAATCTACGTCACATGCCATCGTGATCCACGGGATACAACAGGGTACGTTAGCACCCCAGACCTCAATTTTTAACATCGGAAAAGAAGAAGATCATCGGTTTGAACGCTTTACGGAACCAGCTACTAGTATCTATGTATGGTCCTTATCAAACATTACCCTTGGAAAGAATTTGAATGGAAGGATCCTACTCCACTACTACTGAATGCAGCTCTCCCTATATAAGATGGTATTTAGTTTTAGGACTAGCTAAATACCTTATCTCCTCCTATTCTAGGCTGTTCTCTCATTATGAAAATTTCATATGCCAACGGTATAGCCATACTGGATGCCCTGAGATCTCCGAAATAAGGTAATATTGAGTATGGTCATTTTCTGGTTGGGTAGCTCAAGTGATGTTGGCTAGAGAAGGAGTAAAGAAATAGCCACCCCGCCGCATGTAAACGCTAGCTCGGAATGTCCGATTAGTGGCGTTTGGCCAAGCTCGAAGCAATAACTAAGTCTCCAATGTATGGGTCTAAATCAGTTCGATATAGAGGATGTTTTGAACCAAGGATCCAATATTTGGAGAGCAGGTACTATCCATGTAGTATACGTACATTTGTAGAACTTGTACTTCTTGTCTTGATACATACTACTTCCTCTCTAAATACTGGAAACGTCTTGGATAACATTCTGTTTATACAATCCCAAAATATCTTCGCTATATTTTTATCCAGGAATAACCAGACTGTACTGATATGCGAAAAACACGTATTTATAATGAAGTCCTTCAACCAATAAACAGCAAGGATGATGATGACGATGACAATTATTTTTTATATTGTTATTATTTTGTTCTCATCTAACTCCGACGGAATTAAGTTGATGATACAGTACAGTGAATATTCCATATACCGCCTTTCATGGTCCGTTCCTTTCATTTGCCGATAGATAACACAAAGATGAGACCACTTCCTCTTTTATCCGTTTAGTATTGAGCGTGGTCGAAAAATATTTGGAACAAATGGATCCCGATTGAATGGAGGGTATCGCTCTACATATACACAAATGAAATCATCCCGACGGGCGAGAAATTGAAACGGCATGGACAAGTATCTGATGACAAATGCCTGGTATGTCATCAGACGGACAGTCTCGTGCATGAAGTTACCACATGCGACAATGCGGCACTAGTTTGGAGATGGACACAAAACGCTATCTACAGGATATCAGGGACAACAACCAGTGACAGAGTGAGAGAGATACTGAATCTGGAACAAAATCAAGCACAGAACGAGAGTAGAAACGCTTGCATATAGATAACAGCCGGAGCCATTCACTACAATATCAAGGCGTACGTTCAGCATACAAGTGTGACTTTACCTGGATTTCTGGATAATCTCGGGAAAGAACGATGGAAGATGGTCAGACAGAAGTGTCTTCAAGAAGCTTTTGGAACACATCTTTTTAAATACTGAGTGCCTTCCTGTTATGTCCTTTGTGTAATATCTGCCAATTTTATGTTAACTGCAGAGTGTTTTGTGGTGGTAAAACTGTGTACTGTTCCTAGGATTTGGATAATGAATGAGAGGAATTATTAAGTTTGCTCCTAGTGTGCAAAAGGAAAGTGCGTTTGGTCCTTTTTTTTAATTATTCTGCTGTGAACGACTTGATGTTCTCCTGTGTTAAATTTTAAATTGTTTAGATGCAACTTATCAACGTTCTGTTTGCGGAATTATCCTAAATTTGTTCTAATATTTATGTTAAAAAAACAATAGGAAGTTTATGTATCTCGTTTAGTATGTAAGCAGAGTTTGACATTGTCAATAGAAAAATTGTGGGAAACATGTAAAAAAAAATGTGGTTGATAAGCCTTTGTATCTGTCCTTAAATAACAATCAGCATCAGTACAGAGTACACTATATACGCATACAGCCTCACTTAGAACTCACTATTTCATCTAAATTCAATATTCCCGAGTACAATATTTTTAAGTAATACAACCTACGGCACAGCTCTACACACAATATAGTGCATAATACGTTGTATTAACCTCGTCTGTCACTCCGTACGGCCTGATATTTCAAGGGGCACATCTCGTCAGTCATGATAAGACTTAATGGATGAGAGACAAGGGTATAATGACAATATTGTAGGGCTATACAAAGTCCGTGACAAACAGGTGATCATATCTCTTAACGCTATAATATATTACTGCCCTTATCTGTCCTGAATGTTTGTACCTTCTCAGGAGACAGCACTTGGGATTGCCGGGGACTCCCAGAGGTGACTAAAGATAAGAATAACATTGAACCTTATCACTCCTAACCGTTTCACATCCGTTGTAATTTGCAGAGGAGATCCACTCCCTTCAGCTGCTCCATCCATTCACTAATCAACAAGGCAGACTTGACGTTTATCTCATGCTAGATGGAACATATTAGTCCATCATAGGGCGACCAACTGTTTCAACAACTCAACCGCGGATAAAAGCCTGTGATTAGCCTTGAAGTAATAAATAAATAAATAAATAAATAAATAAATAAATAAATAAATAAATAAATAAATAAATAAATGCTTTTCCTGCTTGTTTAACGTCACACTAACACATTCAAGGCTTTCGGCGACGAAAGGATAGGGAAAGAGCTAGGATTGGGAAGGTAGTGCTCATGACCTTAATTTAGGTACAACCCTGTATGTGCCTAGTGTGAAAATGGGAAACCACTATCATAAGTACTGCCGACGGCGAGATTCGAACCCGCTATCTCCCAAATGCAAGCTCACAGCTGCACGGCACCAACCATACGGCTAACTCGCATGGAAGTTGTTTTTAATTGATTGAGGTCAACACTTAATATGGATTTGTGCAGTTTTACGGCTGGATGCTATTCATGGCATCAACCGTATGTGGAAGAATGTATTCACTACTACGTGTTTCTGTGGTGTTTGGAAGTAGGCTGTGCTCTATACGTATTAATATGAATAAAAACACCTTGTGCCCAGCCACAGAAATTAACCATATGCAGTCAAAATCCTCGGTCCAGCCGGGAATGGAATCTGGGCCCTCTGAACTGATGGCCAGTATACTTAGTATAAATGACATTGCTTCGTATTATTTTAGCGATCTATTGCCTTTTCCTACATAAAAATAGGAACGATATTTTATAATCTCAAGACTTCAGACAAACACTGTATGTGAGGCAGCATTGACTGTTAGATCATCACATTTGCCGATTTCGTCACACAGGAAGCTCAGCATGATGATCAAAGTTTATGAATTCTAAACTCGGGGAAAGGTTAACCGGGACACAGGGCTTTACTCCCAAAATCGGGATCGTTCCGAGCAAACCGGGACGGTTGGTCATCCTAGTCCATGTAATGTTCAGAGGATGCTAGGTTCAATGGAACCAGCGCGAAGGAGCATTCTGATTCTGAATTTTATTTTAAACTAGAGTAGCTGTCGCACGTTAGAGATTTTTGTATAACTGTATAACAGCAGTAACAGTAGAAAGAACAAAGCACACCTCACCTAACAACAATGGTCAGTCAGTTCAGCTTTATGGATTTAAAGTATTGAAGGCCTTCACATTTTGGTTTCTATTGGATTACTGATATAGGAATCGATGCCTGAACTTCCAAACCCCTCATTTATGATTTCCTTCTGCTCAATTTTTCGAGTAATTATTCCTTTACGTTTTCCTTATAATTTCGTTTGCCATATTCAGTACCTTTCAGATCAATGAGATGAAGTTTTCCATTTTATTGAAATAATTACGACCTCCACCACCACTACCATCCTTCGGAGCTTGTTCGTTGCCATGACGACCGAGGTATGGTATGCGGCATCAGTACAGAAATTATTCTTAATCTGATGTCCTCGTTTTCCTAGCAGTGATGTACTTGTAGATATGAAAATAAGCTTCTGGGCTTTTGCCGTATCGATGAAATTCTTCACGTTTCGCAGAGAACTTGGTTCCTCGTCTTCAGAAGAAAACTTCGTCTGTTCACTATTTCACTGTTAAACGTAAAGAATTTCACCTTGCTTCCTCGATACGGGAAAAGCCCAAAAGCTTATTATCATGTCTACAATTACGGGCCGTGAAAGCATCAATCTGAAATAAGTATTTATTTACTGTACATAATAGTCTGACATATTGTGAATTCAATGTTTTGTGATTTCTGCGATTATGGTTCTCACAAACGAGAAGGTATTTAACGTGGAATATTATTTTCGCTATTATGGAGCGAGGCATCCGAATGAGCCGAGTGTTGTCCATGCCATCTGAGGATCCATATATTTCTTCTACTACGTAAGTTCTTAGATGAAAGCTGTATCATCGTTGCGCCTCGATATACCGTTATATGACAATATTGAGGGGAGAAATACTGACCCGCAATACATGTGTCACCAAAACTAGTCGCCAGTTCATGCACGCAATATCGAACCTTAGATGACAGCACCTTTCTTTCTGTTTTTTATTTTTGTTTTTATATTTGTTCGCAGCGTCGACCTCTGTAGATCCTTTGCCACTAATTTAACCATATGATAGGAACCTGCGTGGAAGTGGAATTGCGGAAGTGTAGAGTGTTGAATGTGAGGAAAGGAACGTTAAGGACGACACAAACATCTAGTCCCCAGGCCAGGGATATTAATCATTTACAATCAAAACCCCCTGACCCGGCCGGGAATCGAACCCGCGGCTGTCGGGTGACACCGCGGGACACCTTTCTAGTCAGAGTTCTAAACTGAAATGCCGGGCTGAGTGATTCAGGGGGTTGAGGAACTGGCCTTGTGAACCCAACTTGGCAAGTTCGATCATGGCTCAGTCAGGTGGTATTTGGTGTTCAAGTACCTCAGTCTCGTGTCGATAGATTTGGTGGCATGTAAACGAACTCCTGTTTCACTACATTCCGGCACCTCGGTGACTCAGGAAACCGTAAAAATGTAGTTAGTTGGACGTAGAGCCATTATTATTATTATTATTATAAGCTGAAATATTATCAAGCAGCGGATATTCTAGGTGCAACAATGATATTCACCTTGATGATTACATCAACAAATAACGGGCATTTTAGGGTTTGAATGGCATGAAATGAAATGAAATGTCGTATGGCTTTTAGTGCCGGGATATCCCAGGATGGGTTCGGCTCGCCAGGTGCAGGTCTTTCTATTTGACGCTCATAGGCGACCTGCGCGCCGTGATGAGGATGAAATGATGATGAAGACAACACATACACCCAGCCCCCGTGCCATTGGAATTAACCAATTAAGGTTAAAATCCCCGACCCGGCCGGGAATCGAACCCAGGACCCTCTGAACCGAAGGCCAGTACGCTGACCGTTCAGGCAACGAGTCGGACTTTGAATGGCCTGTTGTCGTTATATAGAAAATACTGAAGCAGAGAAACGAATACAAACATAGATGTAATAATATTTTGATTAAAGTTCTTGAAACCGACTCCTCACAAGCGACCAACACATATAGCTATACTTACTAGTGAATACTCACTTTCTGAGCAATTTCGATATTTCGGAACACAACAGTTAGAGCAGTCAAAGCGATGTTAAACTATTATTATTATTATTATTATTATTATTATTATTATTATTATTATTATTATTATTATTATTATTATTATTATTATTATTAAGTTTAGAGAAAATATTCGAATATGTTACTATAGGCAGGTAAGCTCACTGTGCTGATGAGTGGTACATCGTCGGCCGTCGAGGTAGTAGGATTTTCCGAAAGATGGAGAAATGTTCGTTGGCACTCCATATCACACGAAGTAGACGTAAAAAGGATTTCTGGTGATACATTCAGTGTTCACCCGACGAAATTAATTAAAGCTCTAAAAAAGACCGCCCAAAAGTGATCTGTATCTCAGACATCTAGTATCAAATCGCATCAAAACCAAAAGTCTACAAACAAGGTACCTGAGGCCGTACGATCGTTATTATTATTATTATTATTATTATTATTATTATTATTATTATTATTATTATTATTATTATTACATGCATGAAACCTAGTCGGTTACTCATTAGTTTTATTCGGCAAAATCGTTTCTCGGTTTAAAATTTCTAATCAATATTTTGGACTTCCCGACGATTAAAGGTATTGTTGTTATAGCTGCTTAGTGCTTTGAATATCTAGGTATTCAGGCTCGAGTACTGTCTCGTTTAACCTCATAACCTATATCGATGATATCTCTGTACTAGTGTGCGCATTTATAATTACTTGGGCTAAGGTGGAGAAGAAAATGGCCGTGTTGTTAGGTACCATCTCAGCATCTACCTGGATTAGAAGTGAAATCCCCGAGCGCTATGTACAGTTGATTGGAATATGAGTCCTGATACATGGAAGTTAATATCGAAATTAACACAGGCATGAATGGAGTGGAATCACTGGCTACTCATCAAGGTGGCCGTGATTTGAGTCCCTCTCCATGCTTTTGAGTTATGTAAATTCACATCCCTGTTGTTCTAATTCCACGTGAAATGGAGGCGGTGTGTCTAGGATCACGATGTAACAGTAACTTGCTTCTTTGAATGAATATCCGTCAACTCCTCTAAATGTTACATTCAGTAGTTTCTTCTTCTTATCACTTTTTCCATTTTATGTTTACTTGTTAGAACTGCGGCATTTAGCTATGTGAGAGTTTTCTCTGTGTTGTGTCTCAGTTTCATTAATATGAACAGTGTTGGTGGAATTGTTCTTTGGTCACAAATTAGATTTCTAAAAAGTTACTCATTGAAGATTTCCAGACCACTAAATGAAGCATACGGATTGCATTTCAAATGAAGTAACTTACCTTTTATACATAGATCTTTGCATATGGTGGTTATTTTAGTTTCTTAGTCCCCACGTATCACGAGCATCTACTCTGGTGTACCGAACTATTATAAGAAGAGTAGTATCATAAACGATGCTTGCTAACATCGATTTACAACACTTTGTAAAACAGGTACACAGTGTGTTTCTCGTTGATCAGGGCGTAAATTAACCAGCGTATAACCAGTCACTGGATAACTGTCAACACAGCAGAGCTTTGAAATATGCACTGTATCCCCATCAGTCGGATACGTCCTTCACCGTCATTTCATAGACAGTCTGCTCTGCAAACAAGAAGTGTGATATCCTTATTTTCTTGTCAAGTTTCTATGTGGCATTATTTCCCTCTGTGGAACAGTGGTAAAGTGTCGGACTCCGGATCTCAAGATAGCGGGTTCAAAACGGCAGAGGTAGTCGGATTTTTGAAGGACGGACAAATGTCCATTCGACACTCCATGTCGTATGATGTCGGCATATAAAAATCCCTGGTGACAGATTTGGTATTTACCCGACAAAATCAATTAAAACTCAGCTATAGATGCCCAAATGAGATTCAGTTTACTCTGCTATTTAATTGGCCTAGAGTAAAACGGAACGTCGATATTGACAAGCAGACAGCCAGATGGCGTCAAATTAAAAGAAAATTCTTGCACACAGCAGCTGAGGCCATACGATTATTATTGTTATTATTTTGCTTTTCTTTGCTAGTTGCTTTACGTCGCACCGACACAGATAGGTCTTATGGCGACGATGGGACAGGGAAGGGCTAGGTCTGGAAAGGAAGCGACCGTGGCTTTAATTAAAGTACAGCCCCAGCATTTGCCTGGTGTGAAAATGGGAAACCACAGAAAACCATCTTCAGGGCTGCCGACAGTGGGGTTCGAACCTACTATCTCCCGAATACTGGATACTGGCCGCACTTAAGCGACTGCAGCTATCGAGCTCGGTATTATTATTATAGCTCCCTTCATGGATCATGAGTAGAGTGACGTCATCCGGATTTCGAAATCGAGAGTTCGAACCCGAAAGAGGATTGGCGACTTTTGAAAGGCTGAAAACAAATATTCTGCACTTCATATTATAGTAAGGCGGTATGTTAAAGATCTGCCCGACTCATTGGCTGAATGGTCAGCGTTGAGGCCTCCGGTTCAGAGAGTCCATGGTTCGATTCCCGGCAGGGTCGGGGATGTTAATCGCGTCTGATTAATTCTTCTGGCCCAGGGACTGGGTGTTTGTGTTTGTCCCAACACCTTCTTCTTTTTCACATTCATACAACACACTACACTACCAACCACCACAGAAACATGCAGTAGTAATTACATCCCTCCATATAGGTTTTTTTTTTTTGCTAGGGGGCTTTACGTCGCACCGACACAGATAGGTCTTATGGCGACCGATGGGATAGGAAAGGCCTAGGAGTTGGAAGGAAGCGGCCGTGGCCTTAATCCATATAGGTTTGGCGTCAGGAAGGGCTACGTTCACTGAGGTAGATACAGACCTTGAAGAAATGGGAATCACACGTAATGACATCCAGGAGCGTGTCCCATTGAAGAAACTTCAAGCGTACCAGGGTTTTCGAGACAATCCAAAATTAAAAACAAGAAAGGCACGGACACAGGAGAGGAAAGAACGACACCGAGAACGCATGCGGAAGTACTGGGCAGACATCAAAGCCAGAAGTACACAGTTGAAATGACGTGGTCGAAAGTTGGCCTGTATGACATGAGTGAATGAAGTAATAATAAAATTAACCTCCATTGAAATTATTTTATTTTTCAATACGAGTCGTTATCAATTATACACATTTAAATGCAAACCGATTGCACTGTGATTCGATCCCGCGATCTTGAACATGTGATACGAGTGTATAAATAATGACTTCAAGTAGCAAATTTCAACGTTGTTGTTGCTTTGTGTAAAGTACTTGGAGCATTCTCACTAACAGCTCGTGTGCTTCGGTGCATGTAGGTGAATTTTCCATCTGATAGTCTTTGCCGATGTGTTGATTATGTGCATTTTGTTTTCTAACTGGGACTAGATAGTAAACTTATCCTGAAATTTAGGTCGACAGTGAGATATCCACGCATTTCTTTAGTTAAATTCCTTACCTCACGCTGAGTACATCATAGTAAATAATAATAATAATAATAATAATAATAATAATAATAATAATAATAATGAAGTGCCACTGAAATTATTTTGACTAAGTATGAGTTCCAGTATTACGAATGTTTTAAATACATGACGGAGCCTGGAGACAAAACTGAGTCAGACAAGCTGAAAGTACAATGCTTAACACCAGAGAAATCTATAGAAGGTTCAGAATGCGTTCTAAAAATATCGTTCTAGGAATAGTAGTTACGTTTAGGTTTAATCGCTCTGTTTAATATAATGTCTACTCTCTTATTGTTGGCGGCCTGCATTGTTCATTGATAATTAATTTCGGACTAGGATTAAAAGCATATTATATGGGACTCTGCTTCTTGGAAGACCTAGTCTACACGTGCAGTATAGTCACGTAACTAAATTTATAGGAAAATTGTGAAAGAAGTGAATGGTTAGAATTGAAAGTAGGAAGGGGATGCCCAGAGAAATACACAGTGGTATTCGAACCCACTTGTCTATCGAGTTCGTGGATACGCTTGACACTTAACATGCCGAGTTATCCGTTTAGAACACACCACATTCCACTACGGTAGGTTAGGAATGCACCTACTTGGCGCTCGCAATCATAAATTAATATTTATCTCTATTTATGTCTCTATTTGTAAATGCGTAAATATTTTTAGAACGAGAGAGTAAAAGAACTCATTACGATTTATCGGAGAAGTCGAAGATCGGAAGTTTATTTCTCTTAGTGTCACAGTCGCTGTGAGCGATCCTGAAAAATGAACGAAACTAGACAGCGTCGCTCTGAGAGACGCTTCCTTTCTTTATTCTTTGATAGGCATCTAGACCCAAAATGGCGCCTAATCTTGGTACGAATATCAAAGATATTTCAACCCACCATGTTCTGACAACATTCTTTTGTTTTCTGTCTATCGATAATCTCGAGCGATATTTAAATTTCCCTTACTTGTTTACACGCGACTCGTAAAAGCGTGGCGTCGAAATGTAAGAAGAGTGGTGTAAAAAGGGAGAAATTAAAGAACAAATGAGTCCAGGAACTGTTGTGTAGCGTGTGCAGGTTTATCCTGGTTACGTACAGTCACATTCTGTCCTGGTAATTCATTGTCTGAGGCGAAATTGGCACTTGATTCGTCACCAAGATCGGAACCACTGTCCACGAAGTCCGAGAGGTTACCACTTGACTCTCCAGTTACACGGCTGTTTATTTTCATTGTCATAATTTAATTGTGTTTACTTGTGTGTTTGCCATTGTTGGTATACTGTTTCAATATGTGGATTTTAGAACTTTGGAATTTTGACACCCCTGCAGATATTTCTAGAACATACAAAATGCGTTTCTTCGTTCTACTACTAGTTTGTGTGTACGTGGGCCCTCTCTTGTTCGTCTGTACTCCATTTGTAAGCGTGCGGTAATAAGATTGATCAAATTTTCCAACTTATATTTTCCTGAATAAATTACTTTAACCCATTAATTAATAAAGGTGATGAATAAATTTCATAATGACCCGAAAGTCATCCTGAATTTATATGACTATGTTTTGAACATTCTGAGTAAGTTTCTCTTTCATATCTTTAAAAACAGAGGAGTTACATTCTTTATTGTGAAAGCCTACATTTTCCATTACAGCCTGGCACTTTTAGACTCACATTTATATTTTCGCCTGGCACAAAAAGGGTTAAGGAGAGTTTCTGCTTGTAAGGCGAGGGATGGTAGAAGTTCTGAGTATATCCTGCAAGATGCTGCATTGCGGAAGCAGACCTCTCTATTGCCCGCAGGGATTTTGTCTCCGTCAGCTGTCAGACCTGGGTAAATAACTACAGAAAAAGGGGGAAGTACAAAACTACTGTTGTTGATGGCGTAGTGAAAGGGGCAATGACGCCATCAGTTCCAGTGTATAGAATTTTGTTGATATCTTACTTTATTGGTAAATGCATATTTGTTCCTTACAGAGGGAATAGTTTTTCTTATCTTAGAATACTCCTCTCTCCCAGTCTTGGATGATCACAAACTGGGGAGAGAGTATTCGTTCATTGTAATCATAGTTAATACACGCACTTATTCATGTTATCATACATGATATTAAAGATAATCCAATTAAGAAACTATTACAAAAATATGTATATACCGAAAGACTGTACTGTATACTCCATAAATACTTTTTGGACGTATCTTTAACGGTTAGAAGGTGCTGAAATCCACTGAACATGTGCATGCCCTATCCATTAAAAAGAAAAATAATGGGCAAATGAGCAATTATGCTACACAAAATAAGGCCCATAAAGTGTATTTAAAATACAGTTTTCTACTGACAAACAGTATTTTACATTTCCTCTGTAACTCTAATGGTTCTCCACGTAATCGCACTTTTATGTATTATAAAACCCACGTTCCAAAGAAGGTGGCAATTACCGTACGAGGAACAGCCTAATGACGATGTAATTTTTCTGGAATAAACCTTCAGCATATTAGGTCATGAACATTCAATATTTATGTAGGCCTATATCTTTAACAATCTTCCAAATATTTCTGAAAACTCCAGGTCCACATAAAACGTGTATATTATATCAATAATTTTAGAAAATCAAATTTCCAATCTATTATTTCTGCTATACTTTTTACCTACTTTAAATCAATAACCACATTAGCAATTACAAGGGTGGGAAAATTCATAAGAATAACAATTCTCGAGAACTCTTTCAAAGTGGGGCTCCAAACTTCCACGAAAAACTTCACCTTATAGGTTTTTCCATTATCCTGGATGATCTGTTTATACATACTCTTAGCGAACAAGTTGGCCGTACGGTCAGTGTCGCGAATCTGTGAGCTTGCATTCGGGAGATAGTGGGTTCATATTCCACCGTCGCACCCCTGAATTCGTTTCGTCACCGAAAACCTTCGCTGTGTTAGTGCGACTTTAAACCAGTATAAAAGACCATACTCTTAACAATTGTAAACAGGAAAACTATCGGTCTGGGGGACGTAATATAGGCCTGTCTCCTGGAAGAACATTTTGACAGCAACGAGAAACTTGTCACTTGACTCCCACTACGCAAATTGTCTAGGATTTTGCAGATGAAGTTTAATTTATTTAATTGTGGACAAGGTCCTCGTCATCATCTCGTGAAGTGCAAATTTATGGTATCTTTCATAACAGATGTCCGGGATACATTCATAATTTACCGCATGTAGAAGTGATGCACCGTAAAACAGAGTAATTGCTGTTTGATGTAAGGAGTATTAGGTTACTTGTCATTTACACACCCGAAATATTTTAGATACCATACGAAGTTTCCCACAATTTTAATTGCTACTGTGGTTATTGATTTACAGTAGGGGGTTAACTATTCTTATAATTAGCCCTGTGTACGTATGTTTACAAAACTCATCTCACCAAGATATGATAACTCAGTGACATCATCACTAGTTTCTCCCCTAGACAGTTCAAATCCCAGTCAGTAACCTATATGCAGAAATTTCAAGTTAAATATTAAGTCCTTGTGACTTGAATAATACGTAAACGTGTGAGTGCCGTATATAATAATAATAACAAGAATAAGGGTCGCGTAAACGTGTGAGTGCCGTGGATAATAATAACAAGAATAAGGGTCGCGTAAACGTGTGAGTGCCGTGGATAATAATAACAAGAATAAGGGTCGCGTAAATGTGTGAGTGCCGTGGATAATAATAACAAGAATAAGGGTCGCGTAAACGTGTGAGTGCTGTGGATAATAATAACAAGAATAAGGGTCGCGTAAACGTGTGAGAGCCGTGGATAATAATAACAAGAATAAGGGTCGCGTAAAGGTGTGAGTGCCGTGGATAATAATAACAAGAATAAGGGTCGCGTAAAGGTGTGAGTGCCGTGGATAATAATAACAAGAATAAGGGTCGCGTAAAGGTGTGAGTGCCGTGGATAATAATAACAAGAATAAGGGTCGCGTAAACGTGTGAGTGCCGTGGATAATAATAACAAGAATAAGGGCCGCGTAAACGTGTGAGTGCCGTGAATAATAATAAGAATAAGGGCCGCGTAAACGTGTGAGTGTCGTGGATAATAATAATAAGAATAAGGGTCGCGTAAACGTGTGAGTGCCGTGGATAATAATAACAAGAATAAGGGTCGCGTAAACGTGTGAGAGCCGTGGATAATAATAACAAGAATAAGGGTCGCGTAAATGTGTGAGTGCCGTGGATAATAATAACAAGAATAAGGGTCGCGTAAACGTGTGAGTGCTGTGGATAATAATAACAAGAATAAGGGTCGCGTAAACGTGTGAGAGCCGTGGATAATAATAACAAGAATAAGGGTCGCGTAAAGGTGTGAGTGCCGCGGATAATAATAACAAGAATAAGGGTCGCGTAAAGGTGTGAGTGCCGTGGATAATAATAACAAGAATAAGGGTCGCGTAAACGTGTGAGTGCCGTGGATAATAATAAGAAGAATAAGGGCCGCGTAAACGTGTGAGTGCCGTGGATAATAATAACAAGAATAAGGGCCGCGTAAACGTGTGAGTGCCGTGGATAATAATAACAACAAGAATAAGGGTCGCGTAAACGTGTGAGTGCCGTGGATAATAATAACAAGAATAAGGGTCGCGTAAAAGTAAGACATTTCCTTTAAACTATTTTTATTACGTGTGTTGTTGTGATTTCTATGTAATAAAGTAAGTAAAATTCATTAAAAAGTGGACAGCAGTATTCCAGGTTTTTGCTATTTTGTTTTACATCACACCAATACAGGCGCATCTTATAGCGATGATGGGATAGGAGATGGCTTAGCACTGGGAAGGAAGTGAACTTTATGGGGTACAGCCCCTGCATTTGCTAGTGTTAGCGTGGGAAAAGATGGAAAATCGTCTTCAAGGCTGCCGACAGATGGGTTAGAACCCACTGTCTCCCGAATGCATGCTGACAGGTACATGGCTAAAACCGTATAGCCAATTGTCTCGGTGATCCAGGATTTGAAGTAATGTGTTGTCTCAGTATCCACGTCAGGACAGTCTCCAAAGTTCCTGTATCACGGGATCGATTCTCTAAGCTTTGGCTTTGTAGTTTTAATGTTCCTTTGCCGTCAGAACGTAGTGTTTACAGTGCAGTCTGTGTTCTGTATGGGCTAGATCAAATGTGTTACTTTCATTGGCTTGTTATATTTTCATACTTGGCTTTGACGCCATTCCTTTTTCAGCCAATCCCTGTTGTGAATAGTGTGACAATGTCGCTCATAGGCTCGATTTGTGAGTGAATTTTAGTGGGATCGGCAGACGGATACGTAAGAGCAACTTCTTATTCGGCGAGGAAAACAATGGGGAATTATCACCTCATTTCTCTGGTTTTTTTTTTTTTTGCTAGTTGCTTTACGTCGCGCCGACACAGATAGGTCTTATGGCGACGATGGGACAGGGAAGGGCTGGGAGTGGGAAGGAAGCGGCCATGGCCTTAATTAAGGTACAGCCCCAGCATTTGCCTGGTGTGAAAATGGGAAACCACAGAAAACCATTTTCAGGGCTGCCGACAGTGGGGTTCGAACCTACTATCTCCCGAATACTGGATATCTCTGGTATTACTACGTATTCAGTGACGTCTAGGCCATCTACAACAGCTGATGACGCAGGTATTGAGAATTATACCAGCCCTCGGGCTGAATACTGAACGTACATAGTGAAGCGTACCTAGCCACTTCCTCCCATTTTGAAAATGAATTTGTACCGTTTCTGATTGTAGTTCAAATGAATTACTATGTTAAGACAGTATAGTTAAATAAGTTATCAACACACAAACCCACAGTCACTCAGATAAGGAGTGAAAGAGAAGAGTGAATGCTCGATATTTTGACTTCCTTAGTTACAATTCGCAGCTGAGACTAATAAGTCTCATCATGTAGTGTCTATATTAAATAAAGTCATATTACATTTCATCTTACAGAGAAAACCTAAACACAAGCGTTAGAAATAATATTTTGAACTGGGACGCAGGATCTAAACTTTACAAATAATTCATAGCTGGATAAGCTCAAGAATTACAATTAGTTTAATGAAAGCAGACAAACAAATATTTTAATTTGTTTTAACACTGATGTTGATGATAAATGACGATGGTAACAATTATTATGATGATGAAAAAGAAGAAGAATAAAGGGAAGAATTTTTTTTTTTTTGCTAGGGGCTTTACGTCGCACCGACACAGATAGGTCTTATGGCGACGATGGGATAGGAAAGGCCTAGGAGTTGGAAGGAAGCGGCCGTGGCCTTAATTAAGGTACAGCCCCAGCATTTGCCTGGTATGAAAATGGGAAACCACGGAAAACCATTTTCAGGGCTGCCGATAGTGGGATTCGAACCTACTATCTCCCGGATGCAAGCTCACAGCCGCGTGCCTCTACGCGCACGGCCAACTCGCCCGGTAAGGGAAGAATTGAATTGAATTCTGTTTTAATTTCTTATCTCACCGTTTGCTGATGTTAATTACCTTCCACTTATAATAAAATAAGTTATGATTTGAAAACAAATAATAATAATAATAATAATAATAATAATAATAATAATAATAATAATAATAATAATAATAATAATAATAATAATAATAATAATAATAATGTGTGAGAGAAGGCTGTATTTCTCCTCCATTTATTTTTAACACATACTGTGAGACCTTTTTCGAATTACCGTTGATGAATTTGATAAATGAACAACGGGAAAACCGATCAACTGGTTTCTCGGTTTGGATCACATAGCTAGCAGCTTGCATTCGGGAAATAGTGGGTTCGAGCCCCACTCCCGGCAGCCATGAAGATCGTTTTCCATGGTTTCCCAGTTTGACACCAGGCAAACAATGAAGCAGTTCCTTAATTAAGGCCACGGTCGCTCCTTCCCATTCCTATCCGTTTCCCATCCCACCGTCGCTTTAAGACATACCTGTGTTGGTGCGACGTGAAAAGAATACCGGGAAACGAATAAATACTATCCGCTATGCAAATGGCACCGCAACACCTGTTGGCAATTTAGAAGATCAAGTCCTTTTGAACAGCATCAGCGAATTAAAGAAGGAGTTTGGCCTTACTATAAATATTCAGACAACTACATTCATGGTAAGCAGCAAGTAGATGCTCACCAACGGTGTTGTCATAATGAAAGGAATAGCCATTGAAAAAAATGAAATGGCCTATGGCTTTTAGTGCCGGGAGTGTCCGAGGACATGTTCGGCTCGTCAGGTGCAGATCTTCTGATTTGACTCCCGTAGGTGACCTGCGCTTCGTGATGAAGTTGAAATGATGCCGACAAATACAGCTAGCTCTCTATCCAGAGAAATTAACCAATGATGATTAAAATTCCCGATCCTACCGGGAATCGAACCCAGGGTCCTTGTGACCAAAAGCCAGTACGCTAACCATTTAGCCATGGAGCCGGACAAACCATTGAATATGTGTCACAATTCCAATACCTAATATGCTGGTTAACATGGGAATTGGATGCGGTTGTAGAAATCAAGAAGAGAATCGGTATCGCAAGAAGTGTGTGTCTGGAATTAAAACATCGTGCTCAACCGTTACCTCCGATTGGAAACTCGTTCAAACGTATTACAAGTGCTGCTTTTCGGTGTCAAATGATGGACACTAAAGGCTTCAACGCTGAACCGACAGCAGGCTTTCGAAATGTGGATATATTGCAGAATGTTCAGATCATGTTACGAATGAGAGAGTACCATGTGGTGCCGGGAAATCATGTGAAGTCTTAACCTTAGAAAAACTAAAAGCAGCCTGTTTTGATCACATCTTATAAAATGATAAATACAGCTTGATACCACTGATCATAGAGGGCTATGTAGAAGGGAAATGTGGAAGTGCATGCAGAAGATTATCCTGAACGCTGAATCGCCGATGGACCTATCCACAATACAATTTTGATATGGGAAACTAAATATAGGAAAAATTACTCCATGATAGTCGCCAGGATTCTGTAAGAAGAAGTATCGTAAGAAGAATAAGACGGCTGGGTCCCATCAAGAATGAAATAACTTTTCTTGGAATGGGGATTCTCTTACTCCCAAACAAGTATAAAATGAAAACCATTGTTATAACTACACATTCGTTTGCACATCTCAGATATTTTTGGGTTCGCTGAAGCTATTCTGTTTCTTGGACACCTGTCTTGACTTCACGTGATCTTCCAGGTGATAATTTTACTCAGGAACTCACCAGGGTCAGAATCTCGACGGTTTGAGTGGAAAGCAAGTAGATACGCCATTATTATATATATTTTACATCGTCTCGTCGTTGATGAAGCAAAACCTCGTATGTCACAATGGCTTTCCTATCCATTAGCCTCCTTAATACGCGTCACGCCTCCCAGCCACATATGAATATGCAGTCCATCAGAACAATTTTCGTTGTGTTTGTGTACAGTAAGTACATGTGTGTAAAGGAAAAAATAAACCTTACCGTACCGTGCTGTAAGAATGTGTGTTTGCGTGACCTGTTTATGCACTCTTACAATGAGCTGTACTTAAGGTTCGTTTTCTTTTACACTTTTGCATACGAAATTGAACACAAAACGAATGTTGTTTTGATGGACTTCATATCAATATGTGGCTGGGAAGCGTGGTCAGTATTAAGGGAAATAATGGATTGGAAGAGCATTGTGACATATGAGGTATTATTTCTTCATCGCCAAACTTCCTGGATTTCTAGTTCTCCTTGATCTTGGTTGGAGACTGTGGCTCTTCACTTCTCACAGTCCGACCACTTTGCACAGTTCCTCTTCTCACTCTTTTCGGAATATACTTTAACCAGTATTCCATTATTATTATTATTATTATTATTATTATTATTATTATTATTATTATTATTACTCAACAGAGTGTTTTGAAGTAAATCTATTTGCAACCCACTCTCCTCGTCTTTATCCCCAGTATATTCCTATTGAAGAGCAGGTAACAGTGATAAGTCCCCTCTATGTCTGTTTGTCCCTTGCACTCTCTTTCGTAAATCAGTCTATGTCACACTGTGCTAACCATCCCATCTTCACAGAGAGCAGCCTGACCAATGCGTTATATTCATATCTCAGCCTTCTATGGCATCATGCACAAGTTTTTATTGTCTCTACATTTTCGTCTGGTCTAATATTTTGAGATCGTTCTCCTCTAAGCATTTTAATTCTTCTGCTCTTCATTTCTGATTCGATGTAGCCTGTTCCTTACTCTAATTGTCCATGCTTCATTTCATTATAATGTCAGTTAGTACACATACTTCATCCTATAAAACAAATATTTCACATTAACATATTTATCTCTTTCACGAATGTCTTCTTTTGCTTGGAATAATCTACGTACATATTACCTCATCCTTACTTCTGACAGCAGTATGAAGTATGAATATCAATATTTTTAGAGATTTAATTTCGTGATCTCTAATATCCCCAGAAGCTGATGTCATTCGATTATGTTGGTTATTTTTGTTTCTATTTCATTTCATTTATTAACGTCTGACCAGGTTTGACCTACTATGGAATGAAGTAGACCGTAGCGCAAGCAAATCAACGCTGAGTGTCAGATGAACTAAAAAAAACCTGACTCCATACAAAGGCCAACAACTTCGATCGGAGGAGTCCTCATGGGTGGGAAATGGACCCTCAGTTAAGGAATGCCGCTGAATGCCTTTACAAGAGATGGGTCAGTAACATCTGTAAGGGACGCCATGCGGAAGAACATAGGTGTTTCAACGGTTGACATTTCATGGCGACTGGTGGAGGAGGATCTTACAAGACAACTGGAGGTGCAAGGGATCTCCATTTGGTGGGATACTGCTGGTGTGGAAGGCAAGGGGAATCACCTCACTATCACAATGCGATGGTGATGGACAGACGAACAACGAGGAACTTATGGCAATTGACCAACCCTGGGACTGATTACTTCTGATCAAGATTATGATATTTCTTTGTCAACATGTCATCCTATCCAAGACTTACAAGTACCTCTCAGCAGCAAGACCCAAAAGAAAACTGATAACATTACGGGTAAACATCAGAGCGGTTTGGTACTTTTACAAATAGTGTTCAATATCAGCAATTATCGGCAAATGGATCGAAAGGATAGGAAATCGCGGAGTTACAGAAACTGGTAGTACTCTGGGTTTAATGTAGGCCGACTATAAATACCTATGTTGTGAGCCAACAGACTAACCTTCCTCATGAAGAAACTTGTGTCGGGAAGGCAAAGAATTCAGTAATCCACTTTGAGCTGACACTTGAAGACGAACAGATGAAATAACTCTTGGCTCAAGGGATGAGTGATGAAGTGAACTTTGGCAGAGTCTCAGCTCTAAGGTGACAGTATGTACTTGTCAGATGGAAACGTACATTCATGTTCAAAATTTACGTTTAGTGTATGAATGTGTGTTCAAGTGAATGAGCATGTGAGAGAACAGTAGGATCACTGAGCGAATGAATGTATTTATTGGTGACTCTTCACAAGCAGAATGACATAACTGAAAGACACGTTATGGCATGTCACACAGCTCTCTCAGAGTGAGACTGTATGAATGAGAATTCATAACAAGGCTTCATTAAGGAAAGAATCCACTAACGTAGGTAATCAAGTATAGTGGAAGATACTACTACAAATTAAGGCAATAGGGTGACAAATAGGAATTTTAGACGAAATTTCCCTTAATCATATGTGTATTTAAGGGTGTTTCTCATGTTTAGGAATGAATACCTTTCCTTCTTCTTTCTTGTTCTTCTTCTCCTTCCTATTATTATTATTACCAGCTCTGTGGTTTGGTGGTAGCCTGTCTACCATTTACCTGGAGTCCCTGGTTCAACTCCCGGTTTATCCGAGGCCAGGGTTGGAGTGAAATTTGTTATTTTAGCCGAGAAGGGCTTTTTAAACGGCAGTTTGCACAGTTATCAGATCATCATTGATCATACATTTCATTCTCATATGTAAAACATCCCTCCCCTGCGAACCATGTGACCTTGCCGCGGTGGGGAGGCTTGCGTGTCCCAATGAAGCAGATAGCCGACCGCAGGTGCAACCATATCGGATGGGTATCTGTTGAGAGACCAGACTAACGAATGGTTCATCGAAAGGGGGGTAGCAGCGTTCCGGAAGTTGCAAGGGCGACAGTCTAGATGATTGACTGATATGGCCTTGTAATAATACTCAACATAGCTTAGCTGTGTTGATACTGCTACATGGCTGAAAGCAATGGAAAACTACAGCCGTAACTAACCCCCGAGGACATGCACCTCTCTCTGTATGAATAATGTGCTGATGATGGCTTCCTCCCGGGTAAAATATTCCGGAGGTAAACTAGTCCCCCATTCGGATCTCCGGGTGGGGACTACACGAGAGGGGGCGATCATCATGAAGGTGGATACTGACATTCTGTGAGTCGGAGCGCGGAATGTTAGAAGTTTGAATCGTTGTGGTAGATTAGAGAACGTGAAAAGGGAAATGGATAGATTAAAGTTAGATGTAGTTGGCATAAGTGAAGTACGTTGGCAGGAAGAACAGGATTTTTGGTCAGGCGACTACCGAATTATCAACACAAAATCAAACAGAGGAAATGCAGGAGTTGGTTTAATAATGAAAAATAAAATAGGACAGCGGGTAAGCTACTACGACCAGCATAGTGAAAGAATTATTGTCATCAAGATAGACACCAAACCAATGCCCACCACAATAGTGCAGGTCTATATGCCCACTAGCTCAGCGGATGATGAGGAAATTGAAAGAACATATGAAGAGATAGAAGAATTAATACAATATGCAAAAGGTGACGAGAATCTAATTGTGATGGGGGACTAGAATGCATATTAAGAGCTCAGATGGAAAGCCAATTCTAGGGAAAGAAGACAAAGCAGGAAGATGGCAGGAACATATCCAACAGATGTGTCAAGGTGACGATGGAGATAATTTGGTTCTGGAGCAAGAAGAGGCTGTTGATGCTGATGAAATGGGAGACCCAATTTTGAGGTCAGAGTTCGACAGAGCTGTGAGCGACCCAAATAGGAACGAGGCACCTGGAATTGATGACATTCCCTCTGAATTGCTGACTGCCTTAGGAGAAACCAGCATGGCAAGGTTATTCCATTTAGTGTGTAAGATGTATGAGACAGGAGAAGTCCCATCCGCTATCGCACCATTAGTTTAGTATCACATGCCTGCAAAATTTTAACACGTATTATTTACATAAGAATGGAAAAACAAGTTGAAGCTGAGTTGGAAGAAGATCAATTTGGCTTCAGAAGAAATGTAGGAACACGTGAAGCAATCCTGACTTTACGTCTGATCTTAGACGATTGAATCAAGAAGGACAAGCCCACGTACATGGCATTCGTAGATCTAGAAAAGGCATTCGATAATGTTGATTGGACCAAGCTATTTAAGATTCTGAAGGTGATTGGGATCAGATACCGAGAACGAAGAATTATCTACAATCTGTATAAAAATCAGTCTGCAGTGATAAGAATCGAGGGCTTTGAAAAAGAAGCAGCAATCCAGAAAGGAGTTAGGCAAGGCTGCAGTTTGTCCCCCTCCTTTCCAATGTTTACATAGAACAGGCAGTAAAGGAAATCAAAGAGGAATTTGGAAAAGGAATCATAATCCAAGGAGAGGAAACCAAAACCTTGAGATTTACCGATGATATTGTTATTTTATCTGAGACTGCAGAAGATCTCGAGAAGCTGCTGAATGGTATGGACGAAGTCTTGGGTAAGAAGTACAAGATGAAAATAAATAGGTCCAAAGCAAAAGTAACGGAGTGCAGTCGAACGAAGGCAGGTGATGCAGGAAATATTAAATTAGGAAATGAAGTCTTAAAGGAAGTAGATGGATATTGTTACTTGGGTAGTAAAATAACTAACGATGGCAGAAATAAGGAGGAAATGAAATGGAGATTAGCTCAAGCAAGGAAGAGCTTTCTTAAGAAAATAAATGTGCTCACTTCAAACATTGACATAGGACTTAGAAAGATGTTTTTGAAGACTTTTGAGTAGAGCGTGGCTTTGTATGGAAGTGAAACATGGACAATAACTAGCTCAGAAAGAAAGAGAATAGAAGCTTTTGAAATGTGGTGTTACAGAAGAATGCTGAAGGTGAGATGGATGGATCGAATCACAAATGAAGAGATACTGAATCTAATTGGTGAGAGGAGATCGAGTTGGTTAAATTTGACAAGAAGGAGAGATAGAATGATAGGACACATCTTAAGACACCCAGGACTTGTTCAGTTGGTTTCGAAGGAAGTGTAGGTGGTAAGGACGGTAGGGGTAGACAAAGGTATGAATATGACAAGCAGATTAGAGCAGATGTAGGATTCAGTAGTTACGTAGGAGTGAAAAGTTTAGCACAGGATAGGGTAACATGGAAGGCTGCATCAAAACAGTCTGTGGACTGGTGACTCAAACAACAACATGTTAAACATCATAGCGTAACCAGCGATGTCATTCGTACCAAGAGAAGGGTATTCGGTTTCCATTTCCAAAAGTGATAATTTCTCTTCAGGTGAGGTATTCTCTGAAGTAATCTAAAAACCAGTTAGTTACTACTCTAGTTAATTCATTGGTGAGTTACTTCATAGAAGGCAATGTGGTATCTCATTGTAGAGCCCTTTTCAATACAAGGTGTGTGTGAGTTCCAATGAGTATGGATCACTCAGAATTGTGACCTTTCCGTTCCTGCAATAGGATTTGCATGAGACTCTGCCCATGTTTGAAATAATCTTAATACTTTCGGTTGTTTGGGTAGGTATGCTTAATTTTATGCGTCCGAAAGATATGATGACATGCACGGTGACAAGAAGCAACCTTCTATGTTTGTTGTGGCTGTTTAAAGTTTCTGAAAAGTAGATATATCTAGTATAGTTAAGGGGTTTATTAAACACAGAGAACTAACACACCGTCCTGGAAACTTCATATAGTGGTGAACGGCGCTACTACAGTAATGTTTCAAGATATACCAAGACTCGAATATCAGCCAGGTCCCCCTGTTGTGTAGTGGTTAGTGTGATTAGCTGCCACCCCCGGAGGCCCGGGTTCGATTCTCGGCTCTGCCACGAAATTTGAAAAGTGGCACGAGGGCTGGAACGGGGTCCAGTCACCCTCGGGAGGTCAACTGAGTAGAGGTGGGTTGGATTCCCACCTCAGCCAACCTGGAAGTGTTTTTCCGTAGTTTCCCACTTCTCCTCCAGGCAAATGCCGGGATGGTACCTAACTTAAGGTTGCTTCCTTCCCTCTTCCTTGTCTGTCCCTTCCAATCTTCCCATCCCCCCGCAACGACCCTGTTCAGCATAGCAGGTGAGGCCGCCTGGGCGAGGTACTGTTCGTCCTCACCAGTTGTATCCCCGACCCAGAATCTGAAGCTCCAGGACACTGCCCTTGAGGCGGTAGAGGTAGGATCCCTCGCTGTGTCTGAGGGAGAAACCGACCCTGGACCCTAGAGGATAAAGAGATAAAGAATAAGAGGAAGAAGAATATCAGCCCAAAACTATTAATTATTTAGATTGATTGCGTCCATGGCCCGTAATTATTAACAGATAATAAGCGTTTAGACTTTTGCCCTGTCAGGGAAACAAAGTGAAATTCTTTACGTTTTGACGAGACCTTTGCTCCACGTCTTCAGAAGAAAATCTCGTTTTTCTTACGAGGAAGACTTCTCTAATAATGACGGGTTGAATATTGAAGAATACTGTACCATTGAACTGTTGTCCTGCTCCATAGCTAAATGGTTAGCACGCTGACCTTTGGTTCAAGGTATCCCGGGTTCGAATCCCGGTGGGGTCGGGGATTTTAACTCTCATTAGTTAATTCCTATGGCTCTGGGGTTGGGTGTTTGTATAGTCTTCATCATTTGAATTCATCTCATGGCTCCATCCTCACAGACATGCAGGTCGCCTATACGGCGTCAACTAGAAGGGCCTGTATCAGGCCTCACCGGAGGCCACACGCAAAAATATATAAATTGTACGTGGTTCTCTCGATCGTCACCATATGGCTCACAAACGTTTTAGCGTTCCGAGTAGGAAGTGATGACGCCATTAGGTCCAGTTAAGATGGTTTCAAGCCTTTTTTGCTATTAGTTTAACGTCGCATCAAGTCTGTATTGTCTGACATCGTAGTTAGCCGGTCCGAGTCTCGTCGGTTGAAAAATTAATTCATCATCAGAATGTTGCGTGACAGGGAAGGAGAGGTGGTGGTGTACATTTATTTCTATGTACTAGATTGCATGCCAAAAGCCTAGATATAATTCCAAACCTCCCTGCAGTGTTCATGTGCAGTGAGGGAATATGACGAAGTTGAATGTGATTCCTCTGTCGAATGTTTGCAAACACCTTGGTTCTGTTCAACAGGAATAGGCTATGTGCCGACGGCGGGTTTCACCCTATCCCTTCCTGCAATCATTCGTCACGTCATTCATTTCATCTCATTGACTCATCTGATGAGACTGACATCAGGAAGGGCATCCGGTCCTTAAATGTCGCTACGAAGATTCATCTAATACTCGACCCCGTAGAGAAGCAGGACAGGGTTGGGCACACAAGTGATTAAACGTCGCACTAACACATCGAAGGTTTTAGGCTAATCAATGATGGGAAAGGGCTAGGATAGGAAAGGTAACGATCGTGACGTTATTTAAGGCACAGTCGCAGTATTTGCCTGGTGTGAAAATGAGAAGCTATGTATCTTCAGGGCTGCCGACGGTCGGATTCGAACTCTGCATTTCCGAAATGCATACTCGCAGCCACGGGACCCTAACCGCATGGCCAACTCGCTCGGTCAGCTGTTGAATGATAAACACGGTAGAAATGAAAGCATTGGGAGACTCAACACGTGGTACTGTGATCAGCTCAGACTTCTTCTCGCTCGCTCTTTTAAGGGAGTGCTAACGATGTTTGTCGTCGCCGCAAACTAGTATTACCTTCCTCTTCTCCTTCTACCGCTTTTCTCACACTTGTGAGGTCTTGGGTGCGAACCGTGTTGTACATGTGAATTTGGACCTGTTTTACGGCTGGGTGCCCTTCTTGACGTCAACCTTATATGAAAGGGTGTAATCACTATTGCGTGTTTCTGTGGTTGTTGGTAGTGTTGTGTGTTGTCTGAATATGAAGAGGAAAGTGTAGGAACAAATAAAAATACCCTGTCCCCAAGCCAGAAGAATTAATCAAACAGGAAGAAAATCCCCGATCCGGCGGGGAATCGAACCCGGGACCCTCTAAACCGAAGGCCTGAACGTTGACCATTCAGCCAATAAATCGGACAAACTAGTAATACCTTATACTCTATGAATTGCTCAGCACTTTAACTCATAAACTAGTTCAAGGAAAATACTATCCCTTGAAGTGGTTAAGTCCATAAATACCTGCTCCAGAGTCATTTGCGACATGAATGATGTGGGTGGAAAGGTCCACTCGTGACGGAAATAAGTTGGTGCCTGTCAGCGGAGATCAAGAGACCATTCGTCAGACTCCAGCACATCATTCAACTTAATTAGCTGCGAGCACTGCACCACCTCACAACAACAAACCTCAGCTTAAGCTTGGCTTTTTACCGGACGCACCGGGTGTGAAGACAAATTCCCACTTACAGAACAACCTCAACCACTAAACCAACGTAAGAACATCCGTGAGAGTCAGGCACCCTGCGGAGTTGAATTCAAAATTTAGGAAATGCTATTTTGTCAGGGATTATGCTTCAAAACTTGATTTGAATTTAATTCGAACTGATGTGATTTAAATAATGTACCGAATAGGATCTGAGTGTACAGAAACACTAACCGTTGGAACTGCTGTATAGTATACGAGATACGATAATCATCAGTGAAACTGCTCCTGAAATGTCGTCGTGCTCTCGATGTCTGCATGGTAGTTCCATAAAACAAAGTTAATACCGATTTCAGGAAACAAAGCAGGTAGTGGCCAGCCTCCGGTAACGTACCTGAGGAACTACTTCTTTCCACTTCTGCCCGTTTATCAATATTATTCCCCCATTTAGATGTAGGTTCAGCTATGTAGCTCTTCTATCTTCATTCCATTCTGTCAGGGACTGTCAAAGTGTAAATTTACGAACTGAATATTGTGTAGGCAGTTCTCTGCTTTTCTCTTCAACTAATTCCAGCACTCAGCCCATTTCTAACAATCGTACCTAATTCTGCTCGTAGACATGCCCAAACAACATAAACGACTTTCGTGCATCTTTTTCTGGATCGGCGAGACATCAAATCGTTCCTTACGTAAAGGTTCGAAACATGATCGAACCTAATGACATCTTTGGCTGTACTTTATATAGCACTCAAGCGTAGGATAGATGAACATATATATATACACAATTAGGAGAATATCAAGCTGGCTTTCGAAAAGGGCGGTCATGTGCAGAACAGACTTTTGCCATCAAGACCTTAATCAAAACTAAGACATTAGCAGCAGATAAGAAATTGATAATGACATTTGAGGACTTCAAAAAATACGACTCCAGAGATCGGGACACACTAATGGAAGTGCTTAATGAATTTGAAGTAGACAATAAGACAACAACCCTGATTCATCAAACACTAAAAAAATACACGATCGCAGGTAAAATTTGTAGGAGAACTCTCAGAGCCCTTTGAAATTAAAAAAGGTTTGAGGCAAGGAGATAGCCTCTCTCCAATTTTGTTCAACTGAGTTTTAGAGAACGTTATCAGGGAATGGCGAAAAGAAATGAGCAACTTCAACTTTCCAAATGGAATTAGATTATGTCACAAGAGAACTGGGCTTAAATTTGAATGCTTCGCATTTGATACAGTCTTTTTGCAGGTAATTTGCAAATTTCAACTAAGCGGATTGAATTCCTAAAAGAAACAGCAGACAAAACAGGATTGCAAATATATTTTGAGAAGACGGAGTACATGAACATAAATACCACTGATCCAATCTGTACAATGAGAACCAAGTACATTGACATCACAAGAGCTACAAAATTCAAGTACCTAAGAGAGATTTTGACTCCAAACATGAATGAAAAAGCAGCAATTCAAGAACGTGCAAGAAAGATGGAAGCTGCATTCAGATTATATCAAAACACCTACAAATATAAGTCACTCTCCTACCAGGTCAAATTCAAGCACTACAGCACGATAGTCAAACCTGAATGTTTATACGCAGCTGAGACAATAGCCACGAAGGGACTCTCAGATTTGGGAAAGAAAGAAAGAAAGGAGGTTCCTTAGAAAGTTTCTTGGACCCAGAAAATCATCAGAAAAGTTTACTATGGACTATACCAACAATTTGAAAACACCACCACCACAATGAGAAAGAGGAGATTGACGTTTTACGGACAAATTAAAAGGATTGGATCAGAGAGACTCGCCAACAGGATCCTCACCTTCCAGGAGAACAGGAAGACACAAGTCCCATGGGTAAAAGAAGTCCACCGAGATTTAGAATAATGTGCGATCACGGCAGAAGATATAACAAACAGAAAAATCTTCAGCCAGAGAGTTCCGGAGGTGATGAGAAAACGGGGAAGAATAGATATTCTCGGCAGAAGAACGAACACGGGCAAGCCAACGGATGAAGGAATAGTAGCGAAAGAGGAAGGAGAAAGAACTTGAGAAAGAAATGGAAGTTGCGTAATCGCAGCCCATAGATGGCTAAAATTAAATAAAGAAGAATGTACCTAAATATATTTTCAGTGATGTAATTGTGAAGTAGAAAGTGAAAATGTGAAGGTAGGGCCTACAACCACGATCCGGTTGGCCGCATATACTGACACCCAGGGACCAACGAACATTAAAGGGTTGCGAGAAATTCGTCGGTTGTCTGTGAAAGAGTCTACATGCAGTTTTAAGGAATAGCCACTTCCATGACTGTGCGTCGGGAATTAGCAGCCCATAATCTAATATTCCCTCCCTTAATAAATAGCCTCACCTGACGTGGTGTAAAGAGCAACGCCACTGGTCCCCCTGTGGGTAGGGGCGGTAGAATAACACCCACGGTATTCCCTGCCTGTCGTAAGAGGCGACTAAAAGGGGGCCGAGGGGCTCTGAACTTTGGAGCGTTGATTGACGACCGCGGGGCCCTTAGCTGAGTCCTGGCATTGCTTCCACTTACTTGTGCCAGGCTCCTCACTTTCATCTATCCTATCCGACCGCCCTTGGTCAACTCTTGTTCTTTTCTGACCCCGACGCTATTAGGTTTGCGAGGGCTAGGGAGTCTTTCATTTTCACACCCTTCGTGGCCCTTGTCTTTCTTTGACCAATACCTTCATTTTTCGAAGTGTCGGATCTCTTCCATTTTTTCCTCTGATTAGTGTTATATAGAGGATGGTTACGTAGTTGTACTTCCTCTTAAAACAATAATCACCAACACCACCACCACCGACGCCACTGGACACTGGAACAGCGGAAAGAGGTAATTTGCAGTGATGGATGAATCATGTTATGAATAGTGTCAATCTGATGCAAGGATTTACGTATGGTGAATGACTGGGGAACGCTGTCTACCTCTATGTTTAGCACCAACAATGAAGATTGAAGGAGGTGGCTTTGTTGTGTAAGGACACTTCTCATGGCATGGACTCGGCCCTCTTGTAGGACTGCATGGCACTGTAAATGCAGAAGTATGTCAACATATTCTGAATGCTTTCCTACTGCCTACCACGGAGAATAAGTTGTTTATACCAATGTGATGACATTCCAAGTCATAAAGCGGGATCTGTAAGCCAATGGTTTATGGATAATCATATTCTACAATTGGACTGGCCCACCTAGAGTCCCGACCTAAACCCAATAGACCACCTGTTGCATGAGTTTGAAGGCGACTTTTTTCCAGACCCCACCGTTCAACATCAACACGTTTTCTGGCTACGGCTTTCGAGCAGAATGGGATGCCATTCCCGTGGATACGTTCCGACATCTTTTGGAAAGTCTCCCGAACAGAGTCAGGGCTGTGATAAAGGTGAAAAACATATTAATGGAATATAATTAAATAACGTCACAGTTCGTCCTGAAATGAGTCCTAAACACGTGATGGCACTCATACGGGCTCCGAAGTGTAAATTAAGGTACAAGAAACAAAAGAAACGAACACCTGTGAGGTTTTCCTTCAATTCATTCTTCAGACGTTCTGTGTTTCATTTGAACTATGAATTCTCAAGTCTTGATCTTAAAATATTTATTTTTAGATCAGTGATAAGTTACTAGGAGGCTAATTTACAAACATAACATTCCGAAATTATTTGAACGTTTACGTCCATATGATACTAAGCTCAACCTCTGGAAATATCCGCAGTGAATCTTGAAATAAACAACCATTATTACAAACAAACCCTATGCTGTTACAGCCCTGGTGCGCCTACCACTGCTCATCCTGAAGTCTTGTAGATTACGATTCCTCTCGGCCGTTATTGTTGGTTCTCTAGCATAGGACCGCTATCTCACCGAAAGATAGCTCCTCAGTTAATTTCACGTAGGCTAAGCGAACATCGAATTAGCCCTAAGATTCAGGTAATAATCCTTGTACTGGCTAGGAATCAAGCCCAGAACCTTGGAGTAAGAGGCAGACTCACTACTCCTAGACAATGGAACCCGCTGCCATTATTACTCCATATGATACAATATTCTTATATCATGTAACTCATTCGCGTCGTTAGACATAACATGTCTGGCTAGTAAATTGTAAAATAATTTCATTTTTTTTAATTATTTATTTTTATTTATTTATTTATTTATTTATTTATTTATTTATTTATTGTGCTTCAGACAGCTATAGGCCTAAGCTTAATGATGCGAAACACGTATATAATATTACATGAAATAAACGCAAATATCAACCCAAAATTATATCCTCTGAAAATCCTTGTAAAATATCATATATGAAATAACTGTACCCTTTTCTTCAGTAGCATAACATTTGAAAAATTCAGTTATACACGCACACAATATAACAAGGCATTTATATTAATAAAATTATTTATTAACGGCTCTAAACCTGTATTAGTACTCTACTGTTTTATACAAGTTATACAAGATGGTAGTGATGGTATCGTGGATGATAATGATAAAGAGGCACTGTAGATGGTATTACTAGAAAATAGAAAGCGAACTAAGACTATGAACGTAACAATAAGAGTCAGCAAAGCGGGATGTTAATTTAGAACAGTAAGTCATTTCTTTACATTGTTTTACCTATGGAAAAGTATGTGGTTGCAAATATATCTAGCCTGTACTCGTTGCTATATTTATTAAATATTTTCATTGAGTTTAAGACGGATCAATTACTACACTAGTGCCCCAAAGTTATGCTTAAGTTACGAGTAAGCAGGGAAACAGGAAATACACCGCAAATCACACGACATATGCACCTACCAACCTTACGTGTTCGCTCTGTGTAGGAAAGGAGTGTTCCCTGCTCTGACTAGCGACGTAACCGCAAGGTAAACACAGCCAGTGCCTGCGACCCATATTTCCTCTGTCGTGTTTGCCCTGTTATAGTGCGCGGAGTGTAGCCTCGTGGTGAACGTGACAACATAATGGAACAACGTCGTCATTTGGACTCCGTTTTGCAGGATAGAATACTCGGCCACCTGAAAGCAGGCCAGGCACAGATCAAAGTCACCGTATCCTTGAATATGCCACAAAGTGTAATTTCCAGGCTTTGGAGACGATTTCAAGACACAGGAGATCTTAATCGTAGGCCAGCACCATGTCGACCTAGGGTAACCACCCCACAGCAGGACCGATATCTGGCCTTAACCGCACGACGAAATCAGACAAGACAATTGTCGACGGAGCTTTCACCCGTCTCAGAGGTTGTCGTTTCCCGGCAAATTGTGTACCGGAGGCTCAGAATAGCAGGGCTGTTTGCCCGACGTCCAGCGGTTGTGTCCCGCTCACTCCAGCACAGAGACGGGCCCGTTTACTGTGGAGCCGTCAACATCCGAACTGGACTGCACAATGATTCCCATCGCACATTAATCTGGAGAGAACCGGGTAGCCGATACAACCACAGGAACATCGTGAAACGGGACCAGTTTGGTGGTGGTGGCGTCATGCTGTGGGGCGGCATCATGTTGAATGGCCGTACGGACCTGCACATCTTCATGGGTGATCGATCCGAGGAACGCTGTTAACGCTCGGAGATAAAGGGATGCGGTACTGAGACCACATGTTCGACTTTTCAAAGGTGCGGTTGGTCCAAACTTCCTCTTAGTGGATGATAATGCCCGACCGCACCGCGCTGCTCTGGTGGATGAATTTCTGGCTGGAGAAGACATTCATCGCATGGACTGGCCAGCGAGGCTGAGGATCTGAATCCTGTAACATGCCTGGGATGCATAGGGGAGGCGAATTGCATCCAGTCAGCCTCCACCAAGGACACTCCAAGACCTTCGCATAGCCCTTTCGGAGGAATGGGATTGACTGCCACAAGAGTTCCTGGACCATCTGATAAAGAGCATGCCACGTCGCTACGAAGCACGTGTGGCCGTCAGGGGTAACCATACACCCTATTAACAGCATAGCTTGTTGTGGAAGACATTGCCAAGTTTTTTAGTTGTTGCCAAAGGTGTACCTTATGTTGTATGTCCGGCGCTCCTTTCTCGCTCCACCAGCCAGCTGCACGCGCGCCTGTGTATCATTCTGCTAGCTTCGACGCGCAGCCCTCAGTGCGCGTGCCTGACCATCGAGTGTACTATAAATAGGAGCTCCCTGCCTGCTCAATTGCCCACTCGCCCCGGTGTCCAGCTCCAGAATACACCCTACGTCGAGCACGGAGGCTACTCCTCTTGAAAATGTGCTTCGACCAGGTGGACTGAATTTCTGGCAGTACGAGGTCTCACCTCTGGTCACCGCTCCCTTACCTGTTTCCGCTGCCTATGTTCCGTAATTCTTTTACAAGCCATTTTCATTCCCTAACTTATGCAAGCTCCCTTAGTTTCGCTAGGTGGAATTTCTTCAATCAATTGAACTTGCTTTTTAGGAATTCAGGCACTTCAACAAACAAGGACTCTCATGAACATTTATGTTAGTGTGCCAGATAGTTCTCGACTATCAAAGTGTCAATTCACAAAGACTATCTTTTCAAGATAGAAGTGTATATAAAGACTGCAAACCTGTACATATTGTATAAAGACAGACTTTTCTCAAGATTCAATATTCCTTTTTGCTTCAAAATAAATTTCAGTTATTTGTGTAAATATCATAAAGTGAAGCAATAAAAGTTGTGTTCTGTAAACTTCAACCTTGGTTACAACACAACTCTATGGCGACGAGGTAAAAAAGCGACACTACAATTCTTCGGTCCCAGTTATCAACTCTACGGCGACGTGCTAAACAACAACGACACTCCAACCAGTTCTGACACACAGCTTACCTTACTCTTTCTTGCACGCATCTCGCAATGGCTACTGCGGAACAACTCGCTACGGTCTTCCAAGCCTTACAGCAGCAACAACAGCAGTTTATGCAACAACAACAGGCAGCATTACTTCAGGCTATTCAAGCTATTTCTGTCTCTACACAGCCATCAGCTATTCCTCCGTTCTCTGCTTTTGATCCAGCTAAGGAAGAATGGTCAGTTTATTTAGCCCGCTTGCAACAGCATTTCATCTGCCATTCTGTCACAGATGATCAACGCCGCCGCGCACTATTTCTTAGTTCGGTTGGCAATGCTACGTGTGACTTACTACGTAAATTAAGTCCAGAAGAACACTTATCTGAAGTACCCTTCACGCAGCTCTTAGCCCGTCTCACGGAACACTATGCCAAAGCTCCTCACATAGTGGCTGCTCGCTATAAATTTTTTCAGAGCAGAAAGCAACCCCATCAGACACATACTGAATGGATAACTGAATTGCGTGGTCTAGCTAAACCCTGCCAGTTCATCTGCTCCAAGGACGGTTGTGGTTCATCCTACACTGATTCTCTCATTCGGGACATGATAATTTTACATACTCCTGAAGACAAAATACGTTTTGACGCTGTCAAGCAGAGTAACCCTTCTTTAGAAGACGTCCAGCGTATTGCTACGGTTTATGAGCTTACTACCAAGACTGCCGCAGCCATAGCTTCTCCACACGAAGTTGCACAAGTCTCGCCTCAGGCCCGCAAGTCCTCTGCTACAGTGAACCGTACGAATAAGGCGCTCTCCACCAAGCATTCTCGCCAGGTTCCCTCTCGTAATGCTCCACGGAAGCCCAATTCTAAAAGCACCTCGAAACTCCTGCCTTCCTGCCGAGGTTGTTTCAAGCATCATGAACGTCGTGACTGTCGTTTTTTCAAAGCTACTTGTCAACGATGTAATAAACTTGGACACATTCAGACTGTCTGTCAAAGTTCGCTCCGCCCTGCTAAGACTACTGCAGCGCGCCGGAAGCATATACAGCCCCGCCAAGACATGGAAGTTGATCAGATCAATCTTATTCTTCCCACAAAGGATTCTCACAAAATCATCATTCCTCTCTCATTCTCTGATCGATCTGTCGATTTTCAATTAGACACTGGATCACCTGTCTCTATTATTAACCTGACTACCTACCACGACTTGGGTTCACCTTCATGCTCTCCAGCTGACATCCAGCTCGTGACATTTAACAAGAAGAAAATTGACATCAAAGGTCAAATTAAGCTGCAGGCTAGTTATAAAGGAATTCAGAAGGCCATTCCTCTTCTCGTAGTTAACAACTACACTGCATCAAACATTATGGGCATGGATCTATTTAACTTATTTGGTTTCCAGATACATGACAACATTAACGTCGTATCTACATTGCATCCTACTTCTGACGTTACCGCTCTCCTAGCGCAGTTTCCTGAAGTCTTCGACTCTCAGCTCGGAACAGCAAAAGACTATACAGCTCACATA